>NC_133545.1:77366964-77673660 GCF_048773025.1 Camelus bactrianus
GACTGACAAGGGCTTAATTTCCAGAATATACAAATAGCTCATATAACTCAATCTAATCAAAAAATGGGCAGAAGACCCAAACAAACATTTCTCCAATGAAGACATACAAATAGCCAATAGGCACAAGAAAAAATGCTCAATATTACTAATTATCAGAGAAATGTAAATCAAAACTACAATGAGGCATCACCTCACACCAGTCAGAATGGCCATCATTCAAAAATCCACAAATGACAAATGCTGGAGAGGCTGTGGAGAAAAGGGAACCCTCCTTCACTGCTGGTGGGAATGCAGTCTGGTGCAGCTGTTATGGGAAACAGTATGGAGATTCCTTAAAAAACTGAACATAGACTTCCCTATGATCCAGCAATCCCACTCCTAGGCATAGATCCAGAGGGAACTCTAGTTTGAAAAGATACATGCACCCCCCAATGCTCGAGCAGCAATATTTACAATAGCCAAGACATGGAAACAACCTAAATGTCCATTGACAGATGACTGGATAAAGAAGTTGTGTGTGGTTGCCAAGGGGATGGAGGAAGGGAAGGGATAGACTGGGATTTCAAAATTGTAGAATACATAAACAAGATTATACTGTATAGCACAGGGAAATATATACAAGGTCTTATGGTATCTAACGGAGAAAAAAAATGTGACAATGAATATATATACGTTCATGTATAACTGAAAAATTGTGCTCGACACTGGAATTTGATACAATTTTATAAAATGATTATAAATCAATAAAAAATGTTTAAAAAAAGGAAGTTGTGGTATGTATATACCATGGAATACTACTTAGCCATAAAAAAGAAAAATGCCATTTACAGCAACATGGATGGACCTGGAGATCACATACTGATGAAGTAAGTAAGAAAGAGAAAGAAAAATACCATATGATATTTCTTACATGTAGAATCTAAAAACAGAACACAAAACAGAGACAGACTAACAGACACAGAAAACAAACTTAGGGTTACTAGGAGGGGAAAGAGGTGGGGAGGGATAAACTGGGAGTTTAAGATTTACAGATATTAACTACTGTATATAAAATAGATAAAAAAACAAATTTCTTCTGTATGGCACAAGGAACTATATTCGATACCTTGTAATTGCCTATAATGAAAAATAACATGAAAAATACATATACACATAACTGAATCACTATGCTGTACACCAGAAATTAACACAACATTGTGAATCGACTATATTTTAATTTAAAAAAAAATCAGAATCAAAGAATTATTTACCCTGCTAGCACTGTATGAGATAGAATTAAGGTATCAATATATCCTTAAAAATCTTAGAAATTGTCACTACATTTGCCCTAGGCAAATTTCATTTTTATTCTACTAAATTCAGGGATGGCTGTATGAGTTCAAATTGAGATCATATCAAGTTACCTCTCCTCTATGGAGGAGAAAAGGAAAAAGGAAAAGGAGTTTTTCAAGTACATTGTGACTGCACTCAGAATATAAAAACTACTAGAAGAATAAATGTAACAGAGAAGAACAAACCTGACTCCATATTGGATCTATTCCCTTAGCTCTAACCTTTGTGCTCTGTTGCCTGTGCTTAGACACGCTAGCTCTGCACCTGTGAAAAGGAACGTTGCCTACAGCCTGAAATATACACAATAGCCCTTTCTCAAGGCTCTGCCTCCAAGGCTTGGCCTTTTAAGGTTTACCACTTTTCCATTCATATAAAGATAAAAAGTTGCAGAACAGAGAATAATATTTGCCTTGTTGAAGGTTTACAGGAACATCTTGACCAGATCTATGTGGACAGTTGCAAAAACAAAGGATTATCATATTCCCTCTGGGGTCTGGCCAGCACCAAGAAATTTGCAGCAACCAGCCACACTCCCTCCCCTTTTAGTATAAAAGGAGCCTGAATTCTAAGTCACGTTAAGGTCGTCCTTTGGAACACTAGTCTACCATCTTCCTGGTCTGCGGACTTTCCAAATAAAGTCGCTATTCCTAGCCCCAGCGCCTCGTCTCTCCATTTTTTGGCCTGTCATGCATGTGGTGAGCATTACAAGCTTGAACTCTATAACATAAGTTTCCAGAAATTTAAATCAATGAATATTCAGAACAATCAGTAAAATACTAAACATCTTTATCTACTGATTGAAGAAACTGTCCTAAATCCCTGTTCTTTTGTAGCTCCAAGTTCAGGGGAGTCAGAGGGAAGATGTCTGGGAACCCCAAAGGCTTTCCCGCCTCACCCCACCACTGATACAATGCACCATTTCAGGTCCCAGCTGATCTCCCTAAGATCAGCCAGGTTTCTTTCTAAAAAGGCCACCAGTCTCTCTCACCTGTGGAGCCCCTACACTTCCCCATCTCAAAACACGGTTTGGAGTTGACATAATCTCCACACTTCCCTTGCTCCCAAACCAGGCTCCCCTTACCAACACAAACACACAATAACAATAAAGTTCAAGGCCAGAAGCAGAAACCAGTCTTGCTGTATTAAGCACAAAGGAGTGTAATAAAGGGAACTGGGTGTCTGCGAGTTAACTAGAATGGCTGGAGGGGCAGGCTCTAGGCTGGACCTCCAGGAATAACCCCCAGAACAATGCAGAACTGGCCAGCCAGGCAAGCTAGTAACTCTGTAACAATCAGGAGAGTGGGCAATCGGTAGGCTGACACAGGAACTGAGTTCATACATTATGTGGTTCACAACCACAGCTGTGATGCAGCGATCAGAAAAGAAGGATGAGGAGCCTACTGCTGCCACACGACAACTGCTTATCAGTGCCCACGAAGCTGGTGCCTGGACACTAGAACCACTTCAGAAACCCACCCTGCTCCAAGATCTTGCTCATCAGCAGGAATTCAGCCAGAAAACAGAAGGAAGATGGCTTCACTTCTGCTTTCTACACATAAAGCAATATGTACATAATAAAATTCATCCAGAAGAATAAAGCAAATGTGATTTCCTGTTTCCAGCCTCTGCAGTATCAGAAGACATGCAAATAAGATGGAAATAGATGCTGAGCACCTATCAGCTATATCACACACACACACACACACTACCCGCGATGACAAGATTACTGGCCCTTTTTGTTATGTGAATTGTCTGATAACCCGTATAGAAAACAGACTGGAAATAATATAAATGAGAAACATGGAAAATTATAATAAACATTCCAACATTTCACATGAGCTATAGTTTTGGCCTCCAACATCCCTGGTTACTGATGTCTTCAAGGGATTAAGCAGATGTCTGATGGGCAGCCCTGTGCTTTTAATTCTCTTGAGCTCACCAATGCTCTCTGGCAATTTAAATAGAGTCTGCCCCTCATTTTTGATATCTGATGGCTGACAGCTTCAAGCCTTGCACTCCCCCTTTCCCTTACGCCTCATCTGAGCAAGTTGATAAGAAAGCCCAGGTGCTCCCACCTTTGGCAGTGGTAGGAAGTTAAAACCTAGAAAATCTTTGCCAGCGTGAGGGAACCTTCAGCCCAGCTCCACATTCTAATCATTATAGAGCCCCAAGTCAGTCTCCCCTTCTGGCTCTCTCCAGCCATTTTCAGACCTACTTAGGAGTTTGTCCTACTCTCCCAAGAAAGCCTCACTGTGTGAGTAATAAACGTTTCATACCCACTTGGACCACATGGCATCATCAGTCTTGACACATGAACCATGAAGTGGAATGCCCATCTTGCCCCTGAGGGATGCCCACAAGACACTTCACCCCGCAATCCTCCCATAAGGTACATCTCTGACCCCATCTTGCTTCCTGTTGGTCCCCATTCCCTACCTACAGATGCCATCAAGGCACAATGATAACTCTTTGTCGTGAGTGGGCAGCTGGCTCCTCTGCAGAGTAAGACTGGGTGAAGCCCAATTAACTAGGGCTCCACTTTGCCTAGGAATGTTCTTCTCAGAGCACTTCCTCTCAGGGACCACATTCACCTTCCTCCCCATTGCCAAATCCAGATTAATGCCTCATGACCTCGTGGAACTCCCTTTCTAGATAATTTCATCCGTAATCACTTGGGGCTGTCATCTGTGTCTACTCTTCACTCTGCTATGCTCTTTGGGAGCTGGATGCCTGGTTTAGCACCTTCACCTCACCTCAAGACTCTTTTAACCTGGGAGCACAAGTGATGCTATCCTCAAAGTCAGAGACATTTAATTCCAATGATATTTACTTGCAAACAACCAATATAACCATCCTGCCTTTCATCATGGCTATCCTTCACTGCCAGCCCAAATTCAGACCTCTCCAGCCACTTGTTTTCTCCCATACTTTCTTTTTAAAATTTTATTATTAACTTTTTAATGGAAGTACTGGGGATTGAACCCAGGACTTCATGCATAGTAAGTATGTGCTCTACCACTGAGCTATGCCCTCCTTCCCCATACTTGCTTCTTAGTACTGCTCATTTTGCCTGGAATAAACTACCTTTAACATCTGCATCTGGGTAACTCCTCATCCTACTAGACTCTGTTCAGAGCTTTCTCTTCTCTGCCAGGGCTAAGACTGTCCTTCCATTGTCCCCACCATAAAGGTAAATAAATAAAAGATAATAGGGATTGCAAATTGGCAGCTTACAGTCTGATTCTGGCTAGAAGCTATATTTTATTTGCCCTTCAGAGATTTTTTTTTTTCCCAAAAGAATTCAAAGCAGGATCTCAAAGAACTGTCTGCACATTCATGTATCCTGCAGCATTATTCTCAATAGCCAAGAGGTGGAAGCAACACAAGTGTCCATAAACAGATGAATGGATAAAGAAAATGTGGTGTACAATAGAATGAGGTATACAATAGAATGTAGTGTGCAATAGAGTATTATTCATTCTTTAAAAAAGAAGGAAATCCTGTTACAGACTACAAGATGGACGAACCTTGAGAATATTATACTAATGCTGAACCATCTCTAAATTGCTAGAATAAATCTTATTTTCTTAGGGTGTATGGTTCTTTTAATATCTTGCTAGTATTTTATTCTCTAATTTTTAATTCATATATATATTTCCATAAGACATGTGTGTGTAGTTTCTGCCTTTATGATGTTTTTTCAATTTTTTAATCATTTTAATGGTAACTTTGTAAAATTGGTAAGATTTCTATATTCTCTCCATGCTCTTAAATAGCTTAAAAATGAAAAAATTAATTTCTCCTTGAATATTTGGAACAATTTATCTATAAAACCTTCTGGATGTGGTGGTTTTGGATAAATCTTTACCTTTTTCCAATGTCTATTCTGAACTTACTCATGTTTTTCACTTCTTTTTTGGTAAATTGTTAAATATTTTATTTTCTTAGAAAATGTTGATTTTTCTTAGGATATTCAAATTTATCATTGTAGAACTGTATCTAATATTTTCTCACTTAAAAAATTGTCTTTTTTGTTGGGGAGGGTATAGTTCAGTGGTAGGGTGCATGCTTAGTATGCATGAGGTCCTGGGTTCAATCTCCAGTAACTCCATTTAAATAAATAAATAAGCAAACAAACAAACAAACCTAATTACCTCCCCCCAACAAAAACAAAAAAGTCTTTTTCATAAAGATGCAATCAGCTAAATTAAGAATGTGGAAAATTCAGGGGACATATAACCTCGCTTCTTTAACAAATAAATGGCATGTGGGGGTAAAAAGGGAGGGAATAGTTGTTGCAGATTAGAGGTACTTAAGCAACATATTAACTAAACACGATGTGTGGACCTTGTTTGGATACTAATTTGAATAAAACAATTATTAAGAGTTTGATACCAAGAAGGAAGTTTGAACACATACGGGGTACTAGATGATATTAAAAAGTATTGTTACTTTGTTCAGTGTAATAATATTGTGGTTCAGGTACACATTTTCAAAGTCCTAATTTGTTAGTGATATAGTATGAAGTATTTATGGGTAAAATGCTATGATGTATTGATTTCCTTAAAATGGACCAAAAAAAATGGGGAGTGGAGAGAGTAAGAGAGAGAAATAAACAATAAACTGGCAAAATGTTTGCTGAAGCTGCCTGATAGGTACATGGGAATTCATTGTATTGTTTAAAATATTAGAAATGTCTAAAATTTCCCCCTCTATCTTCATGTGTTGTTCTTTTCATCATTCTGAATGTTTTCTCCACTTCTTCTAAATTGATCTTCTAGAGATATTTTTATTTTGTTGTGCTTTTAGAGAATAAGCTTTTGTGTATTTACTAATTATTTTGCTTTAAAAGTAATTTAAGTCTTTATATTAAAAAATTCATTCCATTTGTATTTTTTAGGTCAATTTTATCATTCCTTGTACAGCTTCTTGAGTTGAATAGTTAGTTCATTTTTCTTTTCCTGATTACTAAAGAAAGCATCTAAGGCTATGAATTTCCCTTCAAGAACAATTTTGGTGTGTCCCATAAGTTTTGACAGGTACCATCTTTTGTGTGTGAGAGGTTACTGTGCATATGGTAGACTAGTACTCAGTGTTCACTCTATTGTGCTTCTGTTGTGTCTTCCTGAACTTCAGAGCCTGGAAAGCTAAAAACTACATTTCCCAGATTCCCTAGCAGATAGAGATTTGCATGAGATTTAGATCTGGCCAATCAGGTGCAGCCATGCAAATTTTGGAAAGCAGAAAGGCAGAGGCAGGGCTTCTGCTGTTGGGCATAGATGGAAATGATTAATTTTTCTGCAGCTGAATTAGCAGAGGTCTCTGTGCCAGTCTAGTTTTAGGGATGTCATGAGGCAGGCACAAGGCATCATTTTGCTGGTGCAGATCACAGCAAAGACCATGTGGTTCTGGAGCCCACAGTAGTAACGACAGTTTCCTGTTTGTGGTGGCATCCTCCCCAGGACAGTGTGTTTCTGTAGCAGCAGCAGCTTTATGAGGTGGAAGATACAACAGCTGCTTTGGTGACACCATTTGCAGTGTGGTTTTCAGAGTCATTTCTGAAGGCTCAACCCAGCATCTGGTCTTCAGCCCACTCTTAACATTTCCACTGGCCATTTAATTCCCTGTACTAATCTTAAACTGGCCAGATGAATTCTGTTCTCTGTAACTGATATAATAAATGAAATTAGCAGTGTGGTTCCATGCTACTTATGATATAGGATTGATTGCACTTGACAGACCCAAAATAAGCACTGGCTTTAAAAAGTTAGAACTGTTTTCTCTCTAATATGAATGTCATAGCCAGTGTGGCTGTTCTGCTCTGCAAAGTTCAGTCCCTTTCTCTTTTTGCTGTGCTATTGCCCTGGTGCACATGGTCCAAAATACTGTGTCTGCATTCCAGCCAGAGAGAAGAGAAAGAAGGGGAGGGAACATCCTTCCTTTCAAAGGCATAACCCAAAAGTTGCACATGTTACTGAAGCTCACATTCCATTGGCCAGAACTGAATCCCACGGCCACACTTGGCTGCTAGGAAGAGTGACCCCTTTTTGACTGGTCTCTGCCCTTTGATGTCTTGAACATCTTATTATGACTACAAAATTCAAAGACTGGCCTGACCTAGAAAGGAGAAATGTCCCTCATTGTGCCATATCTTTACTATCTATGATTTTCTAAATATATTTAGGTAGTAGTCTTCATTTCTTCTTGATCCAAGAGTTATTTGATACCTTGCTATTCAAATTGTGCTCTACAGGGATCAACAGCATGAGCATCACCTGGGAGGTAACTGAAATGCAGGATGTCAGGCCCGACCCCTTGGACACCTACTGAATCAGAATCCACATTTTAACAAATATTACTGGTTCAGAAATCAGAGTTCTACCTCCAGACTTTGAAGTAGATGAAGAAGCAGCACTCTTATTCTCTTCCCCACTCAACCCACTGTGCTGTCTAAGAGGGCTCCAAGGAAGCAGTTTCTCTGTAGAGTCAACTTACTGGAAGCCCCATTTGGGGTGAAAACAGCAATATAAGATAATGAGGTGTCAATGGAATCTGCTAGGGTTCAATTCCAGCTTTTTTTTTTTTTCTGTGCTTACTCCATTAGCCTTCTCTGTAATTTTTATCAACCAGCATGATTTAATTTGTTTCCTTTACTCCCTTACCTTTCCCTCACTCTTTCTCTCTTGCTCTCTTCTCCCCAACTTCATTATTTTAGGGGTTGCAACCAGTTGCCCAGGGCCTGGGTTCACATGTTTTGATTGGCTGTCATAGTAGTAGTAGTTTAAGAAAATCTGGATTTAAATGACTTTAGATAAGCTTGTGCTCTTGAGGCCACCCCATTCCTTACCAGCCCCTACAGTCTTGCACCCAGCCCAGCATGACTCACTAGTTTATGTTACTTCCCCAACCCCTATGAGCATTTGAATTTTTGAATCAAGCAACGTTCCGTTTTCTTCTGCCTGCTGGAAGACCTTCAGAGTTGAAGAGCTTACCACCCACTACTATGAAGGGACCCAAAGTACTTTTATTAACCAAGTCTTTTTCATTTTCTCCCCTCATTTTTATTATGGGATTCCTGACATAAGTTATTTCCTTTCTCTCAATGAAATTCTCATACTACACCATCTCATCTCTAGCCCCATCTCTTTACATTGTACCAGGTCCTAGGAATGTGAGCCTAATAAACTGGTACTACTGGATATGAATTTTAAAAGAGTTTATAGCTAATCATTCCTGGCATCTTACTCAAGTTTAGTCATCGTTAACCTTATCAGACCCATAATTGCATTATTTCTTCACCATAACTTATCAGTGGATTGTTCTTCATTTTCCTCGAAGTCCATTCTCCTCTTATACTAAAATGAGTAGATCAAGATGGCAGAGTAGGAGGACACTGAGCCCACTTCCCGCCATGAACACATCAAAATATATCGATGTGTAGAGCAATTCTTATAAAAAAAAAACCTGGAGATTGGCAGAAAGACTCTTATACAACCAAGACTGCTCAGAAAGATCCACACGGAGTCAAGGAGGAAAGAAGAGACGGAACCAGGCAGGGAGACATGGCCCCTAGGAGGGGAAAGAGAAGAGGAGGGGGAATACGCAGACTCAGCGATCCTCCCTGGGGAGTGAGCAGTTCAAACCACATACTGGGCATCCCATCCCTGGGCTCTGACGCCAGGAAGATGAGTCCCTTTAGATGGTTTGAAAACCAGTGAAACTAACAGGATGGCTATAAGAAAAGAAACCTAGACTTTGCTCATGAACAACATGCACATTCTTGCTTACTACCAGGAACAAGGCAGAGGAAGTAGACTGAAACTGCTTAGGACTCTGGCTGGTTTCCCACAACGGCGCCAGCGTGTGCCCCAGCCCATGCCAAGTAACTGCTCCAGATCACTCTAGTTCAGCCCAGTGTCCCACTAGGGCAAAAGCTGCTGTTGCCTAGGAAAGTGTGTAGTTGAACGGGACAGAGCTGACTCAGACATGGCACTGCACCTGAACGGGGTGGGGTGGCCACTGTTGGTGCTCATGGAAGCAGTAGCTGGGGAGTAGTCTGGAACTCTTGACTGGTGTGCAGACCACCTCAGCACCTCCCACAGCCCTCACCAGGCACCTGCTCCTGCCTCTCTTGCTCCAGCATTGCTCTAGTCTTGGGCAAATGTGCTGATGCTGGGAGCAAGGTCAGAGAACACTGAGAGGGAACAGCACCAACTTAGATCTAACCCTCAGAGCTTCTGCTCCAGCACCTTGGGACACAACTCTGCTTCCAATAAAATGCTGTCGGCCACTGAGCATAGAAGCCCCACCTGGCTCCGGCTCTAGCCCCTCAATCTCAAGCCCCACCTCCCACCAAGGTGACAGCTGCCAGCACAAAGTGAGGGAGGATGGGACTGTGCTCACGCCAGATCCAGCTCTCCCATCAAAGCCACTGGGCAATTTGTACACTATCTGCTAAACACTGTTTTCTTTGAAAGATTTCTTTTTACCATGTTAGCAATGGCATTAATATTAACAAGTGTACTCCAAATGAGTGTTTTGATTCTAGGGCATAAGTAGAAGGTGGGAGGTACTTAGCCAAGGTGGTTCCCTTAGCCAGGCACATGTTTTGTGTGTGTGTATGTTTCCATCTCTTTTTTCTTTTTTTTTTTTTTAACAGAATGAAAGATTGTTTAAATTCTATATTTTCAACAGTTTCATACACATGATTTCATATAATCCCATAAAAACCCTTTTCCCCCTTCCTCTTTATTGCCTGTCCCCCACTGGTAAACACTAGTTTGTTCTATCTGTGAGTCTGCTTGTTTTTTGTTTTATTCACTGGTTTCTTACATTCCACATATAAGTGACATCATACGGTATTTGTTTTTGTCTTACTTACCTCACTCAGCATAACAGGCATAGGTTTTTGGACTCCAGAATCCTCCTAGCCTAAAATGGCTCTACCTGTCAACCTACCCAAATCCAGCTTAGCTTCCATCCCTCTTTCCTTGACACAACTGCTCTTCCTCCCTTTTGTCTGGGACAGCACTCCAGATACAGGCTAGGACAGTGTTTCAGTAACCATATACCAGTGTCTATCAAGAGGTGTCAAGTTGTTGACTAAAACCCCCCAGAACTCATTTTGATTTAGTAGAAAAAATATGAGAATCTTCCTCATTGGAGCCCAAAGGTGAATAGAGAATCAAGGGCTCCTTCTTCCGGGTTCCTTATCTCCATTCTTTCGGCACTCTTCCCTGCCAAGTTCTCCGCACCCTCTCAGTTCCCACAACTTTGCTGGCACCTGCTTCCTTGCTCTGGCTTATTTCCTGCCTGGTTTCCCCGCTGTCTCCTGATCCTCTGCTTGGGGTTATCTGCACACTCTGCTGTGAGCACTGGTGATGGGTGACTCTCAATCCCAGATTATGCACCTGATTCTAGACGCTTCTGGTTCATCCCTTAAACCACCTCTTCATAATTGGTCTTAAGACCACAGCTGTTTCCTAACCCATGGCTTTCAGTGGCAGATAGGCATCAGAGTCACCAGTGTGAATATCTGGGATTTTTTTTAAGTATATGAACGGCTTCGGCATTAGCAGTTCTAGTAGTGGGGCTAAGGAGTATGTTATGTTAAAAGGACCCCAGGGAATTTCTGATGACACGTATGGAGTTGGAAACCTGCGCTGCAGCCTTCTTCCTTTTCCTGATTGGCCTTCAGAACCACTCTGCTCTTTCTGCCCCTTAGAGATTCTGATTTTACAGTCTTTCTTTATAGAGGGGCAGGTATAATAAAATAATATTTCATTTAAATTTGGGGTAATTTCTTTTTACCCCATTGCCCTTCCACCATTAAAACTAGATACGGGACTGGGGATTAGTGATCCTAGGAAAGAGATCATGGAGGACAAAAGACAGATTTTTGGCTCTTAATTTCTTTAAAAGATTCTTGAAATTTATGCCATAGAGAATAGATCGGAGAGCCAAGGAATTCAATAGCAAGAGTCCATTCTTTGGGGGTCTATTCAGATCCAAAAAGGTAAGAGCTTGGTGTATGAAATTTGTGTCATAAGCAAAAAAGCTGGGAAGATTTATTGATTAATGAAACAAAGTTGGTCCAGCAACAAAGGATGGAGGAATTTGTCTTGAGCTGCACCCTCACTCGGCACAGCCATGGGAGGGGACCCAAGTCATATCCACTGAAGCCCGGGATGGCAGCAGGCTTCCCAGAGAAGCCCTTGGCTTCAACAATGTACAGAAGGCAGGAGCTAAGCAACAGAAAAGGCATCGAGTTTTATCCAACAAGGGGGTACATGCTGGTCCTCTAAGGCTCCCTTAGACCCAGAGGGACAAGAAGACTTCCCAAGGTTTTCCATGATGCCAGAGGGCTGCAGCTTGGCAGAAAGAGGATGATGGAAGAGGAGGGGGCTCTGTGGCCACAAGGAGAGGATGCCATGGGAAGGAGTGGCCTGGATGATAGGCTGGAGTCCACAGCCGGACCCCTGGTTTCTGCATCACAGAAACCATTTGCTGCCAACCAAGACCAGAAAGACCATGGCATCTCAGCAGGGCTGGAGAGGACAGAGAACCATCCAGGATCCGATGCCCTTTCCCACGGATGCCTTAAGATCCTCTCCTCCCCTCTCCTGTCCACTCCCCCTGCCCGCCTTCTGCCTCCTCCACCCCGTGTAGGCAGAACTCCAGGGAGACGGGAGAGACGGCGCTCTGAAATTAATGAGAAATCTCTGAAGTGACTGAATCTGACTGGAAATAACTAGGTCACATTTTTGCCATCAGCAGAAATAGGAGCTCGAGGTAAGATTAAGATTAATAACAGGGGGGGGAAAGTCATGTGCCTGAGATTGGCAGACCGCAATCATTCTTAGCTGATATACAAGAACCTAATGAGAGCCTGAATCTCATGCATTCAGTAATAGCATGATGATTCTTAATTGCATATGACGTTGGACACTTTGGGAAACTCATGGGCAGATATGCTGACAGAGGTTCTCTGGGCAAGTCTTGGTCCCAAAAGAAAGTAAGAGCTGCTGGGAATTTGTCTAAGCTTTCAGAAAGCTGTCTTAGTGACAAAGAGAGCAGTAGGTTCAAGAATCCTAAGGTTTTTATCAGAAGCCCAGATTTCTAAAGAGATCTCATTAGTGCTGACTAATGATTATTCCAGGCCATGATTTACCAGAGTGGCAGTTATTGTTACATTTTTAAAAATCAGATTTTCAAGTATGGATTTTAAATCTGATTTGGCAGATCTCATAGGATCTAGAGCTGGGGTCCCCAGACTTCCCTATCAAGCAATCATCACTCTGAGCAAACAGCCCCAATACTGATGACTTTGGGGGGCGGGGGATAGGCTTTAATAACACCTGGCAATCCTACTACATATCCTTGGTTCCCCACTTTGACTCTCCTAGGGATTATTTCACCTTCTCTTCACTCTCCTCAAACCTCTACTTTTCCCCAAGCTTGCTCAGCTTGGGGATGACTTTGATCTTTAATTACTAAAACCATACAGTAATCAGAAGAGAAACTCCACTTCCTCCAGCCCCACATCTAACACGCCGCCCACCCTGTGCTGGGTCCTCTGTTTTCTCTCCAGCTATCTTGGATGCACTGTCTCTGTTCTGAGAAGCCAACTGGTCCTCTGTCACCTACCCTGTGACACCTCTCTAGGGGAGAACCTTCTTCAATTTTGCACCTGAGCTGCCTTGCTTGCGTCACTGAGTCCTGGCTCTGCCTACTGGCACTGTCTTAAAAATGTACGTGGCACCTGACCCCTTCTCACCACATCCACTGCTGCCTGCTTTGGTCTTGTTTGAGCCAGGACCGCTGCTCCAGTAGCTGGTAATAACTAGCTGGTCTTTCTGCCTCTTCACCCTCGCTGTCTACTCTCAACACAGCGGTCCCAGTTCCTTCTCGATGGAAGTCAGACGAGGCCAGTCCTCACTCAAAACCCTGCTGTGACTTCCCCTCTACTCAGAGCAGAAGCCAAAGTCCTGGCAGTGGGCTGCAGGCCCGACAGGATCCGGAGGCCAGAAATTTCTCTGACCTTAGCTCTTGAGATTTCTCCAACCTCAGCTCCTATGAAGGGCCTCTCCACTGGTCCTTGAACATGTGGAGTCTGACCCACCACCACACTTAGCTTTTGCCACTTCCCCTGCCTGGAAGGCTTTTCCTCCGGGTATCTGCATGGTCTGGCCCCTTTCTTTACCTCTCTGCTCAGATTCATTCTATTATCAGAGAGGCCCTCCCTGACCATTCTATCTAAGAGAATGGTCCCTTTTATCCTGATATACTGTCCTCCATGATCTGACAGACTTCATTGTCTCTCTCTTTCCTCGCATCTTGACCCAACTAGAATGTAACCCTATGTCACCTCATCTGCTTTTTTGTCTACTGTTGTAAAAATATATTCCCACCCACCTGCTACACAATGGGCCCTCAATAAATATTTTAAATTAATATATGCACCCTTATTTGTAAGTTATATGTGCCCATAGATCCGTATGCACAGTATTAATAATCTTTATTTCTTTATTTTAGGATAAAATTAAGTTCTAATGTTCCCCTTCCTCCTCATCCCCACCTCTGTCTTATTCTGTTAAGCTTCCTTAAGCAAGACCACTGTGCCCACCTCATGTGCCCCCCTTGAGAGTCCCTTGTCATGGAAACCCAGTATTCTGGAGGGCTGGTGCATACTTTTCCTGCATGTTCAGGAGAAAAACTAGAGGAGAACTGCTGGTTCAGAACTTACTCTGTTATTTTCACCATAACATTTCAGAAATGGTCTCTTGCTCCTATCAAAGAAATGCAGCTGTTGTCTAGAATTCTATTTTTAAAACCACAAAAACATCTTGATTCCCTCACCCCACCCCCTGCCATCATTCAGTAATGATAAATTTATTCAAATCTGAATTTAAAATTAGGGGAAAAAATCACATTTCTAGATAAACATATTCAGATTGGTATATACTGTGTGTGCTGATTAAAATGTTTCTGCTTCTAGGAATGCATATCCATCTCCATCAACTTCTCAGTTTGGTATGTATGCTTCCCTTTAAAAGAAGCAGAGCTGTAAAAATGAACACTAACTGCTACTGACACAAATAAAGCATCTTTAAATGCAATCAGGGTGTTTCAGAATGCAAAGCTTTCTGTTAAGGGTGGTGTTCATCCTAGTCTAGAGCAACAATTCCCCGGAAGTTAATCAAAGACACTATTTCCCCCTGTGTTTTCTTTATGCAGGAATCATCGAAGTCCTGGCTACCCTTCCCCAACCCCTGCTTTGTGATCAGGGGCCATTTCATCTCCCACCTTTTGGCTACAGGCAGAAAGCACAGGGGTAATGAGAACCGTGACCACAGGAACAAATTCCCTGTGTTCCATTCAGGGAGAGAGCAGAGGTAAAGTTGGGGAGTCAGGGCAGAGGACCTGATTTGTTTAGCAAAAAAGAGATGATGCTTCTTTTCCTCCATGGAGAGGCTGTCACGTGAGGTGTTAAGTTAGTGCAAATCAAGATTTCCATTGGTCGGGGACGGTGGCAATAAACAGACAGGCGTGCAGGGAGAGGGAGATTGCCACTACATTATCTTTCCTGTTTTTACAGTTTTGAAAGTACAGACAACCTGACCTTCCAGTTTAGTCTGTTTTTCTTTTCTTTCTAATTAAAAAGCAGAGGATATTCATGGCCAGAACACAGCACTGAACACTGGGATGTTTATGGTAATGATTAAAGAGGGGCCAACTGAGACACTGATTCTGGGCAGAGACACTTTACTGGAATAGAATACAGGGGGTCCTCAAATTGACTTTTCTTCATTTCACTTGTCTCCGCCTCAAATCCACACTTCTGCTTCCTAAGTACCTTTACCCACCCTGTGTCTGCAACAGGCACTCACGGTCTCAAGGTGCTAAAGCTTAGAAGAGGGTGGGGGAGGGGTGGAAGTCACTCTAATTGTTCTGTTAGAAAAACAAGACAGAGGCTCATATCTGCCCTAGGCCCCTGAATAACACACACACACACACACACACACACACACACACACACACACACCCCAACCGCCATCCTGCAGCGAGGTCAGAGAGTAAAACTGTCCCTTCTCAGCTCCACACTCATTTGGCACCTGTCCCCTCCGACTTCGCCTCTTCTTTGTACCTGCTGTACATGTGCCCAAGGAGAGGGGACAAAAGAACAAAAATAAAAAGGCCAGAGGATCCAAGTCAAGAAACGCTAGCTCACCAGACTCTCCATCACTGGTATGTTGGGGCTGGCTGGTAACCGCACGGTGCCCGGCGTCAGGAAGGGTGGGAGTATTTGTACAGAAACCGGCAAACCTTACAGATCAGGGTGCTGGTTCTTTGCGAGAGCCCGTTGTTAAACGCTTACCAGCACTTGTTGCTCTCAACCCTCACATCTGACCGGGTGTTTCAAATGTCCAGGTGCCTTAATAGCTATTTCTGAAAGAAGCCCAAGCCCAAATTCAAGTCCGGTGCTCCCACAACTAAGGGACTCTGTAGTATTTCTCTCTAATGCTGGAAAAAGTAGCAAGAGAGAAAATCCACTCTAAAAAGTTTTGTTTTTTTAGTTGAAGTGGTTTTCGTTGGTTGGATCATGATATCGCTGGGAAAGAACTAGATAATATAGAAAAGTATAAAGGATGTAAAAATCTTCACTGTAAGCTTTCTGCCTTAGGGATAAACACTGCTGATGTTTTTACACAGATCTTTCCAGGTGTGTATTTATGTGTGTGTGTGTGTGTGTTTTGTAACCACCTTTTCTTAGTGCAATTATTATTTTTACAAAATAATACTTGTAAAATAAATATTTTTTGCTTATTTGTGAATATTTACAAAACAATGCTTGCTCTTCGACACAAATTTCAAACAATATCAGCGAAATAAAAAAGTGAAAGGCCCACTCAATGCTTCTCCTCTTCTTCAAACTCCCACTTCCTAGTGTACTCATGATCCATAGTTTGGGGAATATTCTTCTAGACCCTTCCCAGATAGACAATTAGACCTTTTTTTTTTCAAATAAAGACTGCATTGTATATGAATACTGTTTCACAACCTGGTTTTCACTCAGTAAAATCGTATCGATATCTTTCCATATCAATATATAGAGATTTGTCTAGGTCTTATAATGACCATAGAGTTTTATAACATGAGAAATCATATCTTATCTAAGCATTCCCCTATTGGGGCAGATTTTGATTGTCTTCCTTCCTTGTATTTATTTATTTATTTATTTATTTATTTATTTATTTATTTATTTATTTCCTTCATCTATCTATTCAGTTTTGCTATTGCAAATACTGCGGTGACCATCCCTGCACCCACACTTCAAACACCAGCTTGAGAGCTTCCAAAAAGGTCTCACTAACATATACTCCTCCAGTAATATGGTCACATCCGTATTTGAAATTTTTGCCATTCTTCTGACAATCTCCTTTTAAAGTTGTATTGCCGTGATTGCTAATGAAATGTATGTCTCATGTTCACTGCCATTTAAACTCTTCTTTCATAAATTGCTTTATATACATTCTTCTCTGGTTTTACTAATGATATTGTCCTTATACCTTATTGATTATGGGAGCTATTTATATTATCTGGAAAGTATGCATTTTCTATAAAATTATCATAACTATTTTTCACAGCTTTCCACTTGTCTTTAAAGTTTGTTTATTCTGTATTTTGTTCTATAGCTAATTGTTTGTTTTGTTTGTTTTTACTATACATTTCAATATGTTGCTTTAAAACTTAGGATTTTTGTACATCACTTAGAAAGGTGATCCCCACCCTTAGCTGATTAAAAATACTCTGCTATATTTGTTTTAAATACATGTGTATGTGCTTTTTTAGCTCCTTAACTTTTCTGAAATTTATTTGGGGCTATGGTATAAGGTCTGAGACTTATACGATTCTTTTTATAAACAGATAGTGAATTTCATAACACGATGTATTGAATTGTCAATTCTTCTCACTGATTTAAATTTACACTTTTAATATAAACTAAATTTCCATATATACCCAGTTGGTTTTTAATCTCTGTGCTCTTCTGGTCTGTATATATTGGTCTGTCTCTTCCTGTACCAATAGCAGACTGTTTATGTAAGTATTGTGTGGCAGGCAGCTGCTAAGATGGCCCCCAAGGATTCCTGCCTCCTGGTATTCACACTCTTGTGTAGCCCCCCACCATACTGTACTAAGGTTGGTCTGTATGACCAACAGCATATGACGGAAGAGATGGTATGTCACTTCCATTTTGGATTTCTCGCTCTCTCTCATCACTTTCTCTGGGGGAAACCAGATGTCATGTCCTGTAAGCAACCTTATAGAAAGGCCACTGAGGCAAAAGAAAAAAAACAAAAAAACAAAAAAAAACAGAAGCTTCCTGCCAATAGCCACATGAGTGAGCTTGGAAAAGGATTCTTTAGCCCCTTCAGATGACCACAGGCCTAACCAACATCTTGATGGCAACTTCATGAGAGATCCTGAGCCAGTGAAGCCCTTCCCAGATCCCTGATCCTCAGAAACTGTGAGACAATATATATTTGCCATCTTAAGATGCCAAATTTGGGGGTACTTTGTTACACAGCAATAGATAACTAATACATATGGTTTTATAATACATTTTGCTATTTAATAGAGCAAGTCTTCCACTAAAGCTCATTTTTCTCCAACAGTTGCTTGGCAATTTTTGCTCATTTTATAAACTTCAAAATTCACTTTTCAAGTTCCATAAAGAATCCTATTGGAATTGGAACTGAGATTCTGTTAACTTTAGAGATTAAATTTAAGATATTGGACAACTATACAACATTGGGACTTCCTAAATGGGGGTATGGTTATATCTCTCCATTTATTCAGGTAAGAATTTTATAGTTCTGTTCATAAAAGTCTTGCATATTTCTCATTAAATTTATTTCTAGGTTTTTTTATGGGGCTTAATGGCATTGTGATATCTTTTTTTCCTTCACATTTGACTGTTTATTGCTAATATATAAGAAAATTATTGAGTTTTGTACCTTGATCTTGACTCTCTTTTACTTTGAACTCTCATATTAGTTCAAATAGTTTTACTATTGAGTCTCTTGAATTTTCTAGACAGGAAAATATCACTTGCAAATAGTGACCATTTGACGCTTCCTTTCCAATATTTGTTCCTTTCCTATTTGTGTTTTATGACACTAGGAACCCCAACATAATGTTAATTAGAAGCAGAGATAGTAAGCTTGTTGTGACTCTAATGGAAATTGTCAAGTGCTTCACAATTAAGATTCATTCACTGCAGTTTTCTTGTTGACATTTACCAAGGTGAGGAATTTCATTCTATTCCTGAATTCATGTTAGATTTTTTTCAAATTCTTGTGGGGGCATCTATCCAAACAAGTACATTATTTTTCCCTTAATATATTTTTATATTCATAGATAAATTGATAGTGTATCTTCATAATTTCATACATCCTTTACATACTTGTCCAATTATTTTCTCAAAGTAAGTTAAATAGAGCTACTGGGCCAAAGGTAAGCACATTTCATATACATTGATATGTATTGCCAAATTTCCCACCAAATACACTTGATAGGTATTGTCAAATATTCCTCCAAATAGATTATACCAATTTATTCTTCAACTAACTGTATATCAAAGTGCCACAGTGTTTTATAAACACTAAAAGGTTTAAAAAGTCTCTATTTCCTTTTAGATCTTATATTCTTTTCTCCTTTCTTCTTTTCTTTTTTTTTTTTTTTTTTCATTTCAATATCTAAATTTATCTGGAATTTACTTTGGTATCATATGTGAGGGAAATGTTTAACTTTGTTTTTATTCAAATAGTTATTCAGTTATCCTAGCACCTTTTACTAAGTTACCTACATAGTATAATTTCACACTAAACATGGTATTTATAGCACAATATACATATTCCTGAGAATGACCATGGTTGACCAAATGACTTATCAACAGAAGGATTTCACAGAAAATTGAGAATTTCTTGGGGGAACGTGACATTAGGAAAACAAAAAAAAAAACCTCCAATAAATACATATTCTAGAACCCAAATTTTAAATCAGATCAGTTTTGGTTGGTAAGGTATCACTGTTTAACAAAATGAGAAATAATTCTATAGCACTTACTGACTGCCAGGCACACTTCTAAAAACTTTGCATGTATTAAGTACCTCATAATAAGCCTATGAGATAAGCATGCTATCCCCATTTCATAGATGAGGAAAGTAAGACACACAGAGGTTATATAATTGAAATACATCAACCCATTTCTGCACTGTTTAATTTTGTTAATCTTTCTAGCTCTCTATCTCAATTCTCATTTTCAAGTTTTAAAATATATTTTAATGTCTGGTAGGGCTGATCTCGCTCCATAATTCTTCAAAAATTCCTAACTACTCTTTATGCATATTCTTCCTGTTCAATTTTTTAAATCATTTTTTCAAGTTACAAAATGTCCGTTAGGATCGATATGAGATTGCATTAAATTATTATCACAATTTCCACTAAATTAACTCATGGATACTAAGGAAACTTTCTGTCCAAGGACAAACTTTTTTTTCCTTTAATCAAGTCTTTATTTTGCTCAGTAGGTTTATAGTTTTGTCATGTAAGCCCTGCCTAGTTCTTACTGAGTTTGTTCCTAGATATTCTATATATTTTATCCTCTTCCCTAGCTTATTTCTCATTATACTATTTAATTATTCATTGTTAATAGAGAAAATATATTAATATTTTAGTATTTGTAGTCTATCTAGCCTCTTTACTGAAGGTTTTTTATTAGTTTTTGTGTTCGTCCCTTCTGTTCTTTAGACAGATAATCATATACATTACCCAATAATAATTTCATCTTTCTTATACTTAGGTTATTTATTATATTTTATTTTTGACCTTATATGGTCAGAGCTTCAAGAACAACTAAAGTGTTTTTGTAAATGATGTATGGTTCAACTAAATTATCCCACAAATCTTTCCCATATCTAAGAAGGCAAGTTCAACTGTTAGCTAAATATTTAATGCATGACAGTTTTTGCTGGTTTATGTTATTTTCAAGTTGTAGAATATGTAATATTATATACTGGCCATTACATCCCTGCACCCTCATTAGTTATAATCATTTAATGTGTATGGTATAAAACTTGTAATACCAGTTTCATATTCAAAATAATCATAGAACTTATAATGGTTTTATCAGTGTTTTCATGATAAATTATTAATTGAACCTAAGTGTATTTGATGCTAAATGCTAGCTCCTGAACATAATCCTCACATATAATGTTTCTATGGGATAGTAGAGTCTGCCTTTTGACAATCTACTTTATCTTGGTTTCCAAGAACATGTTCCAGTAAAAAGCTCTGACTACACGGGTAGAGTTAGCTTTACATACTGACAGGCTAACATATTAATCTGTTGCACTTCATGCTGGAATGCTGGGTATGTTGGGACTCATGCAGGTAGTAAGCTAGGGCCCAAGTTGGGAGATCCCAAAAGCAGGAGAGTCACAAATATTTCAAACCATGGTGGCCAAACACAATAATATAGTGAACAAAGAAAATCTCCCCGGACCTATGATAACCACTGTCCTGCATACATTACACAGGAACCAGAGAAAGTCTCCCAAACCGTGTGAAGTATGGTTAGACAGTTTCTGCAAATTGCTTAGTCAAGGTCATACAGGGTAAATGATGTACAAATCAGCATTTCCTGATCTTTGCTTTTGTGAGGGTAATTCCTCACCTCAAAATCCTGGACAATACTTTGATAATGTTGAAATGCATTTTAGAATAAAATCAAATCATTGTGGATAATCAGAAAATAACTTATAAATACAGAGGTCAATCTGGAACGTTTTTCACTTGCCATACAACATGTTGGGTTGACTACTTGAGTCATCATTAAAGAAAGAGTCAGCACAGACACAGAAAACAAACTTATAGTTGAGGGGGTGGGAGGAGGGATAAGCTGGGAGTTTGAGATTGGCAGATACAATCTACTATGTACAGGACAGATAAACAACAAGGTCCTACTGTACAGCACAGGGAACTATTCAAAGGCTTGTGGTAATCTGTAATGAAAAAGAATGTGTATATACATGTGTGTATAAACTGAATCACTATGCTGTACACCAGAAACTAATACAACATTGTAAATCAACTATACTTCAATTTTTTTAAATGGTGGGAAGAAAACTAAAGAGAGTCAGATTGCCAGAGCATGAGAATTTCATGATTTTGAGTCACTAGTTATTCAGAACTGGAGTTCTTTTTTTTTAATCATGTGGTCTGCCACACAACTGCTATAAAATGAGTCCTCACTTTACTGAGCTTGTAGGTGACTGACTAAGGAGCTTTTCAAATGAGTATATGTTACACTGGCAAACATTTTAAACACATTTTTATTCTTCAGTGCTGAAGTCACTCTCTGAGGTGGGGGTGGGAGTGAGACAACACTCAGATTCTATCAAAGGTGGCTTCAGATTTACCTACTTTGCTCTTTGCCTGGAGCAATCGGAGACCCATGTAACACCCTCAACCCACCCCACATCCCCCGCCTCTCCTCCTTGTGTTCTTTTTCTCGCTGATGCCTGATTTGTGCCAGGAAGGCAGGTGGCCCCTGGTATAGGAGGTGGAGGTGAAACTGGTTTGGAGGGCAATGTTCTGGGACAGTGGGCACTGGCAGTCCCCTGCCTGTAACTGATTCCGATGGACCTCTGAAACTGGGGGCTGTATCATCTCACTGAAGTTGATGGACAGTCAGTCCTCGGTTGCCCTCAGCCCTTCCAAAGCACAATACAGAAAACAGGATTTGGTGCAGGTCTTATCTCCTAAGAAAGCAGACAGCTGCCTACAGTGTGATGTAAGAGATGCAAGAAAAGCCCATAAAGGTGCCCAAGACTCACCAATCTCCGTGCTGACCTGCTTTCAGTCTTTGGTCATGGCATCCCCAAATACAAGGGGTCTACAAACATTTCAACAATAAATGTTAGCCTTTCATTAGGGGATCAAAGTTCTTTCTTTTATTTCTCTGGAAAACAAGAACATGTTTCCTTCTGTGATCATAGCCAATTGCCTTGGGAAGTGAGGGTGATTCCTTAATGGTAAATGGTCAGCTTATCAAGAACTGTGAAGAATTTGAGAGTAAACTCTACATGCAAACTAACAAATGAGCCCATTCCTGTTTTATGGCTGCTGGCAGAAGGCATAAGACTTCTGGGTCAGAGACAAAGGACTTTTATCACTCGGAGCACAGAAGGCAGCATGAGCTTCAGGTCCATGTCAACTCCCCTTACCCCTCCACCCCAACCCAATCTCACAGAGCAACCTGGGTGGGTGCTGCTCATGCAGTAGATTTGCATTATAACTAAGAAACTCCAGGTTTAAGGAATCCCAATCTTTTATAATGGGCTGCAAGCAAACCTGTCCAATCTTTGCCTCCAAGGAGACATCACTCTATTGGACAGTAAACAAGTCTGCCCTCTATCCCACAGAAAGATACTATCTCTGTCTTCCAAGGCTGTCCACTATATAAATATCCTTGAAAAGATAATCCAGAACAAAGGCAATCAGTGCCTTTGCATGCAAAATTGCAGAAATATAAGTGTCCTTATTCTTAGTCTATCTAAGCTGCTACAACAAAAATACCATAGACTGGATTGGGTGGCTTAAACAACAAGCATTTCTTTCTCACAGTTCTGGAGGCTTCTCTTCACTGTGTCCTCATGTGGCAGAAAGAGTGAATGAGTTTTCTGGGGTCTCTTTTATAAGGGCACTAATCCCATTCACAAGGGCTCCACCCCAATGATCTAATCACCTTCTAAAGGCCTCCCTCCAAATACCATCACTTTGGGGATTAGGTTTCAACATGTAAGTGGAATAGGGGACACAAATATTCAGCCTCTAGCAAGACCCATGAAGAACTGTCTCTATCAAGACCTCAGCAAGACCGCAATCTACAGACACCACTGGTATCTTATCTCACACTGAATGGTAGATAGAAGGCAGTGTTTTCTCCCTCTCAGTAAGAGTTCTGAAAAAGAACCATAGTTCAATTTGGAAGGGAATAAGAAACACGATGCCAGCAGTGTACTCTTCTCCTTTTCTGCCATTCTCCATCCCAGGGCCTTGCAACACTACAAGCCCAGCTGTTAACCAGATGCAATCACTTGAGCCACAGAGAGTGTGGGGATAAAAATATTAACATGATTTCCATGACACTGTTCACATGATCATTATAGAAGTCATCGGCATTGGCACACTATAGTATTTATTTTGTTCTTGAGTCTTTTAACACCCGAGGGGGAAAATTATAATTATTTGAAAAAAGTTTAAAATGAAAGTACAAGTTACGTTTTTTTGGCTGGAAAATGGTGGGAAAGGGATTAGTTGAAACTACATGGAAGGGGAGAAGGAATTAAAAACAGAAATCATAAAAAAAAAAAAAGGTAGAAAAGAGAGAGAGACAAAACTATAGCATGGTCATTTTACTATGAAAATGGGTTTCAGGGGTCCATATAAAAAATGTTTCCTAAAATTCAAGATGCCATATGTCATTGGTTAACTCTACTTTTAAGTGACTACATATGGGTCCAACCAAATTACCTTTAATTTTTCATAATTTGAATTATTAGTTGCCTTCATGGTATAACAGTAATAATAGTCACCATAATAACAGTAATACCGGTAATAATAATTGAACCAGGAATCAGGGACATTATTGGATGTCTCCTCAGTGTGACCTTGAGCCTTGGTTTCCTCATCAGCAAAATGAGCCACACAACATATAGCAAGCCTTCCAGCTCTCAAATGCTAATAGACCCTTCAGAGAAGGGAATTTAATTTATTTTATTATTATCCCCATCATTAATTGCTGAATACTCATATGCCACAATGGACTATGGATGCCTGAAAATTTACCATGAAGAAAAATCACAACCTAAGCTGGTCAAACCCAGCTAATGTGAACAAATTCATGTGAATTCTTAGAGATGATCTAGTTCATAGTCCCGTTCGATGCTGTGTGTGAATTCCCTTTTCGCTCATATAACTTTAGAGAATTCTTCAACTTGCCCCCAGAATAAAAGCTGTCTCTTTAGAACCCAGTGATTGAGGAAACACTTAATACAAAACAACCAGTATGAGTCCATAATGCTTTTAAAATGAAAATCTATTTCATTTATCACATATATCTAAAAAGTAATAAATAATTCACATCACTAATGTGAAGACAATGCTTGGGGTGTATCTGATCTTACACATCCACTGCTGTCACCAGTGTCTTTGTCCTCTCGCCAACCCCACCCCAGAGGTCTTCAGCCCATATGCCAAGAAATACTCCTTTACAACATGCCGGCATAGAATAATTTTAGAGATAAAGGGACTTTAATGAATATAATTTCCAATACCCTTATTTTATAAGACATGAGCTATGGAGTATCAGAAAATTGTTTATCAGTAGCAAAACTAACGCTAGAACTCAGGTGTCCCAATTCCTTATTTCATTTCTATTCTGGGATAAGGCCAGTTATCCCCTTTGTAGTAGATGCTATGGGTGCCCTCCCCAGATCCCATTTACCTGGCTGGTGCCTCCATCCTCCAGCTGCTGGGAGCCTTTGCTGGTAACAGCTCACAGCCGCACCCTTCACCTAAGAACTGCCTTCAGCAGAGCCATCTGGCCTGAACAGCCCATGAAGGTTATGCCTCTGCCATCTCCCCCATGCACAGCCCACAGGAAATGACTGACTGAGGCATGGGCTTCAGAACTCCCTGTGGGAGCAGGTGGAGGCTGGACTTCAGCTGGACTTCTGTCTTTGCCCAGCTTCTCCTCCTGTCCTCCCCTGTTCTTCTGTAGGTCTCCCCGGAGAGCACTCTCTCTCAATGAATTGCTCACACAAGAATCCCCATTTCAGGCTCTGCTTCTAGAGAACATGACCAAAGACACCTGTTTCCAAAGACGGAGCTGACAACACTAGGCATGCCATTCTGGTTTTGGACAGCTCTTATCATTAGAAATTATTATTATTATTATTATTATTATTATTATTATTATTATTATTATTATTATTATTATTAAAAAAAGGTCACATCTGCCTCTGTAATTTCCACCCATGGTTCTGTGTAGAATGAGTCTCATCCCTTATCCACATGACAGCCCCTCAGATATTTCATGGGGGAAAAACATTAAGCCTTCCTTAAATCTTGTTTTTCTAGCCTGTGAGGAAAAAAAGAATTTTTTTTAATCACAGAATGATATTTTAACTCAGGGTAATGTCTGTCTGATAACAAAATTGCATGAAGCACCATAATGGCAGACCAACCCAAAGAGAATTTGAGGAAGGCTATGTTCAAATCCCCTGAGGAAATGGGGGTAGATGGAAACTAACCTAGCACAGAAGTGAGGAGGAGATCAAATCACAGGAAGTAAAAAATCAGACAGAAGCTACTTAAAACCAGACACAATGAATGACTGCAAGGATCCCATGGAAGGGAAATCTTAACAATTCTCAGATGTTATAGAAGTAGGTCAGGAAAAAGCTCTAGAACTCAGATATGTCAACGCACACAGCATACATACATTTAAGGTTTTTAGACAAGCAATGGTAAATGCCGACGCAGAGTTATCAAGACTTACTGATGAGATGCATGCTTGGAATACAATAAAAGAATATGCCTTGCTCAAAGGGAAAACGTTTCATCGAAGGTGTAAGAGGAAAACTGTGTGTCAGAATGTCTACATAGGAATACACTTGTATTGTTGTATTCCAGGCATGCATTTCATTAAAAAAAAAAAAAAAGAATACACACATTCCTATATAAATTCAAAATCCGAGGGTAGAAGTATTTAAGAGAGACTAAACTTGAAATAAAAGTACTCTCTTTAAGGGAATATAATATAGACACTCAGCAAGGTGAAAGAAACTAGGCTTAAAAATACTGAATCGCATTTGTTGGGGCTTTATCATTTAAAATGTGCTTTCTCACATTTTCTTTGACTTCTTAGACCTTCACAGTAACCCTATCAGATGAGTTATGCGTTATTTCCATTTTATGGAAGTGATGTCTGATTGACTGACCATTTCCAAATCACCCAGCTCCTAAGTGGCAGATCCAAGGCTTGAGCACGGGTCTCCTATCTCTAAAGTCTATGTTCCTGCCACATCACCATGCCGTCTTCTAACACACATAGCCAAGCAACTAAAGCATTGGGCATCTGGATTCTGTGGGTGGTCGTGTCCTGTTAACAACATCATTTGTTTCCTAAGGCTGCATTGTTCCTCCTTACCACAAACGGGGTAGCTTAAAGCTACAGAAATGTATTGTCTCACAGTTGGGCAGCTAGAAGTCTGAAATCATAGTGTTGGCAGGGCCATGCTCCCTCTGAAGGCTCTAGGGAAGAATGCTTCCTGTCTCTTCCTAGCTTCCAGGGTTTGCTTGCTATCCTCGGCGTTCTTCATGCTGTTGGAGAGACATCACTCCAATCTCTGCCTCCATTTCCACATGGTGTTCTCCTTGTGTGTTTCTCCCTGGGTCCAGATTTCCCTCTCCTTAAAGGGACACCAATCATACTGAATTTAGTCCCCCACCTTCATCTCAATCCAATCTGACCTCATCTTAACTTGATTGTATATGCAAAGACCCTAGTTATAAATAAGGTCACATTCATAGGTTCCAAGTAGACATAAATTTGGGGAGACATATTCAGGCCAGAATACAGCAGAACAAGTAGTTTTTTCTTGGCTTTTGTTGCTGACAGTTTTCCCTCAAAAGATTAAAGGAAGAAATTCTTAAAAACTTCTGTTCCGGATTCCAGCTTGACCAACAGGAAAGAATGAGGCATCAAATGTAGGCACAAGGAAGTCTTGGAGTGCATGGCCTTGAGATTTCACAATAGTGAAGAAGGAAATGTCCAGGACTTCAGAAAGGAGGCTTCAAAAAAGATAAATAAAATAACGGTGCCTAGGGGAATATATTTACAAGAGGGATATGGGCTTTTAAAAAATGGGATTCCTTCACCATAAAAAAAAAAATTGATACTGTTGAGGAAGAAAAATATGCTGCCTGCAAAGAAAATGTAATAAGCATCAATAGTCCCTCATAACTGACCCTCAGTGAGGTCCTGAACTTGAATGGAGAAAATGAACAATCTAAATAGAGAGGGGGCTTATGAACAGACAGCTGCCGGAGAGGAATTGAGAGAAGCATTGGATCTGGAATCACAAGACTTCATTGCAAGTTCCTCTGGCCCAGAGGGTTCTCTGATGAGTTCAGAAAGATGGATGGAGTCATGGGTGCAATAAAAGAAAGGGGGGAAAAAACTGTTCAAAGGACATCATATGGGAAACTAAAGAGTCAAAATAAATTGGGACTGAGATAAACACTAACCACAACAAGAAAACTGTTTTCCTTTTGAATCTCTGCAGCCAGGAAAAGATCAGAGAAGGACTAGCTATGCTATCTCAGACCATATAAACATAACAAGTAACAGCACAACCAAAGAACCATTCCATTTTCTGCTTTACTGACGTAATCTCTCTCACAGAGAATGAACATCATTGTGGAACAATCATTGTCAAGAGATCATTAAAATGCACAATAGAAAACGAGATAGTGAGAGAGTCCTCATCCATTCTGAGTTTGAAACTTTAGTTGATACAAATTCTATCCCAAAATATGTAAAGAATTTGTAGATGAGATCAGATAACTGCTGCTGAGAATGAAGACTAAAAGAGGTGCCCAGTGGCTGGAAAGTGTTTCTAATTCCAAAAAGGGTGAATGGGTGAAATTTATGTATAAATTAGTGAGCCCCGTGCAGATTCCAAGCAAAATTCTAGAATGCATGATTTGTAAGCAATACATTGTAAGAAAATACTGACCACTGGCAATGAGTATGAATTCACTCAGAACAAGTTCTGTCAACCTAATCTCGTTTTCTTCCTTAGATTTGGTTGCCCATTCATGTGCTAGAGGAAGGCATGAGCACAGATGTCCTGGTTTTAACCTAGCATGTGCCAAGTCTCATGATGCACCCCTTTTATTGTTAAAATGGGGGAATGTAGGTCTTGGGTTAGGAAGACAGTTGGGTGGCTTGCTTCGTAGTTGGCAACCAAGGTCACCCAAAGAGTATTGGTTAAAGGCTTGGCTTCAACCTTGAAAGGCAACTCCAAGAATTTGTGATTTGCTCATTCCTGTTCAACAGATTAGTCAAAAACACAGAAACAAAAGAATACGTATTTATGAATACCTGGATGACAAAAATTTGGTAGAGAGAGCTAATACACGAGGAGACAATTCAAAAATCTCTCTTCATGTTGAAACCAGGACCCAAAGAAAATGTAAGTTATTTGGAATAAATGTGAGGTCCTGTGCTTACGTCAAAAAAATAAAGACAATAGTACTAATAGCTAACATTTATTGAAAACTTGCTCTGAATTATATTTCTACATGCATTATATTTGCTTAACCTCACAATAATCATACTATAAATCGAATAATTATAGTCGCTGTAATTTAGAGATCGAGGCTCAGAGAGGCTAAATAACTTTTGCAAACTACACAGTTAATAAGTGTAGTTTCCTCTTGAGCCAAGAGGAAAATCGCTAGACTTCTCAGAGTCTTCTGAAGCTAAGATTCATAAAGAAACTCCAAGTTAAAGAAGTTGTAGTCTAAAGCTTAATTCTCCTATTCTAATTCTATTAAGGAGGCAAGAAACCCTTGGAGCACTTCACTTACTTTGTTTCATTTATCCTTAGAGTATTTCTCAGAGATAGAGCAGTCATCGGTATCCCCGTTTTATTTGACTGGAAAAGGGGAAAATTCCACAGCCCATGTGGGGCCGGGCAGGATGGAAAGTCAGTTCCTGCTGGCATCCGGTAACCTTTCTCTGACATCACTGTTTTCCCAGCACCAGTGACCCCAGCAGATCTTGCCAAGATTTTTAAAAACCAGATAAACAAAAGTCAATTTTGATTCTTTCTTTGAAATATATAATAGTGATATTTATAAGAAAACACACTCAAGAAAAAAACTGATAGGGAGTTACAATTCCAAAAGACCGGAAGTTATATTTATTTAAGGCTTTTAAGTCATTCAACACCACTTTGTCAAACATGCAATCACGTGATTTGGATCTCCATCCACACGGTTCTGTACAAATTCATCTGGTAACTGAGAGATGTGTTTAAGTGTAGTTTTGCAAAGGCAGTCCTGGAATGTTGGTGTGGGCACGGCATGTACACTAAAGAAGTTTTATACTGGAAATTCAAGGTCGTATTCTAGCCTGGCCCTGCCACTGGGCCATGTGATCTTGAGCAAGTCAAGTAACCACACTGCACCTCAATTTCTTGGTTTCTAAAATTTATAAAGGGCTTGAATTACATTGCTCTCTAATGTGTCTTCCAACTTATAACATCTCTAAGTCGTTCCCTATAGGGAGCTTCAGCTTATTGCGGTGGCATTTTCTCTTTCACAGAGGAAAGAGCTTAGTTTATAATCCGATTGATTTTTTAATATTTCATAGCCAGTCACATCAGCAGAAACCTCACATGCATATTTAACCTGATTTCAGCAATATTTTTCTCTAATAAACTTAATCAAGCCTTTTTGTTTGTTTGTTTGTTTGTTTGGCACAATTTGGGATAAAATTTTAAAAGAGGAATATCGCTTTATAACTTTTCAACTGTCCTCATGCATTTTGCTTTAGCAGTATGCTTTCTCTTCCCCCATGAATTCAGCAACGTTAAATATGCTGTCACACAAGAGAGTTCTTGGGGTTTACCACCCAATTTCACATTTTGGCACTCATAAATAGTCACTCACTGTTCCAGTCAGAGAACTGTATACATGGACCTCGAGTCTATGTATTGGCTGGTAGTTTCTCCATTTTCTTCAGCTCCTTCACACTCACTACCAAGCAAATGGGTACATTTCTAGTGAGGTCAGCTCCTGGGTACTGGTATAAAACAATGCGCCCAGCTGACACAAAATAACCTAGATGAAAAGAAGACCCCCTCCCTGTCCCCTCCCCCTGGGTCCTCCACACCTCATCCCCTGCTGCTTCACTGCCTGGCTCCATGGGCCTGGGCTGATGGCCCTCGTTGGCCTCCTGCAGATAAGGCAGGGAGTTGAGACCCAGCTCCTTGTCTCCTGGGGGCCCCCTGCTCGCCCCCTGGACCCTGTCTCTGACCACCCAGGCCCCAGGGGTGGGCGGAGCTGTTCTCACTACACTGACTCCGGACACCCATTGTCCAGAGTGGTTTACCTACTCCCCCAGGCAGGTTCTGTTGACAGTAAGTGCTGGTTTGCAAACAAACAAAAGGCCCCAAAACAAAAAAACAAAAGACATTAAGTATATGCTAATAACCTTGAACTTTAATTCCTTAAAAGAAAAACAAACCCAAAAAAGACTGATTTCCTCTCACTCATTATATCTAATTCTCCACTAAGAAGAATATCCAAGTTTTATTATCAAATTAAGGGCTCAAATTAGGACATCTTTCTAAGGAAAATTTCCAGGCTGTCATCACCAAGTGAATTTTTTTTTCATATTTTGACTTGTTGCCATAAATACAGGTAGAAACGAGAAATTTTTATCACTTTAGAATAATTAAAGTGACTGATTACTGTAAAAATTATTTGATATATTTGCATATTTTATATAAAATTTTATAAATACATAGTAAAATATCAGTGTTTCTTTGGGTGAATTTTAACAAGCATCAGTGACAAAGTTTTTTTGGAGGGACCTTGGACCTGTGGGGAGCCCAAGAATGTTTATTTTGCTGTCATTCTGCATTCACTGTAAATATTTCAAAGAGTAGTCATACGAGAGCATGTGGTTGGATCTTTCTGGGTTTAAAAGCAGAAAGCAGTTTTGCTTTCTCCATCACCCATGCTACCAGTAGCTACCTAACCTTGCTTTCTGATGTTATGCAGGAAATGGATGCTTTAAGATAACACACTCATACTTGCTGGCTTTTTTCCTCCTTTGATCCCTCGCCTCTCTGCTGCTTTGTGATGTCAAAACACCACAAAGCTTTGACTCGAATGGTGTCAAAACATAAAGACAGGATTGAATCAGCTCACAAATTCTCAGAATCAAAAGTCATTCTATCTGAGCCATACGTCCAGCATTTGCGACTTAGCACCGCGAATCACCAGGTGGGAAAGTGAATCACAGCCACCCGACGGTACTCCTTTTTGATTCTATTAACCATTTCTTAAGAATTGTTATAGATTTGAATTCAAGTGTGCCTATGAAGCAGTGAGGTGGACTTTTTCTTCCCTACAACACATCAGAAACTGTACCATCAACCATCTTCAAAGTAGTTGGTTTTCAAGTGAGCTTGTTTTTAAAATTTCCAATAAACAGCTACAGAAACAGTTTATTAACTTTATTATTATTTTATTTACTATATAGTGTATTAACTATATTATTAACCCAGCACATATTACTTGGATCTGATGGTTTTTCTCTTATTTCCTCTTCCCTCATCTCTTTTTCCCACTAAGTCAACCCCACCACTCCCTTATACAGCCCCCTCCCCATCATCTCCACTTCCTCCCCTCCTCCTTCCCTACTGCACATCCCTAGAGAGGGCTGCCCCAGGGCTGTCATACTCCGAGAGCCTAGTAAGCTCTTAGGATTCTAGACTCAGGAGTGTCGGGAAAGCCTTACACAGAGAAATGCGAAAAGACAGTTATTCACGTAAATCCATCCCTGGGTTTCAAGTGGGTAAGAAACTGGCTAACAAGTGCTAAAGTTCACATCTCTTCCCAGAAGCCAATTCTGTAAAAGAAAGAATTACCTCCTTTTCAACAATTTGTTGACTCTATATTTGTCCTGCCAATCTTTCTATTGTTCATGATTTCATCTTTCCATTGTTATTTTCCTGAGCTTTTGGCAAACCTCATCACTTAACACATCCAACAAATTGGAGTAAATCGGTCACCTTTGTATTTGCCGAGGACAACCAAAATTTTAAAAGAAATTCACTAACGCTGGAAAACAAACTTTAGAACGGCACATTACTAATCGGACTGAAAACAAAGCAACCTTCCAGAGGGAGATTCAACAATCAATCAGTCAGTGTGATACAGCTACACAGTTTAAGGACCTCACTCCCCTGCACTGCTGATATATTTACCCACCGTTTACATGTTAGATGGTGTCAGTGTGGACTTTTAAGGAACTTTGAACGCTATGCATACACTGAAATCATGATTTATAAATATAAAAATCAGCAGCACTTTTTAACAGCTCACTCTTCCCAAAAGGTGCTTCCATAATAAGCAAATAAGCAGTTTTCACTTCCCTAAATGGTGGCTTCTGGTTCTGTGAGAAAGTGCTCAGTTGCCAAGGCAGGAGGGGGCACTGGAACATCAGAGGTGAAACCTGTCACCATGATCAATTCAGTTTACAGCAGCACACTGTTCCTGTCAAGGGACAAGGGCACCTGTGCTTTTAAAGCCACTTGCAAAAAGCGTATTTTTAACATGGACAGACCCTGACTTGCTCGGGTCCAGATTAGAGACCGACTCTCAGGGTGAAATCGTCTGCTCTGCCTGCCCTGCAGCCTCTTCATGTTAACGACCCCCAGCTCCTCTCTGTAATGGGGTTCTGTGGTGGAGGAGGTAACTTCTGCTGTTCAGTACTTTAAAGAAGCAACAGAGGATTATTTACTGAATTGTGCTTCAGAATGAACAAGGCTCATTTCACTTAACGACTAAATTATACATCAGCCTTTGTACCACAGGTTTCCAATGGTGTCCAGATAACACTGCAGAGTGATTCTGGTGTTCGCTGTCTCTCTTCCCAGTACTCCCAGCCAAGCGTGTCCTCCTCCGTTTGCAAGTCCATTTCCTTTTGTTGCCTAGTTCTGGGTAACCCTCCACTCCTTCACTCACCAAGCACAGACTGGGTGTCAACACTGTACTAGGCTCAGGGAAGAAGAGAAAAACACCAATAAAAATCACAGAATTCACATTCTCCCAGGGTGACAGACAGAATAATCAATAAACATAATAAATAAGCACATCGTAGAGTATATGAGAATCTCAAACACACTATTAAAAATAAAAAAAACACAGCAGGGTGAGGCAGAGTCTGGAAGCTGGGCAGGGTCTAGAATTTTAAACAGGGTGGTCAGGGAGGACTCACTGAGCAGCTGACATTTGAGCAAAGATTTGAAGGCAAAGAGGGAAGAAGGTATAAGGTTCCTTAAGGAAAAGGCAGTTTAGACAGAGGGAGTCCCAAGGGCTGTGGTAAGGAGGCGGGGTGAGATTTTGATGTGTTCAAGAAAAAGGAGGGAGACCAGTCCTGGGGGAAGAGAGGAAAGGACGAAAGAGGAGAAGGAACGAGAACAAGAGAGTCAAGGTGGTTCCCAGATCCAGCCAAGCCACGTAAGGATCTTGGCTTTTACTCCAAATATAACAGAGTCACTGTGGAGCTCAAGGAGGGGAGGGCTCTGATCTGGCTGAAGCGTCACACCCATCACTCAGCTGTGGCCTGAGAATCAGACCAGCAGAGACTGCACCATCATCAGGGTGATGTGGGGTGGACCAGGTGGTCGCAGTAGGGGTGGTAAGAGGGAGTCAAACTCCAAGTACACTCTGAAGGGAGTCAACACCAGTCCCTTGGGGCTGTGGGAGAAAGAGAGGCTGACCTCAGGGTGCTGGCCTGAGCAAGTGGAAGGATGGAGGAGCAGGTTTGGAGGTAAGACCAAGAGTTCAGGTTTGGATATGTTGAGTAGGGACGTATTAGACATCGAAGTGAAGAAATTGAGGAAACAACTGGAGATCGGCTTACAGTTCAAGGGAAAGATCCAGGTGGAGACATAGACTCGAGGTTTGGATCATACTTAAATTCACAAGCCTGGCTGAGGTCACCCAGGGGGTGCGTGTAGGTGGAAAAGACAAGAGGTCCAAAGTCCAAAGCCCTTGGCATCCCAGAGGCTGGAAGGAGAGGAGGTACCAGCCAAGGAGACCAAGAAAAACGGACCAGTGCTGCATCCTGGAAGCCAAGTGAAAAAAATTGTTTCTAGGAGGAGAGAGTCATCAACTGTATCAAGTGACACTAATGGATGGTATAAAACGAAGACCAAAATTGACCATCAGCCCTCACTACCTGAAGGTGTTTGGTGACCATGACATGAGAACTCAGAGGAGGAGGGCTCACAAACTTGACTGGAAAGGATTTAAGAGAATAGAAAGAGAAGAATTGGAGACAATACGTACAGACACTTCTACAAGAACTGTGCTGTGGAAAGCAGCAGTGATGGTGCTCCAGGGAGAGCCCACTAGTGATGTGAGGTCAGGAAAGGTCCTTTACGTAATTAATACGAGAGAGATGAATGTGCCTGTATGTTGATAACAACGATCCAACAGAGAGGAGGAAACTGATAACAGAGGAGAGTATGTTGACCAAGCAGCACCGAGAGTCCACACAGGGTTTAGGTTCATGAATTTCAAAGGAGAAGATTCTCCATGGTCATTTTTCTCCAGTGACACTCAGCTGCATGGGTTCAAGCACTGAGTAGGTAGAAAGCTTGATTTCCTCAGGGTTGGGGTTTAACAAAGAAAGTTCAGCAAAGTTGTGAGTGGGTCGGCACGAGAGCTGTTCTAGTGAGTCTCTGCAGTGTGGGAGCTGGGTACAGGGGGAAGGGGAGCATCAGGGGCATGAGAGACAAGATCACAGGTCCTAGTGGAGGTACAGGACTGCTGGGGACGGGGCCTATTATGGGTCATATTTGTGTCCTGTCAGAATCTGCATGTTGAAGTCCTAGCACCTCAGAATGTGACCTTATTGGGAAATAGAGTCATTGTCAATGTAATTAGTTACATTAAGGTGAGGTCACATTGGAGTCAGGTGAGCCCCTAAGTCCAGTACGACTGGTGTCTTTATAGAAGCAAAGGTTTGGATACAGACACATGCAGGGAGAACGCTATGGGAAGGTGAAGGCAGAGACTGTAGTGATGTGTCTACAAGCCAAAGATGGCCAGCAAACCACCATAAGCCAGGAGGGAGGCATGGAACTGCCTTCAAAAGGACTCCACCTAACACCTTGATCTTGGATTTCCAGCTTCTAGAACTGTGAGAGAATAAATGTCCGTTGTTTAAGCCACCCAGTGTGTGGTGCCTTGTTATGCAGCCCTATCAAACGGGGTGCCACAGAGAGTGCACTAGGAAGAGAGGAGGTAGGGGTCAGAGAGCGGGGTGCACATGTGACGATTATGGAGGGCACCCAGGGATGAGTAGTGACGGGGTCTGGTGTGACCATGGGGGTGACGAAAGGTGAAGGGCCAGAGGAATGGAGAGACCATCTACATGTGTGTTGAAATTGGCAAAGAGTCCAGACTGGAATAGGACTGTGGCCATGAGGCAGGAGCACTGAGGAATGACCTTGAGACAATGGATGTCAGCAAAATGAGAGGAACAGGTGACATCCACCTGCTGACCTGACATTCAGTGTGAGATGTTTTTAGGGAGGAAAGAGAACGATCCAGTAGTAGCAATGAGGAGTGAAAAGGAAATGCATCCCACCTCCAGGCCCCACGGCACAAAACTGTGGGGGAGAAAAACCACAGCCACCACGTGCCAGGAACGCAGGAGAATAGAAAGGCAATGTGTTCTGTCTCCATCAGAGCAAGATGGTGGCAGGAACATTCAGGGATGAGGTTGAGGATATCGGGTTTGGCTAATAATGGGCTGTGAGCTCCAGCAGGCCCAGAAGAGGGCAGGATTGAGGGAGGTAGGAGATCTCCTCTGTTCCTGACCAATGCTGATCCGTTTGGACCAATCACTTCCTTTGTTCGAAGCCAATATACTAGTAGCAGTAAGTATTCAGATTCCAGCTCAAACACGCTCCCTTAGACAACCCTCATCAACTCCATTTTCTGGCTGTAGCTAATTCTGTTCCAGGACCTGGTTATTACAAAGCCAAAAGCAATAGTGAAGCTCAGCTTTTTTTCTGAGACCCATGGAAAACACAGCTGCTGCAGCTCCCTGTTCCTTCCCCCAAAAGCACTCTGTCTTTGCCATAATGAGGATGGGGATCAGAGGGAGAAGAAACCAAAACTCCAGCCGGGCATCTCCTAAGAGACTTCTACCATTCTCTCATAGGCAGCATTGTTTTGGCATCCTCAACTCTGTGGTTATTTTGAGAGTCTCCACAGCAGACGTGCCCTTTCTCATAATAGCCCATAGTTGATTGATTTCATAACCACTTAGGACAGACCATAAAAGTGCCAACTCTATTCCTAATACTACATTTACAACATCTCACAGCAAGTTAACAAAAGCTGAGGGTTGCATCTGTATGGGTCATTCATTTATTCATTCAACAAATGTTTATTGAGTACTTCTAGACGGCAGCAGGAACTCATTAAGCCTGGTGTAAATAAACATATTGATATGTAACATAAGATCCAGTAGTGATAGGTAATATGAAGAAAAATAAAGCAGAGTAAGAGGGTAGAAAAAGCATGCAGGGAATAATATGTTAGTTAACAGCCAGTTTTCCTTTCCTAATGTCTACAAGGTAAACCCTGAGCACATTGCAACTGATTTCAAGCGATTTTAAAGGGTTTTATGCAGCTGACTGCTTGTTCTGCCTGGGACACAGGAAGCTGTAAAAAGTCACCACAAGCGTAGCATCTTTAGCTTTGTTGATCTGGAAATCCAGTGTTGTCCATTCACCCAGGGAGGATCAGACACTCGGGAGCTGACTCCAGCCAACCACACAAGGGGAGATACTTCTGTAAACCAAAATGTTAACTTCTTGATCTATAACAGGAGCCATATCTGACTAAACAGTGGGCTCTGCTCATTGCTCAGACATGTCTTTCTGGCATGTTGTCTCAGAAAAACACATTATGCCATATTTAAAAGTTTGGCTACTATGGCAACCCATAGGGACCCTCTTGCATGGACCTGGGTCTGGAGGCGTGTGATTTGAAGAGCAGACTATGACTTTGTGTGACTTCTTTCTGATGGATGCGGGCCTGTGTTAGGGCACTCAGCTTGATGAGGGGAAGGTGGGCTGGATTTCAGCCCAGACTCATTTCTTAGGGTAGGTGCTGTTATGCAGTGTCCAACCTCAACAACTGTATATAGCAGACCTAATGGAAGCAGTGAATTAAAACAAAAGTAATTGGGAGCTTTAAGGAAAATTTCCATTAAAGTATGTGGCATGTGGTATCAAGAAGAGTGCATGTCATTTAATGATGTCTTTTACACCTTCCAGTGTCTGCAAAACATCAAAAAAATAAAGTTTCCTTTGTTAATCCACTTATAAAATAATTGATACAGCTCTAAACAAGCCTTTTTTTAACATGTAACTGTGGTTGAAAATATATTTAGAGTCCTGAAGAGTGTCACATTTCCACACTCTGTTTCACTACAAGAAGAAGGGCAGTTTCACTGATGCTGGAGAGGCTGGAATCCAGGAAAGAAAGAGATTAGAGAACCTGGGTTTGGCCTCCCCACTAAATAGTAGCTGAAATCAGTGAGTTTGACAAAACAGAATTATGCTGCACCCCACTCCCCACCCATCAGAGGACAGGGTAGCAGGCAGGCTTGGAAAGGCCACACAGGTCTGACCTGCTCCCTCACTGCGCCCCACTGTGTGGCCAAGTCTAGAGGTCACATTTGCTTTTCTTTCTTGTCCATTTTTCCTTCCCTGGGGCTTGGCTTAAAGGATGTTCTTGATCAGAGGAAACTGATTAGAAGGCATTAATAATTTAGAAACATTGATCAGGCCTGCCCCCTAATGTGTGGGGGACCTGAGGCGAGAATCCAATGAAGACCCACAAACCATATGTCTACATATTTAGAAGTTATAAATCATAGCAACAAGCTGCTGAATGAAACACATTCTGTTCTCCTACCTAGTAAATACACCTTCAAAAGGACGTAGAACGCCAGGAAGGGAAGCTGTGGTGCAAGGAGAGCTAACTCCTGGCCCATGGCCCCTACTCCAGCTGTCCCCACGACCAGCCTTCCACCTGGGCTTCTTCCGGCCACTAGTGGACACAGCAGGTCACACAGCCAAGCTCCATCCACATCCCCAAGAAGCAGCTGCCGCGGCCACCGCTGAGGCTTAATGCCATCTCCAGTAGGATATGTCCCCTGGAGGTCAGAACAGGGAAGAAGCCAATGAAAAACCTGGGAGCCAGCTAAGTGCCATTTGGGCAGAAAACTCCAGGGGCCTGGTACCCAGATCATGGTCTAGAAGGGTGGTCTCAGGCTCCAGGCTGGCATATCCCCTTGAGCCCACTGATTCTCCATCACATTGGGAGGGACACGGCCAGAGCAGGGTCCTTAAACCACAGATCCCAAAGCAGGAGTCCTCTGGCCTAGATCTAAGGGCATTATTGTTACTGATTATTTAACTTTTATCCTAGCTACTTCACTTATGAATCTAATCTCAAAATGTGGTCCAGAAGAAGCCTATTAAAATTTAAATTCCAACATATAAAATAAACATGTCTACTAGGGGAAAAATGTGGGGGATAAATCAAGAGTTTGGGATTTGCAGATACTACTATACATTTAAGAGATAAACAACAAGGTTCTACTGTATAGCACAGGGAACTATATTCACTAACTTGCAATAACCTATAATAAAAAAGTATATATATTATATATACATATAATATATATATAAGTAAAACATTATGCTGTTCACCAGAAAATATCACAACATTGTAAACCGACTATACTTCAATAAAAAATAAATAAAATTGTAAATTCCTGAGCTTGAACCCTGATGTATGAATCAGATTATCTGGACCAAGTTTCCAGGAATCTACATTTTAAAACAATCTTCCCAAATGACTCTTACTTACGCTAAGTTGAGAACTGCTAGCAAACAGCTGGGCCCTGCCTTCCACATGGAATCCATCAGCTCTATTCCTGAAAAGTTGGGCCCCTAAATGAACTGATGAACTGTCCTCCATTCTAGAGATGTTCCCATCTAGATAACCCTGTTGGTCTTTCAGAAGCTAAGGCCAGACTCTTCAGCACCGTGTTAGATAAACACTACTCGACAGTGTCCTCCCCAGTTCCAAGAACACCATGACTTAATTCCTGGCAAGCTGCAATGTAATTGAGTAGGTTGCAGTTTCCTTTGAGCCAGCTTCCCGGGAACAGCACAATCTCTGGATGAGGATCCTGGTAACACGCACGCTGTTCCGATGGGAGCGGGGCAAATTTTTAATTATCATGAAACTCTGTATTTTTCATTCCCGTCATCCTTTCCTTTCACCCACCATGCAGCAGTCAGTGGGCACTTTCTGCATACATTATCTCAGGGCAGAAGCATCCAGGCAGAACCGAAGCCCTGGGTTATGAGCTCCCAGGGAGACTTAGGTCAATCTACAGAAGAGACCGTAGTCCTCAGGGCATGGCTTTCCATTGTAAGTGGCAGGTGTTTGAGAGAAGAAAAGAGGGTTTCACCTTTTTAAAAATGTTTAAATACCAGAGGCTTAACTTAAAATATCAAGATCTCAAAGCCCATGGATTCAGAGCACCTTCTACCATGAACCATTGATGGGAGAAGATTGTAAATACTAACTAAAAGTAGGTAAAAATGTAATGAATTGGGGGGAGGGGAATTCACAGCGGTTATGACTAGGATTCAGACACTGGTTAAGTCCCTAAGAAAGTCCCCAGCTGTCCAGCCCCAACACTAATTTCTGAAGAGGATGAGTTAGATATCCAGATAGAAACCCCAGATGGGTCCAGGGAAGGCTCTAAAGGAAAAGGCTCAGAGCCTGACTTCCTAGGACAAGCAAGCTTCCTGCTTGGCTGTTTGCCTCAGCCTTGCTCATCCATCACTCAGGGGCCATGTCAGACACAGGGCTTCTCTCTGCAGCCAAGCAGACAGGCCTCAGAGAACCCCACACCCCCCAGCAGGGCCCAAGTAATGGAACTAAAGGGAGAGTAAAGGGCACTTGGACCAGAAGAGGCCCCTGACTGATAGAGGAGAACTCAGTGTATATGAACGTGACAACTGAAGGCCACAAAAGAGCCAGAGACACCACTGTCCATGCAGCAAGCAGAGACGAGACACCCCAGACCGAGTGAGACAGGTCATACTCAGCAGAGGCCAGTGGAGACAGAAAATACCTTGGCCCAGAAGTACTTCATCCTACCCAACCTCTCCTGGAAGAAGAGAACAAGGGTGGAGGGAATCTGCGTTTCCAACTTGCAGCAACTGGGTCACCTGAAGTTTCCATCATAAAGCACTGGCAGAGGTTAGAACTAGAAAGTAAAGTGCAACTTCATCATAGAGAAATAAGATGACATGTTCGCACACCTTGTGTTCCATTGTCTGACACTGTAATCCAGATAAAACATCAAACCTGCCACGTAAGCCACAGATCCCTTGGACCCAGTCTGTTCCATGTGTGGCTATTTCCAGAAGAGTGCATGTCAGTTTTTAACAGCTTCCTTTTGAGAGGACTATTTCTTGACACTCAGAGTCCTGAATTCAGATTCTGGGGCTCTAACCCATGTGAAGCCCTATTTGAGACATGTCATGCCTTATATATCCTGACACTGTCCTCAAATATCTTGCAAGTAGGTGTCACTGCCATGTCAGGTCTGAGATTTGATTTTACAGGTAAACTAATAAGTTAACCTGTTACCTTTTCATGGATGTGGCAGTTGACACAAGAGGCTCCTGGGTCAAAGACAAAGGGCATTATTACTCACAGCACAGTAAGAAGCGTGAGTATCACTACGTTTGTGTCACTATGTTTGCCTTGGTTCTCGTTGCCCTGAAGACCTCCCTGGGGGCAACAAGGTGGGGCCCAGATGGATGATATGCAGGGAGTTTGTGTCACAACTGAGTTTTATATATTTCTATAGCAAACACTAAGCAGGACTTTCTGCTGGGGGCTTTTTACCTGATCTCTCAAGATTACCAGCTGCAGAAACAACCCTGAGAAATGGCCCAGGTAAAAAAGTGGCCAGGACCTTGCAGACTTGGCGTACCTGGCATGACGTGCAGGAACAGAAGAGGCCCAAAGAAGATCCTTTTTCCCAACACACAGGAGAGGAAACCTAGTGACCCAGGCTCCACCATGGTATCAGGGACAGAGTGTCAAATTAGGAGCCCAAAGGGTCTAGACTATCCTGCGCTGCCATTTAGTGGCCATATGATGTGGTCATAACTTACTCCTTCTGGGTCATGGTGTTCTCATCTCTAAAACGAGAGTAATCATACACATCTTGCCCAACAGAAAGCTTTGTTATTAAGACCAAATGAAAAAAAAAATTTAAACAATAAATTAATTTAAAAATAAAAAGTTACAGCTCAAAGTGGCAGAGAAAGAATTAAAGAGTTTTCTAAAATAAATGCTCTGAGAAAAGAGGTTTAGAGTACAGAAGAGGATTGTTTAAAGTTTAGTCAAGTTGAGGAAAATGTTAAGGTCATCTCAGATAATGGCCATGAACCACTTGTGACAACACAACTAGAGTCTGTTGAATTCATACCAATTTGTATGCAAATAAAAAAGACAATTATGAATAGGATATTTAAGTTCCCATTAGTTCTACTACCTTGTTCTTATTAAGTACATTTTGTTTTCTTTCAAACTCAGAGAATTTGAAATGAAACCTTCTAATACAATATAAGTGTCTTATCACTAATTTGGAATTGACTGTGTTTCACATTGTGAACAATTTAAATCATAAAGGACAAAGGATGGTGTTTCATGTTGAAACTTATTCTACAGTATGATTGAATTAATTTTAAAATGTATCTAATGAAAAAAATGAGCTACTCTGTGTGAAATCATCTTATAAACTATAAACACTATACATATTAAGGAATTGTTACAACAATCACAAGTCCATCACCACCTTCTTTAAAAATAACTCAAATGACATCTCCTTCTAAGTTTTGTGCAGAGAAACATGGGAGCGAAGTGAAAAATACTCAAAGCACATTATCATTGCCTTCGTGCTTGTAGATTATATTAATATAAGATTATATTAACATCTAGTTTTCTTCTGTGCTGTAAACTCTTTGAGGGATCTTTATTTCAGGTTCATCTTTGCATCCCTGCCACCTTGCACAGTTCCAGGCACATAGTGATCATGGAGTCTTGGTCTCCAACATAACTAAACCCCTCAGAAGAAAGAAACAACTTCAACATAAATCTGCTTTGCAAAAGTTCATGAATAATGGATGAGGTGATGTCTCCAAGATGCTGGCCACGAATTCAGAATTTGGAAAACTGTGTACGGTTTCATTCTTTTTTGTTAGTATTCCTCCAGCTCTACTTTTCTGTCACAAGAGCTCATTTAAACAGCACATCCATGTCCACCCTTTCTCTATGCTCTAAACTCTTCGGTCTACTTTTTCCCCACAAAGTCCATCATCATCAACTGATAAAATCGTAAAGCTTTGACACATTAAATCATTATTCTTCAAACTTGTTTCTCTCATACTTCCTAAAAGAATTTTGAAGAGCTATATATCTCCTACATTTTCAAGTAGACACCTAAAATTTTTCCTCACAAATTTGAATAGCTTTAAAATATGTACTTTCTATCATATTATAAATACTGATTTTTTTTAAATGCCAAAGCAATTTAATACCCATTCTCATTCACTTAAAAATTCATAGACAAGCTCTTTTTTGACAGCTGGAATTTTATTTGTGGAGTTATTTGTTTTTTGGGGAGAGGTAATTAGGTTTATTTATTTAGTGAGTTGTTTTAATGGAAATACTGGGGATTGAACCCAGGGCCCCATGCAGGCTAAGCAAGTGCTCTACCACTGAGCTATACCCTCCCCAACAACTGGAAATTTTATACCAATCCTTTCTCTCCTTGATCTCATATTTTCGCAAAACAATCTTAGTTATGTAATATATTTTCATATTTGAAAGATTTTATCTAATCACCCTATTAAATACTTTACAATAACAGAAATAATTGTCTATAGGTTGAAATTTAAACATTGTAAACATTATGTATGACCATAAAGGTCTAAGTATTTTTAAAGTCTTCTGTATTGAGCTATGTTTACAATGATTTTTAGCACACAATAGACAAAGCAATATAAATGTATAGCATAGTTTGAGAAATAATTATAAGCCATGCCAAGTAAGGTTTTATTGCAAAACTAATCTAAATGAATAGATGGATCTTTTTAATAAGTTCTTGCATCTTTGGCTGTTACTTACTGATAGACTGACACAGGCTTCAGCAACAATTCTATTCTTATTTTCATTTTATAGACATAAACCCTGAGAAAACTTGTTCAATTAAATAAGTAATTAGAATGTTACGCATTTTCTTATGGAGATGCCACTCTTGCTATTTGAATGCCTTGTTAATTATAAGTCAAAAGGAGCATCGTGGTCTATTGTCAAAAAATATTCTAATTATCTACCTATTGACAACTTGGTTAGGTCCTCCTTTTACTTTATTGAAAGCAAAGAATTGAAAACCACCTAATTTACCAAAAAAAAAAAAAAAAAAAATTTTTTTTTCTTTACCCAGTCACTCAAGTTCTTCACTTTCTTAGTTTCTAGGAAATATGACCCAAAAAAAGTTTAACACAGCCTTATTACATGCCATTGATTATACTGTTCAACTTTTTCTAAGAGGCGTCTTGCTTACAGTGTTAAAATAAATAAAACTGGGGTTAAAAACAAAATTGTAAGTTGTGTATTTTAGGGATTTTTCTCTTTGATTATAAACAAAGATATATTATTTCATTTTTTAAAGATATCTCAAAATTCATAGTAAAGATATGACAGAAAGACAAGACACCAACAATGGGGGATATTTATTTGTAGATAAGTGATTTCTTCCCAAAGTTAGTTGAAGTCAATTCTGTTTATGTCATTATACATTTCACAGAATCGGAATCAGTACATTAATATCTGAAAGGAAGAAATGAATGCTAATTAAATCAAGCTGATTTTCTAAATGTATAACATATTTTGCTTAGGTCATTTTACATTAGATTTGCACTTGGGGAAAATTTCAATTTGCTTTTGAACCTAAATAGATGTTCTGCTTTTAAGAGTGTAGTTTAAATATTTTATGTAAATTGACTTCCAGAAAAAGAACTCAGTTACAAATAATTACAGACTTACAAAAAGGTACATTAAGGATTGCTGAGTACAATATTTAGAGTCTAATCTGCAACATATTCCTGTTAAGTTACTTAAACCTAATATTTTGGGCTGAATTGTCCCCTCAACATTCATATGTTGAAGCCCTAACCCCTCAATGTGACTGTGTTTGGAGATAGGGCCTGTGAGGAGGTGATAAATGTTAAATGAGGTCCTAAGGGTAGGTCCCTACTCCAATAGGGCTGGTGCCCACATACAAATAGGAAGAGACACCAGAGCTCGCTCTCTCCTGTGTGAGGACACAGGAACAAGGTGGCTGCCTACAAACCAGGGAGAGGGCCCTCATTAGAACCCTACTGGGTTGGTACCCTTGTCTCAGACTTCTACCTCCAAAACTGAGAAAATAAATTTCCACTATTGAAGCCCCCAAACTCAATCTATGGTATTTTGTTATGGCAGCCCAGGCTGACTGAGACACCGAACAAGAACATGTAGAATTTAATAAATGAGCAGAAAAGGGGTTGATAAGTGACAGTGAGCAGGAGACTTGTACCTTCATTAAAAACAAGTAATTTTTTTATAGTTTGCTAACTTTTAGCAGAAGTTAATGAAAAGGTTTCTCCTATGAATTTGAATAAATATTCAAGAGAATATAAAACACCAACTTACCCCTAATATGTTTCTTATTAGAAAATATAACATTGATATGCTGGAAGAAATTGTGGTCTTTTTGCCTTGAAATCATGCAAATTATACCAGTGAGACTAGACTAAAATACAGATAAATGAACGTATTTCACTGAGCTCATCCTCATTACTGAGATGGTGAAATTGCAGGGAAAGGGTCGTTCAGAGCATGCTTCTTACATATCTTGAATATTTCAAGATAGCTAGCTAGCTAAGTACAAAAGCCTATCATGAGTTTGTCACCTGGGCGAGTAACGTGCTGCCATCTTCAATATTTCCAAGAAGTGTTCTTTTTACTCTGTTCTCCAGGGTTTCTTTCCTCAGGAACAATACTTTGCCAGTAGTCAAGCCAAAAAAGAAAAAAAAAAAAAAAAGCCATCACCTCCCTCTCTGCCTAATTCCACTGTATACTTGAAATCAAAACATCCAAATATACATCAGCATGCCTGTTTAAGGCATTGTCTCAGTCAGTTCAGGCTGCTGTAACAAATTACCATAGTCTGAATGGCTTAAACAAGAAACATTTACTTCTCACAGTTCTGGAGCCCAGAAAGTCCAAGATCAGGGGGCCAGATCTGGTGTCTGATGCGGGCCCACTTCTCGATTTGTAGATGGCCGTCTTCTCATTGTATCCCCATATGACAGACAGCAGAGAGGGACAGCATGCTCCCTGTCTCTTCTTATAAAGGCACTGATTCCATCCATGGGGGCTCTCCCTCAGGACCTGATTAGCCTGCAAAAGCCCCACCTTCAAATACCATCACACTGAGGGTGAAGATTTCAACATAGGAATTTTGTGGGGACATAAATATTCACTCCATAACAGTTATGCTTTGCCCTTAACAGAGACAAGGATAAGACAGGGAAAGGCATGATGCCCTATTACCTTTGGTTCGTGGTGCCATTTTATTCTTGGGAATGTTATCAGGTTTTATTTAATTTTATTTATTTATTTATTTATTTATTTATTTACGGAGGTACTGGGGATCAGACCCAGGACCTCATGCATGCCAAGCATGAGCTCTACATGGTGCCATTTTGATTAAAGGGGGTTCTCAAATAACTGTAGTTTGGGTTGCCTCTGCTCAGTGTCCCAGAGTTTTCTATACCCAAGACAACATATCATAGTATGATTTGGGTTGGATGAGACCTCTCTTGTAAGGCAGAAGGAGGGAGATTGCAAAAGGGAAGACAAAAAAGGAGAAGCAGCCTAATGCAGGTGCATTTGTAAGTAGATGAATACAAAAAGAATGTATATATCTCTAGAAATGTAGAATCTGTAAACAGACTCTCTTAAAATTATCCAAATCTGTATACTTCCTGGAATATCTTTATGTACCACCAAAGCTATGCAAACCCCAATTCAAATGTAATATTCCTACTATTGCTAATAATTTTCACTGTAATGTACTAAGAGCCTACTTTAAACTAAGTATTGTATTAGATTCTCCAAATACATCAGCTCATTTACATTGTGTTTCTCATGTGATAGCCATTATTAACCCCATTTTACAGATGAAGAAACTGGGACTCAGAGAAGATAAGAAGTTTGCCCAGAATCTCACAGCCAGTTAGTGCCAAAGCCAATTCAGTCCTCGCTCCACTGACTCCAGAGCCTGCGCTTTGTGATAACCTTATATTGCCTTGTTTATGTGTTCCTGATCCAGCAGCAGCTTAATATGTATCCCTCTGAGATAATTGGTACTCCCAAAAGAATGATTCTCTAACGGTGGATTTTCAGAATTAAGTGGCAGAGCTTTGAGAGAGATTTTTATCGAAACAGTCTTCCCAGTGCTTTCTCAAATCATTAAATATACATATATATATTTCTCTTCTCTTGATACATATATTACTCTATTTTAATGAAGTTGCAATGGGGAAATCAAAGATGAATACCAAATAAGCATTCAAATTAAGAAAACTTGAAATTATTTCAAGGTCTTTATTTTGCCCATTAGTAGCAATTCTCTCCTCATGTTTTATACTAATTAAGGGGCTTTGCGGTCACTGGTTTTTTTTCCCTCAAAATATCCCCCAAAAGGATTAATTCTTTAACTCTCAATTTTTTTACCTAAACCTGTTAAAGTATCTAAAAATCCCTTTACTGATTAACTACATAGTTAAAAATTGAAGGTAATGATGACCATTATAGCAAACCCTTAAGAATACTGTTTTCTGAAAGAAAAAAAAAAAAGAAAAGAAAAATTTATGGTACTTAAAAAAAATTAGACCCCTGTTCAACCTATTCCACATGTGTACACACACAATGTTCAGTATAACTGTGAGTAAAGTGAATCTACATCTGTATTTCAAAACGGAGCCTGAACTCCATTGAGCTAATTATTCTTTAAGACAAATTCAAGCTTGTTTTCTTGAATAGAGTTGGGACCCATGTTTTTTCAGGCACATAAACATCTGAGAAGTAGCAAGGCACAGGGTGAAGAAGTCAGGTCAGTTCCTATATTACAGATTTAGGAGAGGAGACTAAGCCTAATGCTGTAGACTGGAAACACCATGGAGCAGTTACTGAGACAAAAGAGCACCTCTCGTAAAGCGAGCTGTGCTGCACCACTGGACCCTGCTAAATAAGGTGGAGAGAGGAACCAAAAAAAATCTAAGGAATTGAGATCGAGCGAGTTCTTAAGGGTATAGTCCATAAAAATGAACAAAGAGATATATGTATTCGGGCCACAGTGAAACAATAACAATGTCACATATTCATGTTCTGCTTAAAGAAATTTTCTGCAAATATATTCTTCGTAACAGCCCCTGGAGTGTGTGGAGCAGACACTATTTTTATTATGTGGCAGAAAAGGAAACCCAGGCACCGAGAGACTGGGGGAACTGCCCAGTGTCCCTCAGCTGCTTCCTGGCCCAGTAATGACCAGATAGACCCCAGTCTGAGGGGGTCCCACCTCTTTGTAGTAATCTGAGGCATGCTCCACTTCCTCTGCCCCCTCTTCTAATGCCTCATATTTGTAATAGCTTCTTCTATCACTTCCAGTTAACCCCTTCTCCGTCTACTCAAACCCCCAGGTCTTCATCTCCCTCATTCTTCACTTTCAGCAAAGACAGAGACCATGATTAAGATCCATACCCCAACACTCTGTGAGTGATACCAAGGCCAGGGCGCAGAAGTCCCAACTGCAAGAAGTTGAGAATTTACATGTCCCCCACATCGAGCTATGACTATGAACTCTACCAATGCCCCTTTTCTCTACTGCTGGGTAAGTAAACTTGCACAGATATAGGGACCATTTTCTAGTAGCAGATAATCTAAAACAACGACTCTGCTTTGTAAAATCTCAAAAAGAACAAGAAAAATTGCATTTGAGCGTATCTATACGGTCCTAAATGGACTTTGGTTTTCATTGAATGGATTTACATGCCTTGTCATTTTGATCCTATGTAAATCTTGCCATTTCTGGATGAAGACAGTTTTTGAAGCATACATGACTAGACAAAAATCGAGCAGACATTAAAGTTAAAAATTTCAAGTGAGTTATGTTAACCTCGCTACTTCTTTGTATATACAGAATTTTTTCACGTGAACCCCCTATACGGTCATGTCTCTTTTATAACTGCCCAATTTTTAAACCAGTGTCAGGTTTTAATAATAATAATAGGTGGTATTTCTTCAAGTACTGATCTAAGTGCTCTCTATTATTCCATTAAGCTCCCACAACAACCCTAGAAAGCAAGTACTTTTCCTTAATCTTATTTTGCAGATGCAGCAACTAGGACACAAGAGAGGTTATGAGACTTCCCCAGGGCTTTCCAGGCAGTAACCAAGCAGTCAGGCTCCAGAGCCCACTTCTCAGTCGTCATGCTAACCTGTCTGTGATAGTGCGCGCTTATAAACTGTATCTTACTAGTTTCATCACTATATTCCAGCTGCTTGTGTCAGCCTACCAGCCTACTGCATCTGCAATCTCTTTGACTTTAAAAGTTGAACAAATTAACTTACAATGGATTTTGGACAAACTGTAAAATAATAAAACTGTTAGAAAATAAACGGGACATCTTCAGGATTGGGTTGAAGCATTTTCAGACTTGACACCAAAAGTATGATCCCTTAAAGAAAATTTTGATAAATTGGACTTCACCAAAATGTAAATTTTTTGCTCTGCAAAAGACCCTGTGAAGAGGATAAAAAGATAGATTATACACTAGGAGAAAATATTTGTAAGTCATATATCCAATAAAGGACTTATACCTAGACTATATAAAGAACTCTCAAAACTCAACAGTAAGAAACAAATAATCCAGTGAGAAAATGCACAGGAACATACATTTCACTAAGAGGAGATACAGAGGGCAAATCTGCACTTGAAAAGATGTTCAGCACTCCTAGCCATTAGGGCAATGCAAATTAAAAACCTCCCCGAGGTATAACGACACACGTATCAGAATACTAAAATTAAAACTAGCGAGGGGTGACTCAGCTTGCTGTGTTGTTGCCCAAAGACTGGAGACAGTCCTGCTCCGGCCGCAGCTCTTCCAGCCGCCAGACAGTGTTGTTTCATTTAATGGCACAGCCACTGCCCCCCTCACACAACAACAAAAAACAACAACTTCGAGGAAGGTGAACAGCCTCTGCCCCTGCCAGCCGGCCCCAACAGTACCTGGGTGGGGCTCCCCGTGAACAGCAGCAACGGCAATGATAATGGTACTGCAAAAATGGGGGGCTAGGACACATACCCTCCTCATCCTCTATCCACAATGGAGACATGGAGGAGATTCTTTTGGATGCACAACATGAGTCTGGACAGAGTAGTTCAAGAGGCAGCTCTCACTGTGACAGCCCTTCGCCACAAGAAGATGGGCAGATCATGTTTGATGTGGAAATGTGCACCAGCAGGGACCACAGCTCTCAGTCAGAAGAAGTTGCAGAAGGAGAGAAAGGTAGGTGCTTTAAAGTGTAGACTGGGTATCCAACGGGTCCAGTAGACCTGAAAACACTCCACCCAAGGAGTTCCACATCAGGCACCCTAAACTTTCTGTCTCTCTAAGCACGAGGAAAAGTGGAGCCATGATGAAAGGGGTTATTTTCTCTGCAGAGTTTCATAAGGTGTTCATTCCATCCCTCTTCCTCGCTCATGTGTTGGCTCTGGCGCTAGGCATCTACATTGGAAAATGACTGCGCACACCTTCTGCCAGCACCTACTGAGGGAAAGAAGAGCCCTGGGAAAGCGTGTGACTTGTGAAGTAGTGTACTGTCACAGTAGTTTATCTGAACTTGAGACCATTGTAAGCATGACCCAACCTACCACCCTGTTTTCACATATCCAAGTTCCAGTAACTCTCAAATCCAGTATTCAAACTCTTTTGAGGCATTTTACTAATAACCTCATTCCCCTTTTGGCCTGTAAAACACTTTAGAATTTCCTAACAGAGTTTACTGTTGTTTAGAAATTTGCAAGGGCTTCTTTTCCGCAAATGCCACCAGCAGATTGTAATTTTGTCAACAATGCTGTTGTCTCCTTTTAGTACCAGCAGACTTAGACCTGCATCATTCATGGGATAAATTTAACTCTTGCAGGATAACTCCCATCTCTCTCTTAAAATGAGATCAGGTTAGTAAAGGATATAAAAGCTATGTTGCTTTGTTTCAAGATAAAGGCAAGCTTCCCTAAGCTTGAATTCATAGTTATTCAAAACAAAAGAAAACAAAAACAAACAGAAAAAAACAAGACACAAGAATAAAAATATTCTGGGCAATAAAAAATTATTTTAAACCAGAAAAAAAAAAACTAGTGAGAACACCAAATGCTAGCAAGGATGCAGAGAAACTGAATCACTCATATATTGCTGATGGGAATATAAAATGGTACAGCTACTTCGCATAATAATTTGCCAAAATGTTATGAAATTAAACACATAATTATCACATAACCTAGCAAATGCACTCTTGGGCATGTATCCCAAAAAAATGAAAACTGAAGTTCAAACAAAAAACCTGTATAAAAATGTTTGTAACAGCTTTATTCATAATAGCCAAAAACTGGAAGCAACCTAATATCCTTCAGCAGGTGAATGGTTAAACAAACTGTGGCATATTCACACAATGGAATCCTACTCAGCAATAAAAAGGAACAAACTATTGCTATACACAAGAACTTGGGTGGATCTCAAGGGAATTATGCTGAGTGGAAAAAGCCAATCTCAAATGATTACATGCTGTATAATTCCGTTTATGCAACATTTTTGAAATAACACAAATTCCAGAGATGGAGAACAGAGAAGTAGCTGTCAAGTAGTATCTTGATTATGGTGATGTTACATCAATTTACAAACGTAATAAAGTTGCACAGAGCTATACATACACACAGAGCCACACACACACACACACACACACACACATTTGAGTACATATAACAATGGTGAAATTTAAATAAGCTCTGTGGATTGTCCCAATGCCAATTTTCTGGTTTTGATACCATACTACATTTATGCAAGGTGTTGCCATTGGGGAAATGAAGTAAAGCATACGTACAGATTCCCTGCATGTTCTTTTTTATAACTTCCTGTGAGTCTATAATCACATCAAAATAAGTAACTTTCTGAAGTTGGACAGTCAGAACAAAGCCTGTAACCCTGTAGCACTCCACTAGAGACCTCATTTCAGTTAGAAAAATGCCATAATCAACACCACTTGAATAAAGTTATTTCTAGCAGCTGTAAATTAAACAGTCCTCTATTTTCTGTTTGAAACTTAAATGACAGAAATAAAATTCTAACTTCTTCTGAAAGTCATGGAATTCTGTATCAGAAATGGACCTCATCACAGAGAGGATTCTCTTCCACATCCCTTTGGCCCTAAGGGTTTCCAGAAACAGCACTTGTCACAGGAAAGAACTGTTAACAGGGGGATGTTCAGGCTGCCTACAGGGCCAGACGTAAGTAAATGGTGTAGCTTTTGAAACAGGGAATAGAAATAACTTGACACCTACTATGTGCCAAGCACTGTGTCATTAATTTATCACGAGAATCGTACAAAGTGGTCTTGCTGTCCCCATGTACAGATGAAGAAACTGAAGCAGAGAGGAGCTGGAGGTCCACAACAGGGAAGTGGTGGAGCCAATTTTCAAATCTAAGTCTCTCAGGGTCCCAAATCCGTACCCTTTACTCTCCCTGATCCCGCCTGTCCTCTTCACTGCAGGCATCAAGATCCCAAGATCACCTGGTCCCAATCCTGCAGCGCCTCCTCCTCCAAGCCCCATATAACCTACAGGATCTCCTAGGTCCTGGCGTGTGATCATGGATGCCAGCAGGCTGAGACCCTGGGTGTCACCTTCCTCTGTCTCTTTTCTTTTCCCAGCTTTATGGAGATGTAATTGATAAAGAAAATCATCTATATGTAAAGTGTACAACATGATGATTTGATATATGCATACATTATAAAATATTTACACAATCAAGTTAATTAACACAACCATCACCTCACATAGTTACTCCTTGTGTGTGTGCGTATGTGTGTGCGTGGTGAGGACACTTAAGATCTACTCTCTTACCAAACTTCCAGTATATAACACAGAGGTATTAACTCTAGTCACTATGCTGTACATTTTCCACAGAGTTTATTCATCTAACTGAAAGTTTGTATTCTTTGACCCATATCTCCCCATTTCCCCCATTTTCAACTCCTGGCAACACCATTCTACTCTCTGTTTCCATGAGTTTCATTTTATTTTTTAGATCCCATACATAAGTGATTCCACGCAGAATTTGTCTCTCCGTCTGGCTTATTTCACTTCCCATCTTGCCTTCCAAGTTTATCCATGTTGTTATCATAAATAGCAGGTTTTTTTATGGCTGAGTAGTATTTGACTGTATATATCTACGTCATAAAAAAGAATAGAACCCACTAGAAAGTACTTTAAATGATTAATAAATGATTAATTAAAGAAAATCTATTTTTAATCTTTTGAGGAATCTCCATATTGTTTTCCATTATGGCTGCACCAAACTACATTCCCACCAACAGTGTAGGAGGGTTCCCTTTTCTCCACACCCTCAGAAGACTAAAAATAGACTTACCTTATGATCCAGGAATCCCACTCCTGGGCATATATCTGGAAGGAACCTTAATTCAAAAAGATATATGCACCCCAATGTTCATAGCAGCACTATTTACAATAGCCAAGACATGGAAACAACCTAAATGTCCATCAACAGATGACTGGATAAAGAAGTTGTGGTATATTTATACAATGGAATACTACTCAGCCATAAAAATAATTAAACAAAATACTTAAAATAAAAAATAAAATAATTTGCAGCAACATGGACAGAACTAGAGATTGTCATTCTAAGTGAAGTAAGCCAGAAAGAGAAAGAAAAATACTATATGATATCACTTATGTGTGGAATCTAAAAAACAAAGACACAAATGAACTTACCTACAAAACAGAAACAGACTCACAAACATAGAAACAAACTTATGGTTACCAGGGAGGGAAGAGGGTGGGAAGGGATAAATTGGGAGTTCAAGATTTGCAAATACTAACTAATATACATAAAATAGATAAACAACAAGTTTACACTGTATAGCACAGGGGACTATAGTCAATATCTTGTAGCAACTTATGCTGAAAAGAATATGAAAACAAATATATGTATGTTCATTGACGACTGAAGCATTATGTTGTATGCCAGAAATTGACACAACATTGTAAACTGACTATTTCAATAAAATGAGTGTGTGAGTATGTGTGTGTGTGTGTATACACACACACACAAAAAAGAAAAGTACGGTGAAAAGAGAGGGGAAGCGGTGCTTTGGAATATAACCTACTGGTACATTTTGTAAGGCTTTTTATGAGTAGAATTTGATTAATCATTGCCAGACCTTAGGAGAGCAAACAAAAGCAATTTTTCTTTAACATTTTTTATTGATTTATAATCATTTTACAATGTTGTGTAAAATTCCAGTGTAGAGCACAATTTTTCAGTTATACATGAACATATATATATTCATTGTCACATTTTTTTCTCTGTGAGCTACCATAAGATCTTGTGTATATTTCCCTGTGCTATACAGTATAATCTTGTTTATCTATTCAACAATTTTGAAATCCTGTCTATCCCTTCCCACCCTCCACCCCTTTGGCAACCACAAGTTTGTATTCTATGTCTATGAGTCTGTTTCTGTTTTGTATTTATGCTTGCTTTGTTTTTGTTTTGTTTTTTAGATTCCACATATGAGCGATCTCATATGGTATTTTTCTTTCTCTTTCTGGCTTACTTCACTTAGAATGACATTCTCCAGGAGCATCCATGTTGCTGCAAATGGTGTTATGTTGTCGGTTTTTATGGCTGAGTAGTATTCCATTGTATAAATATACCACAACTTCTTTATCCAGTCATCCGTTGATGGACATTTAGGCTGTTTCCATGTCTTGGCTATTGTAAATAGTGCTGCTATGAACATTGGGGTGCAGATGTCATCTTGAAGTAGGGTTCCTTCTGGATATATGCCCAGGAGTGGGATTCCTGGGTCATATGGTAAGTCTATTCCTAGTCTTTTGAGGAATCTCCATACTGTTTTCCACAGTGGCTGCACCAAACTGCATTCCCACCAGCAGTGTAGGAGGGTTCCCCTTTCTCCACAGCCTCTCCAGCATTTGTCATTTGTGGATTTTTGAATGATGGCCATGCTGACTGGTGTGAGGTGATACCTCATTGTAGCTTTGATTTGCATTTCTCTGATAATTAGTGATATTGAGCATTTTTTCATGTGCCTATTGATCATTTGTATGCCTTCCTTGGACAATTGCTTGTTTAGGTCTTTTGCCCATTTTTGGACTGGGTTGTTTGGTTGTTTCTTATTAAGTCACATGAGCTGCTTATATATTCTGGAGATCAAACCTCAGTCGGTTTCATTTGCAAAAATTTTCTCTCATTCCGTATGTTGTCTTTTTGTTTTACTTACGTTTCCTTTGCTGTGCAGAAGCTTGTAAGTTTCATTAGGTCCCATTTGTTTATTCTTGCTTTTATTTCTATTGCTTGAGTAGACTGTTCTAGGAGAACATTTTTGAGATGTATGTGAGATAATGTTTTGCGTATATTTTCTTCTAGGAGGTTTATTTTGTCTTATGTTTAAGTCTTTGATCCATTTTGAGTTTATTTTTGTGTATGGTGTAAAGGAGTGTTCTAGCTTCATTGTTTTACATGCTGCTGTCCAGTTTTCCCAACACCATTTGCTGAAGAGACTGTCTTTATTCCAATGTATATTCTTGCCTCCTTTGTTGAAGATGAGTTGACCAAAAGTTTGTGGGTTCATTTCTGGGCTCTCTATTCTGTTCCATTGGTCTATATGTCTGATTTTGTACCAATACCATGCTGTCTTGATGACTGTAGCTCTATAGTATTGTCTGAAGTCTGGGAGAGTTATTCCTCCAGCTTCTTTCTTTCTCTTCAGTAATGGTTTGGCAATTCTAGATCTTTGATGGTTCCATATAAATTTTATTATGATTTGTTCTAGTTCTGTGAAATATGTCCTGGGTAATTGGATAGGGATTCCTTTAAATCTGTAGATTGCTTTAGGCAGTGTGACCATTTTAACAATATTGATTCTTCCAATCCAAGAGCATGGGATATCTTTCCATTTTTTAAAGTCTTGTTTAATTTCCTTCATCAATGGTTTATAGTTTTCTGTGTATAATTCTTTCACCTCCTTGGTTAGATTTATTCCCAGATATTTTATTACTTTGGGTGCTATTTTAAAGGGGATTGTTTCTTTACTTTCTTTTTCTGTTAATTCCTCGTTAGTGTAAAGAAATGCAACTGATTTTTGAATGTTAATCTTGTAACCTGCTACCTTGCTGAATTCTTCAATCAGCTCTAGTAGTTTTTGTGTGGACCTTTTAGGGTTTTCTATATATAGTTACATGTCGTCAGCATATAGTGACACTTTAACCTCTTCTTTTCCAATTTGGATCCCTTTTATTTCTTTCTCTTGCCTGATTGCTGTGGCTAGGACTTCCAATAGGTGATAGTGGACATCTTTGTCTTGTCCCAGATTTTAGTGGGAAGCTTTTGAGTTTTTCACCATTGAGTACTATGCTGGCTGTAGGTTTGTCATATATAGCTTTTATTATGTTGAGATATGTTCCCTCTATACCTACTTTGGTGAGAGTTTTTATCATAAATGGGTGTTGAATTTTATCAAATGCTTTTTCTGCATCGATTGAGATGATCATGTGGTTTTTGTCCTTTCTCTTGTTGATGTGATGTATTATATTGACTGATTTGTGTATGTTGAACCATCCTTGTGTCCCTGGATGAACCCCACTTGGTCATGATGTATAATCTTTTTTATGTGTTGTTGGATTCTATTTGCTAATATTTTGGTCAGGATTTTGGCATCTATGTTCATCAGTGATTATTGGCCTATAATTCTCTTTTTTGGTAGTGTCTTTGCCTGGTTTTGGTATCAGGGTGATGGTGGCTTCATTGAATGAGTTTGGGAGTAATCTCTCCTTTTCAATCTTCTGGAAGAGTTTGAGAAGGACTGGTATGAGTTCTTCTTTGTATGTTTGGTAGAATTCCCCAGTGAAGCCATCCGGTCCTGGACTTTTATTTGTAGGGAGGTTTTTATTGCTATTTCAATTTCATTTCTACTGATCGGTTTGTTCAAGTGGTCAGTTTCTTCTTGATTCAGTCTTGGTGGACAGTATGTTTCCAGAAACTTGTCCATCTCCTCTAGGTTATCCAGTTTGGTTCCATACAGTTTTTCATAATATTCTCGTATGATATTCTGTATTTCTATTTTATTTGTTGTAATTTCTCCATTTTCCTTTCTTATTTTGCTTATTTGTGCTCTCTCTTTTTTCTTCTTTGTAAGTTTGGCCAGAGGTTTGTTGATTTTATTTACTTTTTCAAAAAACCAGCTTTTGGTTTGATTGATTTTTTCTATTTTTTTTAATCTCTATTTTATTTATTTCCTCCTTGATCTTTATAATTTCCTTCCTTCTGCTGCCTTTTTGGGGTTTTTTGTTCTTCTTTTTCTAGTTCTTTTAGTTGGTAGGTTAAATTGTTTATTTGAGAGTGTTCTTCTTTTTTGAGGAAGGCCTGTATCGCTATAAACTTCCCTCTTAGCACTGCCTTTGCTGTGTCCCATAAATTTTGTGTGGTTGTGCTTTCATTTTCATTTGTCTCAAGGTATTTTTTAATTTCAGCTTTGATTTCCTCATTGACCCATTGGTTTTTTAATAGCATATTGTTTAATCTCCATGCTTTCCTTTTTTTCTCCTTTGTTTCTCTGTTGTTGATTTCCAGTTTCATGGCATTGTGGTCAGTAAAGATGCTTGAATAATTCCTATCTTCATAAAATTGTTGAGGTTTCTTTTGTGCCCAAGTACATGATCAATCCTAGAAAATGTTCCATGTGCACTTGAAAAGAATGTATATCCTATTTTGGGGAGGTGTAATGTTCTGAAAATATCCACCAAATCCAAATTTTCTATTGTATTATTTAGTTTCTCTGTTGCCTTATTTATTTTCTGTCTGGAAGATCTGTCTAGTGATGTTAATAAGGTGTTAAAATCTCCAACTATGATTGTATTCCCATCAATATCCCTTTTATCTCTGTTAGTAATTGTTTTATGTATTTAGGTGCTCCTATATTGGGTGCATATATATTAACGAGTGTAATATCCTCATCTTGTATCACTCCTTTAATCATTATAAAATGTCCTTCTTTATCTTTCTTTATGGCCTTTGTTTTTTTTTTAACATTTTTTTATTGATTTATAATCATTTTACAATGTTGTGTCAAATTCCAGCATTCAGCACAATGTTTTACGGCCTTTGTTTTAAAGTCTATTTTGTCTGAAATCAGTACTGCAACACCTGCTTTTTAAACAAAAGCAACTTTGGATAATAGCAGGAGAGAGGTGGCTTTGTAACCAAGTCACATGGATGTTGAAGCATTTAATGAATTTTCAATGGGGTTGGGATCCCTCGAGAAACCTTCGAGGGAAAAATTTACATTCTTCATCCTGGATAGTTCTTACTGCCATCAGTGGGAGGTTTTGACCCAGATCAGGTGGCCTCTTGAAGTTCCCACCAACAGGGGATTAAGAATGGCCCCAGTGAAAACGAATATATGTATATATATGCATGACTGGGACATTGTGCTGTACACCAGAAATTGACACATTGTAACTGATGGTATTTCAGTAAAAAAAAAAAAAGAACGGCCCCCATACTTTTCACAGGGTCCACTTGACATGTCAGCTATTCGGAACTGCAGTGCTGGCAGAATTAACAACACAGTTAATGAGTGTGTTTATTGTTCACCATTAAACATAAGTACGTCTACAGAACAACATTGTTTAAAGGCTTTTAGCATCTTAATTGGATAGAATCATCACACCCAAGAAATTTAAAATGTAATATGAACCATCAGTTTTAGCAGAAGATGGAAATGAAAGCTGACAACTTGGAGAGTTGTAAGAAAGATGCTAATTAAAGACGAATGCAAAGAGGAAGACAATTTCTCTGCTCGTAGTCATAACAAATGCTAGTTCTAGGTAGTCGCTATATTCCCACCTGCCCAGTAGGTGTCAGTAGAAGACAATGATCCTAGAACTGACCAAGCCTTAAATCAGAAACGAAAAATAGGATATCAAGTTATAGAGAAGACATAAAGGTGGGGCTACAAAAATTCCACAAGAGCCTTTAAATGACACTGTTTAAAAATATTGCTGACCTAAACAAAGTTTCCTGGTGGGTGAGATGACAGAGTTGGATGAGAGGGGCTCAGAAGACCCATCTGATTTTTATATTCCTTATTGAGCCAGAGGGAATTCCTGGAGCATCTCATACTGCCCCAGCAGGGCTCAGCATTGTACTAAGAGTTGGTCACTATTAACTAGTACAACTACCAATGAACTTTCCCAGGAAACATGGCAATGTTCCGCCAGGTGTACCTTCTTTAAAAAAAAAACAACAGAATCTGTCCCTGCTTCTCAGAGATCTACAATACAAAAATAGAAGTCCTGTAATCCACAGAAATATATTATTGTGAGGATTATAAAACCAAGGAAAAGGGAACTATGTTCAATATCTTGTAAAAACCTTTAATGAAAAAGAATAAGAAAACAAATGTATGTATGTATATGCATGACTGGGACATTATGCTATATACCAGAGATTGATACGTTGTAACTGATGGTACTTCAATTTTTTTTTTAAAGTAAACAATTAAACCAAAAAAAAAAAAAAAAAAACGGAAAAAGAGGGGAATCCAAGGTCATATGAGTGTTTTGCAGGTTGAGTCACTCAGGGTGAGCTTCCTGGAGGAGGTAGCCTTTGAGCTATAATGGAAAAGAAGAAAGCCACAAAACCAGGACTCCACCCTGGCCCCACCTTTCTGCTCTATGTTCAGTTTTCTTCCTCCAAATACAAATGTACTATATGATGATAAAGAGAAAGCAATATAAAGAGAAAGAAAACAAACAGGAATTATTTTTAAATTCACTATATAAGGGTACTACTGATACTCTAAAGGACAAATAGGGGGAAAGGGTATACTGAGTACCTATCATACACATTATGTCGTACAACACTTACCAAAATCCTGATATACACTGAATCACTATGCTGTATGCCTGAACCTAACACAATATTGTACATCAACTATACTTCAATTAAAAAAAATTCTGAGCTGTAAGTGGTAGTGTTCTTATTCTTAGATAAAGCACCCGAGGCTCACTAACTTGCCCAAGATCATGGTATCTAATATTTATGAGCGAGTCTCTGCAACAGGTGTGTGAACGCACAGAACAATCCTATAAAGGAGTTACTACGATTCCTGTCTTGCAGATAAGGAAATTAAGTCTTCTAGAAAATAAGTTCTTGCTTTCCCCAAAGTCACAGAGCTCCTAATTAGTCCATCTGAAATTCAAATTCATGTGTTGCCAAGTTGGGTTCTCTGGGAAGCAGACTTCAAAACAGAATTAAGGTGTTTACTGGGGAATGCCTTTAGGGTTAGCACCTGCAGAAGGAAGGGACTCAGACAAGATCCAGAGGCCCATCTGAGCTGTTGGGCCCTGGGCCAGATAGCCAGGCTTTCATACACTTGCCTCAGTCAGTCACTGGACGTGAACATGGCCTTGGGGGAGGCGGCTCTCTGCAGCTGAGGCTGACCCCAAAGGGCTGACAGCTGCCAATGATCTGCTGCCCACACTCCCAGAGCTGGGACCACAGTCCTCCCCAGAAGGGACATCTGGGCCACACACCTCCTTGTCCCTCGCACCGTGTCTGTGTCAGACTCCAGATCATCATGTTTTTCTGCTCCACCATGATGGTAGGGGCCCGAAGGGAGGTAGGAGCCTTTGATGGAATTGTAATTGTGGGGTTGCAGAGCGGGGAGCCCAGGCCCCAAGCCTCACTGGGAAATGAGCATCAGGTTCTCCTCCCTTAAATGCCTCAAAGAACATAATCTAGAAATCCAGAAAGGGGTGGAGGCTGACAGCACTTACTCAATAGTCAGGTCAGTCATTAATGCTTGTTGTTCTAGGGGGTCTAGGGAGGGAGGTACCAATCCACTCACAGACCGAACAGTTGGTCCGGGCACTTCTGCAATGGAGTAACATCTGATCTCCTGCTGCTCGCCACTCACATCTCCACAGATGCTGCCTGAGATGGCAAACCCACCTGGTATGCCCAGTGCTGGGCTGGCCGCGCTGCCTGCCTGCCCCACCCTAGGGGAGGCAGCACCGGGTGTGCTGTTCTCCATTTGGAAAGACAGCCTGCTTGCGGTATCTCAAGTGGTGACAACAGCAAAATTCCAGCCTGAGTCACCAGGAATTCTCATACTTCTACTTGAATTCAGAGAACAGCTGACTGTGACAGAAGGCAGAAAGCCACTGAGTGTAGCTCACACAGGGACAAATGAGCACAAAGCCAAACCAGCTTCCTGGGGTGAAATTCTTCTGCACATTCATCCTAGTGATGCATGGAAGAGAGGCCTGAGAGACAGCAGCATGGGAAACATGCCACCTGGTCAATCTGCAGCCCATGACTGCCAGAAACCTCAGGGCTGTCATCTCCTCCCTGTGCTAAGGTCACTGGCCCCCCGAGACACTTCATCCCCTTGGACCAGCCATTCTCGCTCCTGAAACACCACCTCCTGTTAGCCACCATCAGCAAAACCCAGCGAAAGCCTCGGTTCAAATTCTCCTCCATGAACTACCCATCCCTGTACTCCAGTCGAAAGTAATTTCTTGTTTAATTCATTTGGTCGCTACCACAAAGCAGCGGGAGTTCTAACATTTTAAATTGTGCATGAGAATCACCCCGAGCGCTTGATTAAAAGCCAGATCCCTTGGCTCTGGGCTCCAGACAAGCTGATGCATCAGGAATGGAGAGACCTGAGAGTCCTCATTTTCGTAATCAGCCCTGATATCCCTGAGGCACTTGGTCTGCCAAGAATGCTTTAAGTACCGGCATCCTGATTTTAAGAGATGCCTTCCGTCCAAAAGGGGATGACATGCTTGCTGTAGTCTCTTTCCTCCTCTGAAGTGCATGTTTAGATGCAATAGGAGGTAGAGACCCTGCTGTGGTCACTGGAATCTCTCCTACAGTAACTAATGTAACAGTTTGCCTACAGTAGGTGCTCAAACACTGTTGACTGGTCAGCTAAGGGTCTTTTTTGGTCTCTTGGTTTTGTTTTTACTCTTCTAAATGATCTGAGGTTTGTTGAGAAGCCCACCTCTCGCTCCTGCTTCACCCATATTTCCCTCCCAGGCTCCTTGACATTCCAAGATCTACACAAGCCACTGAACCCTGCCCTTCACCCCATCCGTCTCTTCTGTGACCCTCCTTTAGGAGACTTCTCAATTGTTCAACAAGACATTTTGGCAGGATTTTTTTAATTCTCTATTTTATAAAAGATCATATTTTATTCTAACTTTTAAAATACATATGTTCATCAAGCTTATTTTAGAAAATAAAAGCATTACGAACTAAACTTAGCCATAACCCCCATTTCCTCTTGAATGCACTTTTCACACATCCTGAAAAGATCCTGCTTTCTGGGGACTATGTCAATAACCTTCCTTTTCCTCTGGACCTCCCCCTTTTTTGAGAAGGTTGGCGTATTATTAACGATTTAGAAGGGAGATTTGAAGGGAAGAGAGAATCTAAAGGCTGCTTTAAGTGAACAAAGCATGTTCTACGATTTAGCACCCCTATCAAAAATTAAACAAATATGAAGCTAGTGGTTCAGCTTTGACCAGGCACACTGCAGAGGGGCAGATATTTGGGCAACAGTATTTCAGGTAACTCAGTGTCTTCCTTCTGGCTTTCAGAACCCACTAAGCACAGCAGGTAGATGGTTAAGAGAAGATAAGGATAATATACATGATACTGACAATAGAAGAGCAAACATACGTTACTTCCTGTGTGCTGGGGAATAGTAGGAACATGCAGTACATGCATTAACTTCTTCAACTTCACAACAGCCCTGTGAGGTAGGAATTACTATTGCCACCACTTAACAAATGAGGAAAATGAGTCACAGAGAGGTTAAGGAACTTGCCCAAGGTCACACAGCTAGTAAGTAACAGAGTTGGAATTTGATCCTAATCAGGCTCCAGAGTCCACGTTCATAACCACTAACTGCAAGTTAACGGGTGTGCCAACAATGATAACATTTTAGTCATTTAAAGACCTTAAGCAACACTGCACTTGAACTTTTGTCCAAGGTCTCAAATTCCAGAGTGTTTTCTTGGGAAATAAGCTTGCAGTTAAGCCTCAGTCAGACAATGGTTCCACTCATAATTATCATGACCAGGTCCTATCTTATACAGCTTGTGCGCAGCAAGATTGAAGAGCCACAGTTTACTTTAAGAAAATGCTTCTTTTATTCCTGAACTTGGTGGTTCTCTTGAATTCCTTTATTGAACAAATGTATTGAGCAACTACTAAGTGCCAGGCATTCTTCTAGGTTCTTGGCCCCCAAAATCGGTGAGCTGTGTCATTTATCCACCACACCACGGGAGGACTCAGCCTCTCCTGGATCCGTGGACATGGATAGACAAGAGTGGTGGGGATGGGTTGCCTGTTCATACATGAGAAACAGCTATGTTATAAGGGAGCTCAGCTCTAAAACAAGCATCCTATGTAACGAACTCTGGGGTATTCAAATGAAGTATAAGAAGCCCAAGTACTATGTGGGTTTTTTTGTTTGTTTTGCTCCAAACAAGAGGAGTCATCAGTATAACCATTGTCAAAGCCAATTACCCATCCAGCACCCTGTCTCCTGGCACTCTGAGCCGTGTGAGGATGAGCCTTGGTCCTGCTGATCTGCATAGCCATCTCCTCTTACCATCACTTCCTTCTAGCTTCACCGCCTCCTACAGTGCATATTTTCTCTAATTTGCCTAAGTAGTAAATGCTTTCATGTGCTATCACTGAAATAGCCAAGTAGTACAGTCAGTGAAGGAAACAAAGATCTGCCCTCATGGAATTGACATTCAAATGGGGGAGGCAGGCAAGAAATAAGAAAACACTAGATATGATGCAAAAGGTAAATGATAGCAACCTAAATGTTCATCAACAGCTGACTGGATAAAGAAGATGCGGTGTGTATATATATACAATGGAGTATTACTCAGCCATAAAAAGAATGAAATAATGCCATTTGCAGCAACATGGATGGACCTAGAGATTATCATACTAAGTGAATTAAGTCAGACAGAGAAAGGCAAATATCATATGATATCTCTTCTGTGTGGAATCTAAAATTAAAAAAAACTATACAAATGAACTTATTTACAAACCAGAAATAGACTCAGAGACATGGAAAACAAACTATGGTTACCAAAGGGGAAAGGGGGGGGAGGGTAAAATTAAGAGTTGGGGATTAACAGATACACACTATTATATATAAAACAGATAAACAACAAGGACCTGCTGTATAGCACAGGGAACTATATTTAATACCTTGTGATAACCTTTAATAGAAAAGAATCTGAAAAAATATATACATATATATGTATATGTATAATTGAATCACTTTTCTGTACACCAGAAACTAGTACAACATTGTAAATCAACTATACTTCAATTTAAAAAAAGAAAAAGGAAATGATGTAGTATGTGGAAAGGTGATAAGTGCTATGGGGTAACAGAGCAGGGGTTCAAAGGTGCTGAAGTAGCAGAGGAAAGGGGTACAACTATCAATGGGGGGTCAGAGCAGGCCTCATTGAGAGGGAGGTATTTGAGTAAGAACTTGAAGAAGACAAGGAGTTAGGCATGAAGATGTCAGGGGAAGAGCATTCTAGACAGAGAGAAGAACTCATCCAGAAGCCCTAAGATGGAAGGTGCTTGCTGAGCTGAGGAACAGCGAGGAGGCTGGTGGGATTGCAGCCCAGGGAGCGAGGGGAGAAGGTGAGCGATAAGGAGCAAGGTCGTGATGGACCAATCGTGCTGGGCTGCTCCAGCCTTGTGAGGACTGGCTCTTACTCTAAGGGGAACAAAGAGCTTTTAGAGTTTTGAACAGAGAAGCAAATCAGGTTGCTTTTTTTTTTTCTGTTTATTTTCATCTTTATTTTTTAATTTTTTAGTTGAAGTTTACAATGTTTTATCAATTTCTGGTGTACAGCATAATGTTTCAATCATCCATATATATACACACACATATTCCTTTTCATTATAGGTTACTACAAGATATTGAATATAGTTCCCTATGTTATCTATACAAAAGAAACTTGTTGTTTATCTATTTTATATATATTTATTATCTGCAAATCTCGAACTCCCAATTTATCCTTTCCCACCCACATCTAATCAGGTTTTAGCAGAATCTCCCTGGCTGCTTTATGGAGAATTGACCACAAGAGGCAGAGGAAAGAAGCAAGGAGACTAGTTAAGAGGCCACTGTGGGAACCCAGCCACAAGATGACAATGGCTTGAACGAGTGTAGTAGTAGGCGTGATCAGGGTCTGGAACATTTTGGGAGGGAGAGTGCACTGGTCAGAAGAGGTAGTTATGCTGCTGCATTAACAAGACCCTCAAATCAGCACTTACAACACTTCACGTCCAGGGTGAGTCAGCTGTGGCTCTGCTCCTTGTGACTTGGCTCTGGTCCTGGCTGCCAGAGCTACCTCTATCTAGAACATCATTGGCCATCACCAGCTGGCTCTCAGAGGACCCAATGGAAATGATATCCATCAATTCTACCCACAATTATTTAGTTAAAGCAAGTCATATGACCACTCCTAAACTCAACAAAGTAGGGATATTTAATCCTGCAAGGAGGGGGACAACAGAAGGGAAACTGGATTATTGGGTGGAAAGTAATACTGTTGGCCATAGAGAGCCAACAGAATGTCCTGATGGACTGGATATAGGGTATGTGTGAAAGAAAAGTGTCAAGGATGACTTGAAGACATTGGCCTGAGCAACCACAAGAATGGACTGCCATCAACCCAAATGGCAAAGCTACAAGTGAAATAGTTTATGGTAGAACATCAGGAGTTCTGTTTGGAGCATGTTTGGGTCAAGCTGCCTATCAGACATCCAAGTAGAGATGTCAAGTGGTAGGCTGGATAATATAGTGTGGATTTCAGGTCAGACATCTGGACTGGAGACACAAATCTGGAAAACATTATCATAACGTGGTATTTAAAGCCACCTTATGATGATGGTGATCCCAGGGGAGAGAGTATAGCTCAGTGGTAGAGTGCATGCCTAGCATGCATGAGGTCTTAGGTTCAATCCCCAGTACCTCCATTAAAAATATAATAATTAAAATAATTAAAGCTGTGATCCCAATGCAATCACTAAGAATATGTAGACAGGGCTGAGCCTACCAACATGAAGAGTTCGGGAAGAAGACAAGGAACCAGCAGATCAAGCTGTGCCTGAGAAGAACTGACCAGTGAGGAAATCCAGAAGAGTGTCATGAAGGCCAAATGAAGATATTTTATCAAAGGAAGAAAGAGGGACCAATTGTGTCAAATGCTTTTAAAGACTGAGAAGTTTACTCTTGGATTTCACAACGAGGAGGTCATTTGGTGACCTTGAGAACAGCGGTTTCCACAGGATGGCAGGAGGAAAGCCTGAAAAAGAAGGATTTCAGAGAGAATAATGAAGAACAGTTGAAGCCAGAGAGTACAAACTGCACTTTGATTTTTGCTACAATGAGGAGCAAAGAAGTGGGGGCTAGTGGAGGGAGGGGTCAAGGAGGGTTGTTTTCTTTTTCTTTTAGGATGGAATATATAATAGTATGGAAATAAATGCTGATGGGAATGGATCCAAGAGTGTTGGGAAATTACATAAGAGAGAGGAAAGAATTGCTGCTGTGCTATTCTTGACTACCAGAGAGGGGGTGGGAGGGCTTGGCTTTCGACAGGAGCACAGACAGTACATCCAGAAACAGACGGGAAGGATGCAGACGCAATGCAGGTGGATTCCCAGGAAGAAGTGGCAGGGGCCGGGGGGCGGGGATAACGTATGAAAGTTCTCTCCTTGTTACTCTCATTTTCTCCATAAGGTGGGAAACACGATCATTAGCTGAGAGTCAAAATGGGGTAGAAGAGTCGGAGATCTGAGGAGAAAGGAAAAGTGTGAGATAGTTACTCAGCATAGAAATCAGAACAGGGGCTGCTTCCCAGGGAGGGGTGCAGGAATCAGCTGGGAAGGGATGCAGAGAATTTTCTGGGGGTGACTGTTGTATTCTGTATCTTGACAGGGGTGTGGGTTACACAGTGCATGCACTTGTCAAAATCATCAAACTTATAACCTGTGCATTTCACTGAGTATAAGTTATCCCTCAAGTTACCAAGAAGGAGGAGGAAGAAGAGGACAAGGACGAGGAGGGGGACAGGAAGAGAAGTCACCCAGGAAAGTGGAAGAATGAACAGAGGAGAGAAGTATGGCATTAAAAGCCCACTTGAGGTTAATGGCCATTATCCAATTAATATCCAGGTGGTGGTGTGTTAGTCACCCGCCACATTCAACTGCTCAGGGGCAGGGCAGGGTTGCACTGATTCAGGGCTGTGGTTTTGCCAAGCAGGTAGTGTAAGGTGGAAGAGCTATGCAACGGAGTGACTGTAATGACTGGTTTTCAAAATAAGGCTGCATAGTGTGTGGACTGAATATCAAATCCATTAGCAGACTGAAAGAGATACCATGGCTGTCAAGGCAGAAACACCTATGTATTGTAGAGAAAACACTTTCCTGTTCTTGATCTGTCTTGTAATCAGCATCACTGAGGCTTTTAATCATCTCTGATTGCATCTTATCCTGTTAAATGTATTCATGTGCTCTTCGGAGATCTATTCCAAGGAAAAGGCCCTCCTCTGGGAGGAAGGGCAGAAATACATTATTCATCAATGTACCTTCTCTGTTACCCACCACGTGGACCAATGACGCAGCCATCTCTGGCTTTCTGGATTTCAGGTAGTAAATTCTGCATTGCCCTCGCCCAGGGCCAGCCCCATGGTAGATGCAGTGGATAATGGCATGGGGGGTGTGATTCTAGCAGTGCCATCAAGTTTCTTACCCCTGAATACAACCTTTTTTGCCTAAAGTTTGAATGTCACCAGAATTACAGACTTTGAGCTTAAGGTCTTAATCATAAATTCAAAGTCAAGTAATCTTGTTATCAATAAATTATACTTTATGCTTGAAATTTTTCCATCCTACCTTCTGCAGTCCACAATGTTTTGACAGAAGGATGAAGAGTTGGAAGCTCCCGAGACAAGGAATTTTTGTTTCAGGCTGACAGCCTCAGTGCCCCTCCCTCTGCTGAAGACCCCACTCATGGTCCCATTGCTCCCTGCAGGTTCCGCAGACATAGCAGCGACCCTCCCTTTTGCTGCCTTGACCCCACAATCCAGCTCCCCCAGTTCACCCACACCAGCCTGTCTGGGACAACTTCTTTACTGAAGGTCAAGGTAATTTTAAAGGGAATGTCGGTGAGGAAAAATTACATTGAGTGCTACACTTGACCTTCTTCAGAATCTATAGGCAACAGGAACCTAAGATGTTAACTCTTCATGACAGCGTTCCCGCTTGGGCTCAGACCCAACCTGTTCACATCCCAAATCCAATGCCCTCATATCTAAGTGTCTCCCTCAAAGAGACTCTTGCCTCTAGTTTTCAGAAGGAAATCACCCCTTCTAGAAAATTGTGCTCCTCACCAAGAGGGATCAATTTTCACCCCAGAATCCATGCCCCTTCCCCTATAAGAGCACACCCCACATCCAGGCCTTTCAGCAGGGGCTTCAATAAGACAATCAACAATTAGACATCAATGCCCCATGTTCCTCTAGACAACCAGGGTTTGGGAGGAGGGAGTATTTCCCTGGGTGAGTGTAGCCCTCCCACTCTCCTTTTGAGAGCTCCCCACACGTGTGGGCTGAGGGGGCTTCCCTGTTTATTAACACTTCTTAGTCCAAGGTGGGCCCACTACACCAAGTCCACCCACACATCCTTCAGAGACAAACATTCCTACTTATGGACAGTCTAAATCATAACAAGGAAGAAAATATTTATGAAAATCATTATAGTTTTCCCTTCCCTCAAGTCAGGAAGTCTCATTATCACACAGAAGAGAATCTGGTTTCTATCTCACTCCCATGTTCTCCACGGACACTTTCTTGGTTAAAAAGAAAAGCTTGGAGACAGGCAAGTGCTGTGGGTTTGCACTCATTCCACTCAGCTCAGGCTGGTTCTCACATTGCTGATGCCAAGTGCTGGGTGAAATTATTCCCCAGGCAGTCTTCTCCCTCCTCTCTCTGGTCTTCCCCCACACTCAAAGGACTGGGGTGGGACAGAGAAGGATTCACAGCATGGTAACACCAGAGGCGTGTACTTTGGTGGCAGAGTGAGATTGGGGACATAAATCTGGGGTAAAGGATGTGATGGGGGAACAGGTACAAGAGGAGACAAGCTGTAATGACACACAAAGCAGGTCACAAAGGGACTTGCAGGCCACACTGCTCCCAGTCCTGTGACAGCATGAGGAAGGAATCCCGGCATCTAGCTTTGTCAGATGGCTGGCTCACCAACTGCCTAGGAGGCTCTCACAGATATTAAACTTTGAGGTCTGCGGGTCTCACAACATTTTTTTTGCTTCTGAGTAGCAAACAAATCAAAATTAATTCAACAACTATTTGTTAAACTTGCATACGGCATAACAATGACAACAAATGTTGATAAGATGGTTAATAAAACTGAGAAGTAGTTGGCAAGGGGTAAACTGGTGAGACCAAGTATCAGAACGAAGTATGGTAAGTTACAGATGAAAAAAGGTACCAGCTGACACCAGAAGATACCAGATACAGATGAAATAAGTACTAAAAAATATGAAGAGCTACTATAAAACATCCGTACTTTTTGATGTCAAAAATCCTGATTCTATTAAAGTTTATCTACATCTATTTTTCTGAATTTCAGATATTAATAATATTACCTAATATTTGCCCAGAAAACACTTTCACACACAGTACTTCACAAAAAGCCTATAAGCAGAGTATTATTATCTTCATTTGTATTCATGAGAAAAAGGCTGGAAGAGCTCAGTGGCTTGCCCAAAGTTACACAGCAAAAATGAGACAGCCAAGCACATCAAGCCTGCTCTGGCCGCAGACCTTTGACCCAGCTATTCCTTCTGTTTGGAATGCCCTTCCCCCAAGCTTCACGTGACCAGCTCCTCAGCATTCTCCTGTCACCCCAAATGTTTCTCCTCCTTCCCTAACCCCGCCCAGTCTAAAGTCACCATCTCCCACTCCAAGTGCCACTCCACCCCAGGAGTCATTAAACTACATCCCTCAGGCTAAATCTGGCCTACCACCTGTTGCTATTGTTTTTGTAAATAAAGTTTTATTGGAACACAGCCATGCCCATTCATTCCCGTATCGTCAGTGGTTACCTTCCCACCGCAACTGCAGAGCTGAGTACTTGAGGCACAGATTGCATAATCCACAAGCCTAAAATATTTACTATCTGATCCTTTACAGAAAAAGCTTGCTCTATCCTACTGCTCCATTTTTTTTCTTGAAAATATGTGCCATAATGTGAGTGTGTGTGTGTGTGTGTGTGTGTGTGTGTGTGTGTGTGTGTTTGTACTGCCTCTAGAATATAAGCTTCATGAAGGTGGGGTTCATCTGTGGTCTTCAACCCCTGTATCTCCAGCACCTAGATCAGTAGGTGATCAATAATTATTGTTGATTGATAAAAAGGCTCTTGGTTTATTTCAATTGCACAGTCCACAGGCAATTTTGTTTATAGTTAGGATGACCAAAGGAGGGAAATATCTGATCATCTTTGCTGTTATATACTTCATTGTCCATCAACAGTACCTTTTTTTTTTTTGTTTTTCAAATAGGTGCCTGCTGTTTACAATAGCTAAGACATGGAAGCAACCTAAATGTCCATTGACATATGAATGGATAAAGAAGACATGGTGTATAAAGTATGGAATATTACTCAGCCATAAAAAAGAATGACAATGCCATTTGCAGCAACATGGATGAAACTGGAGATTATTATATTAAGTGAAATAAGCTACAAAGGGAAAGAAAAATACCATATGATATCACTTATAATGTGGAATCTGAAAAGAAAATGATACAAATGAACTTATCTACAAAATAGAAACAGACTCACAGACATAGAATACAAACTTATGGTTACCAGAGAGGAAAGAGGGTGAGGAGGAATAAATTGGGAGTTTTGGATCTGCAGATACTAACTACTATATACAAAATAGATAAACAACAAGGTCCTACTGGGAACTATATTTGATAGCTTGTAATAGCCTATAATGAAAAAGAATATGAAGAGGAATATATATATATATATAATTGAATCACCATGCTGTATACCAGAAACTAAAACAACACTGTAAACTGACTATACTTTAATAAAAAATAAAATAAAATAAAACTTCCTGTGGTCAAAAAAATAAAATAAAGTAGGTGCCTGAAGGACATTGCCACACAATTTATGTCAATATTATATTATATTAAATTATTTTAATTAATGGATTACTGTTTAATTCTTAAATTATAATAAATATTGGCATTTTGATCATATTAATGCTCATTGATGAGCTTTAAAACCTATAGCCTGTCTAATTTTTTAATACAGTACATGTTTTTTTCTAATAAAACAATGCTGGGAAGCATTATTTACTAAAAATTACACAGTGTGGCCATTATAATTTATGTCCAACCTTCTCTCTCCCCTACTAGAAGAGCCCTGGAACATTTATCATAGAGAATAAGAGACAGAAGACCATTCTGTTACTTCCAGCGAATCCCTACTTGTCCCCTTCCACCATCACCTCTTGCCTATCCCTCTAGCCCGAAAGACCAAAATAAAAGTGGGGGAGGGGGGTCAGGTGAGACGGTAGTTAAATGAAGTTACCAGAAGTTGCTTCAGAAGAAATAATCAGGGGAAAGAATTTCTAAAATGGCACTTCTCAGTAAGATCCCCACAAATGTAAATCTCAGGCATTAAGAGCTTGGCAGTCACTTGTGAGTTTTAGTTTGAGTCAGTGACCAAGAGTTCAGTCACCTCTGAAACAGAAGATCCAGTATTTGACCTTGACTTTCTCCTCTGCAACATCATCACATATCTTTCTTTCAAACGTCTATTGTGTCATTTAGATTGTCCAGGGTCTTCTATTTAAAACATCTGAAGAGTTTATGTTCTAAGTCAAATGACTGGGTTTTCCTCCTCTTTTACTCCCTCAAATGACTTAGATTTTTTTAAGTTCTTAATCAGAATTAAGATGTGTACCAATGTCCATGATCAGAATTCTTAACATACGAAGCCAGCTTTCTTTTTCCCTTGCTTTCCCATATATTTGACTTCAGAATTTAGAAATAAATGCAAAGGGGAAAATTTTTAAAGGTCTTTTACTTTATGTTTATTGTTCCGATGTCAAGAATACCTATTGTGATAGTTTTATTCAAATAGAAGGCTCACTTCCCTTCAAGGAGCTCCCCGTGAAAGAGGTTCCCAGGGTTAGAGAGAAACAATACACAATGCCAGTACTTCCCAAAGGACAGCCCCATGGAGACTCTAATACATTTTTATGTAATTTGTTTATTGAACTTACCCCGACTACCATACCTAACCTAGCACCCCTCCTCATTGTCATTCCCTTACCCTGCTTTATATTCTTTATAGTATGCATCACCGTGTGACCACTGTTATCCACATTATTATTGTCTTACTGATCATATTATCTGTCTCCCCTACCAGCACAGAAGCCCCATGGTCTGAGACTCCACTGGATCTTCAGAGCTTTGAACAGTATCTAACACATAGCAGGTGCTCAATACATACTTGTTGAGTGCAGTGGACACTGTCGTCTCTCCTTCCTGATCATGTCCTTTTCACTTCTTTCTGTTTCTGTGCCTCCCTTTATGTGCTTTTGATTCCAATGGCTCCAGCCCTCCAATGCATATTCAGAGCACTGCTCTGGGGCTACCAGAGCTGTTTGCCACCTGGTGCAGAGGACACGAGAGCCTGGACATTTACATCTCCCCTGGGCCACCCACAGCCCGTGACTGACTGACGTAGGGGTAGGAGAGCCCAGCTCACTTGCCCACGAGTCCTCAGCTCAGTACTGGTTTCTAAGGAGCCAAACCTAAGACATGGAGTGATTGAATGCACGCACTGTGAGATTTTATACAAACTCAAACCATTCCTTAAAATTTTCGCAAGGATTACAAAAATGTCAACCACATTTCTCTTGATTCTACTCAAAACAGTAATGGATTGATATTTACCACCTGAATCTATGGTAAAATTAATTCCCCGGGGCATTTTAGAAGAGGCTCAGTTTCAAAAGTAATTTTATGAACAATAACTATAAACACTGGAAAAAAGAAATGACTGAGTCAACCCCCATTAACCATGCAGAATTACACTTCTTTGGATTAATGCTATGATTCGAGAAGCACTGCTCTCTTGAAAACAACAAAACTATAACAAAGAAGAATTAAAAATGCATTTGCCTTTAATGCTGCCTGCTTCTCCTGACTTCTGCTAATGTCTTCATTTCTCAGTCAAAATGTGGGTAAAATAAGTTTACTCTGCATTCTTCAGAATACCATTAGCAAAAATGATAGCATATCTGCATGACTAATTTTGATTAAATTGGGCTGCATCTAAATATCTAAATGCCAGGTTTGCTTCTTCAAATGTCCTCTACTTAGCTTGCATGTCTCCAACCACTCATTTTCCTCTACACAAGTGGTAAAAAAAAAAGACACCATATCAAAGGTTAAGTCCCAGCCATAACTGGCAGATGCAGAAATAGATTAAGGCAGCATTTTGGAATAGAAGTTAACATAATTTTCTGAAATCAATTCTAATAAAAAGGACAACCACTTCTGTTTCCATTTTCCTGCCCTATGAATCTTGCAGCTTTGCAAGCAGCAGGTATTTTCCAGTAATGCTTTTAGGATCATGACTAACACTGAAGGAAATAAAGGATGACAGTCTTTATAAACAGCAGCTAGAATTGTAAGGAAATATGAATGCCTCCATTTTTACACTTTCCATTTTCATATGTGTAGTCTCCGTGGCTTCAGCCACCTCCTTGTCACTTTAGCAAAATCTTTCTCTGTCACTCCTGACACCAAAAGTATATTCATCAAGATCATCAAAAATCCATAGTGTCTCCAAGTGAACTTATTTGCAAAACAGAAACAGACTCACAGACGTAGAAAACAAACTTATGGTCACCAGGGTAGGGGGAAGGGGGTGGGGAGGGATAAAATGGGAGTTTGAGATTTGCAGATACTATTACTAGTAGTAGTAGTAGTGTAAATATATATATATGTGTGTGTGTGTGTGTGCATATATATAAATATAGCATGTATAGTAATATATACTGTATATAAAGTAGTGTGTGTGTGTGTGTGTGTATATATATATATATATAAATAGTAACATACATATACTACATATAAAATAGATAAACAACAAGGCCCTACTGTATAGCACAAGGAACTGTATTCAATATCTTGTAATAGCCTATAATGAAAAAGAATAAGAAAAGGAACATATACATATATAAAAATGAATCACTATGCTTTATACCAGAAACTAACACAACATTGTAAATTGGCTATACTTCAATTTAAAAAATTTATTTTTTTAAATAGACTTACTATATGATCCTGCAATCCCACTTCTGGTCATATATCTGGAGAAAAATATAATTCAAAAAGACACATGCACCCCAATGTTCATAGCAGCACTATATACAATAGCCAAGACATGGAAACAACCTAAATGTCCAACAACAGATGACTGGATAAAGAAGCTGTGGTATATTTATACAACAGAATACTACTCAGCCATAAAAAAGAATAAAATAATGCCATTTGCAGCAACATGGATGGACCTGGAGAATGTCAATCTAAGTGAAGTAAGCCAGAAAGAGAAAGAAAAATGCCATATGTTATTGCTTATATGTGGAATCAAGAAAAAAAAAAAAGACACAAATGAACTTATCTACAAAACAAACAGCCTCACAGACATAGAGGACAAATTTATGGTTATCAGAGGGTAACAGGGGTGGGAAGGGAGAAATCGATAGTTTGAAATTTGCACCTTTTGGGGAGTGATGGAAGTTAGGTATCTTGATTGTGGTGGTGGTTTCATAGGTGTATACATCTATCAAAATTCATCAAATTGTACATCTGAAATATGTATAGTGTATTGTACAGGAATTATACTACAATAAAGGTGTTAAAATTAAAAAAAAATTTTTTAACCCATGATGTCTTATTTTGCCGCATATGCGTTTCTCTTTAAGTCCTGCATAGTCCTGGCTATAACAATACTGTATTTTCACAGGATTGAGCTCTCTGGTGTTAGTTCTGATGAGCTGATTTTAGAGCCTAGGACTCGAGAGACTTTGTTCACTTAATAACTTTTGCTTATGTGGACTTAGTGTGGACACATGCTCACCATGGTCACTTTTGGTGCCAACACTCAAGACAACAGGATGATTCCTACTCCTCTACAGAAGCCCTGGGCCCATTGGCTTCACCCTGACTATTCCTTCACACTTGAGGGACCCCATTTGGACCTCCAGGGCATCACATGTTTGGGCCACAGCTGAGCATCCATTATCAGCCACTTCATCAAAATTTCTCTGGCAAAGTACTCATGAAGGTAAATAAATGCTAGGAATTTAATTAATATAGTCACAGAGAGTGCAACCTCTAATTTATTTCATGCAGACAATGATGCGACATGTGCAATAAACTTTGATAATTGTGTATATGTCACCTTAGAGTTTAGTGTTATCAAGACTGTGCAGAAAAGCTAATTCGGCACCTTTCCAGATGTATCTAGTTTACATTTTGCTGCATAGTAATTATGCACAAGTGGTAAGCAGTTTTCCTAAGCTGTTGTGATTACTTTGATCAAACCAAGTTTTATAGTTTTTGTTATTTCTTTGTTTGTTATACTCTGTGTGTATGTGATTTAATAATGTTTGTAAATGTCAATATCAACATGATTTCCCTAACATGATGTAAATCCAAACAATGTAAGATACCAGTCCAAAGACTGACTCCCATTTGCTGGGCTCCCTGGGCAGGAGTCTTTACCCACTGGTCCTAGAATCAGATATTGTGTTCTTACCTTCAGCTTGCCTCTTATCCTTTGGACTGGGTCTCCACCCTACTCACACCAGTGCGTCCTAAACTCGAAAAAAGCATCACAGAGTCAACTAACCTTTTACTGTCCTCCTTCCAAGAAGCTGGGCCCCACACTCTGGAGCTCCATATGTTACAAAAGCTCAAAAAAAGATACCGAAGAACCCATGGTCACCTCCGTCCCTCGGATACTGGGCATTGAGAACGGACACAGTATAACCCCTAATCCCAGACATCCTTCTCACGCCTAACACCATCAGTTCCTAGGGAAATATTTCATTACACGCCTTGCCCTGGGCCCTATGACCTCAGAACAAAAGCTGATAGCAGCTGAATCACATGCAGGTTTGCAGGGTGAAATTTCATCAACTTTCGAGATACTGCTTTGACTTTGGGGAAGATTTGAGAGACAGAAGCACTTAAGTAAGAGAAAATACAAATTAATTAATTTCTCAAATCTTTCCTTTCAACATGAATGCAATAGATTCCTGTGTAAACCAAGTGGCATTTCCCAGGGCTGTCAAAGTTCCTCTTCCTGTTCCAACTCCAGAGGGACTGGTTTGGGGGTGGAGGGGTACTCGCAGGCCACCACAGTACTCCCAATAGTTGCATATGGTCCCTTAGGAATACATGGCTGGTAATATTAACCAATTCATGTTATTCTTAAATTATATTCATGTAGGTTGGGATGTGACATTCATGAAACGTGATACCATTTTTTATCTTGCTGTGTGACTCTAGACATTGCTTTAAGAGACTAAGAAATCACAATTATATGACAGTAACATGCATGGCACAGAGTATGATATTGTGTGGACTTTATGACCCCAAATCAAAAAGTGATTTGAAAGAGTCAGACTCTTAACTGTAAAAATCTTTTAATAATACTTTAAACAATTTATTTTCACTTTTATTTTCCTTGTATGTATACAATAGAACAGAGGGTCTCAAAGAGGCTCTCAAACAGGGGTCTCTGTGACCTTCTGGGAGTTTCAAAACCCTTTTAGGAGACCCATAACATCAAACTTATTTTCATAAAAATACTGTGCTGGGATCTTAGCACAAATCGAGCCAGTGGCAACAAATTTACTAGCAATCACTGGATTCTTCACTGGATTCTACTGTACACTCACAATTAGAAAAAAGGAAAATCTTTAATGAAACAAACAATACTTCTGCTACATAATGAAGTACTGTAGTTCTCCTGAGGAAAAGCACTTATGCAATTAATATTTATGCTTCCAAGCAAAAAATGAATTTTTAAAAACTGGGTCTGCCACTGTGAATCTGACAGATTCCCAATATTTCAAGATTCTTCTGACTAGGTTGGTTATGAGATTAACAAAGATGATTTTTTTTTATATTGTATAATGAAATGTGTCAACACTTAGAAGACTGACATAACTCAGAGGACCAATATTTTCCAAATGACTTTTGCATGTTGTTACAAAATCATGCATGAGTAAAAGATCCATTCAAATTACAAGAGAGACCAGTGGATTTTTATGTAACAGAGTATGAACATTCATTGATCAGGGTTTCTGATTCAACGTTGCAACTAATGTTTAAGAACCTACCATTTGTCAAGTTTTGGTGCAGTATCAAAGAAGAATATCCATAATTATTGAAAAGGTTATTAAAGGCTATTAAAATCTTGATGCTACATGTATACATACACATATATCTTTCCAGATAAAAGCTAGAATTTTTCCTTTGTATGCTTCCACCAAAACAACATGTTATGACAGACTGAATGCAGAAATAGATTTGAGAATCCAGCTACCGTCATCTCCCCTTATTATCAGTTTCACCTGCCACAATTTCAGTTACCTGCCATCAACCCCAGTCCAAAAATATTAAATGGAAAATTTCAGAAATAAACAATTCATAAGTTTTAAATTGCACACTATCTTGAGTAGCACGATGAAATCTCCTGCAGAATCACTCCGTCCAGCCTGGGATGTGAATCATCCCTTTGTCCCACCCATATGCCACCATGTACATGACTACTTAGTAGCTGGCTCAGTTATAAGATCAACTGTCATAGTATCACAGTGCTTGTGTTCACGTGACCCTGATTTTACCGAATAATGGCCCCGAAGCACAAGAGTCAAGATGTTGGCAATTCAGATACGCCAAAGGCAAGCCGTAAAGTGCTTCCTGTAAGTGAAAAGTGAAAGTTCTCGGCTTAAGAAGGAAAGAAAAAAAATAATACGCTGAAGTTGCTAAGATCTAAAGTAAGAAGGAATCTTCTACTCATGAAATTGTGAAGAAGGAAAAAAATTGTGCTAGTTTTACTGTCACATCTCAAACTGCAGAAGTTCGTTAAGACGGAAAAGGCATTGGATTTGTACAGTAAGATATTTTGAAAGAGAGAAAGAGAAAGATCACTTTCACATAACTATTATTTACAGTATTTTGTTAACATTATTCTTTTCTATTATTAGTTATTGTTGTTAGTCTCTTATGGTGCCTAATTTATAAATTAAACTTCAACATAGGTAGTGTACCTACAGGAAAAATCATTGTATACGTAGGATTTGTACTATTTGTGGTTTCAGGCATCCACCAGGGGTCTTGGAACATATGCCCCACTGGTAAGTTGAAGCTATTGTAAATTCTATTGAGCCAGATATTAAAGAGATTTGGAAAAACGTAAAACAATGCTACTTTTTGAGTTAATACTTTTTGAAAATATATTTATAAAATACGTGATTTATTTTAACATGTAGTGGACTTGTTATTTTTAAAGTAATTATTAAATATTTTTTAAATTTCTCAGTTTTAATTTCTAAGATGTATATATCAACGAACAAAGCCTTCATAAACCAAAGCTCTGGGGCGCCTCAGTAATTTTTAAGAGTATAAAGCAATTCTGAGATTTTTTTTTTAATGAAAATTGCTGCACTAAGTTGATAAAAAACTAAAAATCTATGTCTAAATTCGTCTAGGAGCTCTTTCAATACATGTAGAATAAAAATTCTAGGTAATAAAGTATTACTTCAGAGTGCATTTGTTAGGATGTTTTCTTTCCTGGTGGAGCATAAAATAATGGGGCATCTTACAATCTACAGTTTCTTTCCTCCCTCACTCTTCTCTCTGCCCACCAAGCCCTGAGGTTGTGGACCAATGGGAGCCGGTGTTTTCCGTCTAGGATCAAGTCTTCTCTGCTCTGATTTCTGACCTAGACAAGCTATCTTTTCCATAACCCACTTCACAATCCATTGATAAAGTTATGGGAACAAAATCAGGAATTTTTGTTCTCTTATCTTTTATTCCTTCCCTGAACCAATGAGCACAAAATGAAAATCCATAACCACATGCCCTCTGATGTCTTAATTCAGCCATAACACAACTACCATGAACTCCAGGCCTCCATTCAGCCCCTATCTTCAAACAAAGGTAATTCATCATGATACGTTCCTAGGAGGGCTGGAGGAATGACGTGGAAGGAAGAGCAAGGCTGGATGGGAAGACAGCAGTCGACCCCAGATCAAAGAGCAGGGAGGCAGAGGGCAGATTTCGATAACAAACTTGGAAATTTCCACAGTCACCATTATGGTCCTGGAAGTCCTGCCGGGCACAGGACTCAGAATGGTCCCCACTGATCGTGGGGACCACTACCACCAGGATGGTGCTGGCAGACCCAGGGAAGTCCTGGTCGGCTAGCTACACCGACTCACCCCAGGCATTTCACTACTCATGAAATAACTCAACCTCACAGTTTAAGTTATTGGATTGTTTAGATTTTGCTTTTCCCAATTCTTTCTGGGAGAAACTTAGTGTAGATGTTACTGTACATACTTAAATAGGGAAAAGGGAAGGGGGAAAATACAGGAAAAAAATAAATGTATGTTTTTATCCCAAATGATATCCTACTATGCAGAAGAACAGGTGGTATTAGGTCATCCAGGTGTGACGTGCCAGTACCCTGGACTGGGGTTGTGGCTGTGGGGCAGAATGAAGTGGAGGTATTTTGAAAGCTATTTTGGAGTTAGAATCAACAGAACCTGAGGTTGGTTGGAAGCAACCTGAGGTTGGAGAAGCAGGAAGAGTTAAAGAGAGCCCCCAGGTTTCTGGCTTATGCATCTGGGAAGACTGCAGTGTTGTTTACTGACACAGGGAACACAGGAAGAGGAGGTTTGAGCGGGACAAATGATGGGTTCAGCTTTGGACCATTGGTTTGGAGATGCCGGGTGGGACATCGCAGTAGATTTCAAGGACACAGCTGCAAATCGGAGGAAGAAGCAGCCAGCTGTGCCAGGAGTGACACACTATGTGACCCTCTGTTCTTTGCAGCCAGGGAGACCTCTTAAAGATGGGCTGACTGACTGGTGATCAGGTACCTTGGAGTGGAGGCATGCATCCCCTTTATAGTGACTGTCAGCCATTAACACACCCTGCAGCCCTCTTTACTTACACTGCTTTGAAACAAACAACACATCTGGAAAGGTAAAAGTCCACCCCCCATCCATTAGGGTCTGCAAATCAAAACTTGTCTTTTGGTACCATGTGGAGTGAAACAAAATGGCACACAAAGGTGCATAAGGGATTACTCCATGCTAAGTGATGCTGTTCATGAATCTCACAAGACGTCTCCCTGTCATTGTCTGTTAACCACATTTCTAAATCCTGCATTAAGCAGTGCTTGTGACACCTTCCAGGGGAAATCACAGACATAATTTGGCACGCTGCTGCTGATTAACAAACTCATTGCAGTATACTGTCCATCACATCAGCAGCAGCAATTGTCCCCATTCGACACACTGCCTGACCAAAAAGAATCTCCTTTTCTCCTGAAATTGAAACCCAATGTAAGCCGGAAAATATTTTGATCACCTTTATAGTGCCGGGATTTCAATATTTCAGGGCTGCAAACCAACCTATGCTAATTTGATCAATCAACAACTGTCAGATTAGCAGTAAGGCTGTCACCTCTACAAACTACCAGGTGGATATTAGAAATCTCAGACAAAATATTGCCCTGTCTTGAAGTATTTTCGTAATCTGGAGGAAAACCTGGTTATTCCAAGAGAAGTTCCTGCTCCCTGTCCTGGATAATATACTGCAACAAGCACCCCACAAAAGTGTCCTCTGAGGTGGAGGCAATGATAATCTGAGAGCAAAGTCAGCAAACCTTCTAGGGTTGTAAGGTGGCATCCAGGAGCACAGGACCCAATGGAGTTCTAGATCCTGGGTCCTAACTCCAAACACGTTTTCCTGCTGGCCCTGCTGATTCTTATGATTTATTTATTCAAGGGAGGTGGGGGCCCATTAAGTCCTTCTAACAAACCACATATTTTTTAAACTGTTAATTGTATAAATGAATTATTTTTCCTAACATCCCCTCTGCTAATTAGCAAGCCCTATGGTGCAGACTTAGAGGACTATATTTAAAACACTCATTAGTGGGAATCTCTTTGGAATTTGGACTCCCAGTTAGAGGCCTTTACAGACTAATTAACCAATCCTGCCTGGAAGATGTCTTCTTGGTTAAAGCATCTCGAAATGTTAGTTTAAGCCCCCTAGGATGTAGATTATTGTTAATTTACACCTATATGTACCACAAACTGAAATATTTTAAAATAAAAATCACACAAAGACAAGAATGATGTCCTGGTTCTTATTTTTGTTGTTGCTTTGATGTTAAAAACAAAACCTCAGAGCATGGACTAAGTTCCAATTCTCTTTTGCTATGTAACAAACCATCTCAAAACTTAATGGAATCCCATATACAGCATGGTGATGGTAGTTAATGATACTGTACTGTATACTTGCAATTGCTAAGGGAGATCTTAAATGTTCTCACTGCAAAAAGAAATGGCAGTTACCGGTAATTACGTGACATAATTTATGTGTTAGCTAAGCTATGGTCGTAATCATTTTACAATATGTAAGTGTATCAATTCAACGTGTTGTACACCTTAAACTTACACAATGTTATGTGTCAATTATACATATGTGTCATTATGTTACAAAAAAACTTAATGAGTAAAAGAACAATCATCATTTATTTTGTGCACGAATCTGCAATTTGGTTATGGCTGGCTGGGAGCAGCAATTCCCTTCTTCAACACAACATCTGGGGCCTCAGCTGAGGAACCTGAGACAATGAAAAGGGGTGGGGATACTGAAATCACAAGAAGGCTCCCTGACTCACTCACCTGTCTGGTGCCTGGATTGGGATGACTCAAATACAGACCCAGCAGGCACTGCTGAGCTGAGCATCCACACATGGCCTCTTTATGTATTCTGGGCTTCTGATGCAAGGGCAGCTGGGTTCGCAGAGGGAGATTCCCCAGAGTGGGTGCTGCAAGAGGCTCATAAGTCACACAGCCTCACTTCCACAATGTTCTATGGTGACACGCAAGCCATAAGCCACCCTAGATCCAAGGGATAGGGAATCAGACCCCACCTCTAGAAGGACAGTAGCATATGGGATGGGAGATGCTGTCATGACCCATCTTTGGAAAAAAAGAACCTATAACAACCTAGGACACAAAAATGGGTCATATACAGTCACTGGGTCCTCATTCTCAAAGAACTCACAATTTAGTTGTGGAAGCAGAAAAGTCAACTAATAATTCTAATATGATACAAGATGACTATAGATCGGGGGTCAGCAAACTGCAGCTCCCTGCCTCTTTTCATACGTAACTTTTATTGGCACACGCCATGCTTATTCATTTATGGAATGTCTACAGCCACTCCCATACTACAGTGGCATACTGAGTCAGTGGGACAGATGCCATGTGGCCTGAAAAGCCTAAAATATTTACTTTCTGGTCCTTTAGAGAAAAATAAAGTGCTAACCCTTGCAGTAGATTCTAGTGCAAAATGCTTTGGCAGTATTGAGCACAGGAAAGTTAAACTTTTGTGTGAATTTCAAAGGCAATGTCATGAAAAAAGATAAAATTTAAACTGATTTTTATTCAGTGATTTCTTCCTATTTGTCTTGCTTGAGGACAGATTTAAGGCCTTTTACAAGCATATGGAAAGGAGAGTAGAGGTGTTGGGAAGGGGGAATCCAGGCAAAAGGAAGAACACCAAAACAAGTCTAAGGAAGTGAAAAGAGTGGTATGTGCAGAGAACTAGAAAGAGCTCCACGTACAGGACCAGGTGGTGGACATTCCAGGGCAGGGAAGGAATGAGAGGTCACATGAGACCAAGAAAATACTGTTGCCAAAACACAGCCTCTGTATCCTGCTTACTAAATTGAGACTCAAGGGCAGAGTTTTGGATGAAGTAGAAAAGGCAGCTTTATTTCTTTGCCAGGCAAACAAGGTCACAGTGGGCTAATGCCTCTAAGACTGTGAGTCTGCTGGGGAGAGAAGGCAAGGGGTTTTAAAGTAACAGTTCAAGAGTTCAAGAGGCAGAGCTAGTTTCCGCAGAGATCACATACAGGGTTACAAACTGCTGCCAAACTGTTCTTGTTTTTTGCAGATACAGTGTTCCCTTTCCCTCTGCTGGGTATGAAGTTCACCTCTGGCCAGGTTGATAAATGTTTTCAGCCTTTTAAGCAGGCTGAGGCCTGCAGCTCAAACAACAAGATACAAAGAAACCACAAGGGTCAAGAGGAGGGCACTGGGGTCAAGGGCAGGGCACTGAGCATGATCCCTGCACTCAGCACCAGTACCATAAGGGGGTTGGGCAGACCACCCAAGCCTCCCTCCTCTCCAGCCCAACCCTGGTCAGCTAGAGCATGAGAACAACCCTTTAAACTGTTATACAGTTAAGCAGTTGCAAACACCATTACAGATATCAGATGGTCACCGATGATGACAACAGGGTCCTACTCAGCTACAACATGAAATTTGAAGCATGGAGCCCAAAAACTCTCAGGGGAGCAGTGATGAAGACTGGACCCAGGCAGGGCTGATAAGAAGGCAAAAGCGGGGTTATGTCCAGACACTCACAGGGATCAACTCCTCACTTACTCAGACGTCTTTTCATCTGTGACTGCATCAGAGATGTCTTCTGTAATCAATATATCTAAAATGGCAACTCCGTTCTATGACTCTTTGCCCCTTACCCTGCTTCATTTTTCTTCCTAGCAGTTAATGCCAGCTACCACTATATATTTATTTCTCCACTGCCTATGTCTCCCAATTAGATTTAAGTTCCAGAGTTTGGACTTCACCTGTTTCATTTGTTGTCATGACCCCAGTACCTGGCACACAATAAACAGACTCATTTGATGAATGAACAAATAGTGTCAAAGAGCAGACCGGCCACAGTTCAGACACAAACTGGATATGGGAGGTGAGCAGGGGAGAGCACCAAGGATCACTCTCAGGTTTCCAGCTCAGGTGGCTGGGTAGATGCTGCAGCCGTCACCCGAGGGAGAAGAACAGGTTTGGTGGGGAACGAGGCCCTGGGTGAAGAAACTGCAAGTTTGGTTGTAGACAAATAGAGCTCAAGGTTCCTACAAACCCTCTCAGAGGGTCTGTTCCATAGGCAGCTGGGAACATAAAAATGAAGTTCAGGAGAAAGGAAGAGGGATGTAGATTTGAGATCACCTGACCATAGGAGATAGGTGATGCTGTTGGAGGATAGGAGATCTTCCAAGAAAAGGCATCAAGAAAGAAGAGAGCTGGTGACTGTATCTGGGAGGAGAAAGCACCCTTTAAAGGGCTGGCAGAGGAAAGGAATTAAGGAAACCTAGGGGACAGTCACAGAAGAAGGGAACCAAAGAGCTGATGTCAGGTGAAACAAGGGAGGATATTTTCGAGACAGAGAATGGCTGACCAGTTTTGATACAGCAGAAGGCTGTGAGAGTAGGGCTAGTGAGGGGATCCCCCAACACATCTCAAAGATGTTCTCATGGTGACTTGTACTGTTTAGCACTGTTTACAATTCAGAGAATTTGCTGCAATTTCTACAACTTGTTTCCTTATTTTCTGCCAGCCTTAGAGTAATTAGATCTAGAGACTAAAATTCTATTTCTATAGTTGTCAGCCTCTGTTGTCTCTACAAACAGATAAATCCATGATAAAGGGGATATTAATCCAAGCCATTAAGCTATTTTAATAATACCACAATTACCTAGGCTGATCATTAGGGTGTGCACTCACTGGCTAATGAACTCCTGTCCTGGGTAATTAACAACAACAACAACAACAACAAATAGGGAGTCTTTATTTTGAGCATGAATTACTGACACTAATAGATTTACTTGTCATTAATTGAAGTAAATGAGGCATTTCAAGGGAACCAGAAGTGAACTCTTGGCTAAAGGTGCTTAAAATTTTCTATGAATTTCAGCCAATTTTAAAAATCTGTTTTTATATATAGTGGCTAACATTTGTAAATCTCAAATTCCCAAATTTATCCCTTCCTACCCCCTTTCCTCGGTAACCATAAGATTGTTTACTATGTCTGCAAGTCTGTTTTTGTTTTGTAGATGAATTCATAGTGTCCTTTTTTTTCTTTTTATTTTTTATTTTTTTGGATTCCACATATGAGTGATATCATATGGTATTTTTCTTTCTCTTTCTGGTTTACTTCACTTAGAATGACAATCTCTAGGTCCATGTTGTCATGTTGCTGCAAGCAGCATTATTTTATTCTTTTTTTATGGCTGAGTCGTATTCCATTGTATAAATATACCACAACTTCTTTATCCAGTCATCTGTCAATGGACATTTAGGTTGTTTCTGTATCTTGTCAGCCAATGTTTTTATTTCCTCTCCTCCATCCTCTCAAATACACAGTCATCTTGATAGAACATCTATCACCCCTTGAAACTGTTTTCTCTACATCAGGACCAAACACTTCCTGATCGAATTCAATGATCTGTTCAACATTTTCATCTGCTGCTTCTTACCTGGTTGGCCACCAACCACCTTCCCTCTCTCTTAGAAAGCTCTTCTCCTTTGGTTTCTGTGATAACAGGTTCTCCTGGTTCTTCTCTCTATATATTTCTTCTTTATTTCTTTGAATGGCTGGATTTCTCTTCTTCCGTCCCTAACTGTAGTTGTCTCCTACAATCCAGTCTTCATTCTTCAGTCCTCCTGCACTCATCCTAGTCTCCTGTTTCTCTCTTCTCTTACAGTTTTCTAACTGGTCTTGTCGTGCATATATTCTTTGAATGATGTTGCTATACAGAACTTTAGCATATGCAGCTATATACAATATATTATAGACAACATTGGTGAGGATGCTGCCCATTTAAGTCACTGATCAGTTTAGAGAATCCCTTTATATTGGAATTAAAGAGTATATTCTGACCTAGGATATATATAAACAAAGTATTTTGAGACAGACTATCTGAGGATTATCTAATGATGAGATTGGGCACAGTTTAATTCAGACTGAGGACTAGTTCAATTAAGAAAACACTTATATTCTATTATAATTATATTAAAAGTAATTATGTTAACATTAAAATTAAATTGCTAATTTGGGGGCACTGTGCTAGGTGCTAGCTGACATGTATTTAACAGGCAGTCACACTGAAGCTAATTAAGCTATTTCCACAATGGAATTCATCACAGGTTAAAAGTTCATTATTTATTTCACAAGTTTTCCTTAATATGAAGTTAATTTAACATGACATATGCTTATTTTGCTACATATTTAAAGTTTATCATTTGTCTGCAGGCTTTAAGGGTCTAAAGTCTTTAAATAAATCTTTTAGAATCTCAAGTATAAATATACAATATACATTGATAATATTACCAAATTTTCCATCATTCCTATCAAATACTAGGTTTATCCTGGCACCTGCTGTTAACAAATCCTTAGAGGCAGAATAACACATTCATTTGTTAAAGGAAGGTGTGAAGTCGGTCAAGCCCACTGAAAAATAAACTTGAAGTCCAAACACAGTAAGTTATGTTAAAGAAGTTGGCCCTTTAAATGGATTCATTTTCCAGTTTTCTAATTTCTGCCAAAAGTATCATTATTTTCTTGGTCAACAGACTTGACATCTCAGAGACTCCTTTGCCTCTGCCCACCCCTTGGTGGCTTATCTCTGGCCTGTCTCCAATGATCACTCCTGCTCCTTCTTTATTTTCAGAGCCACTACCTGGTCTAGGCTGTGAGTACTTCAACATGGAGCATGAAATGGCTTCTCTGTGGTCCTCCTGCTCCCAACTCTTGACTGCTTCAGTTATTTCTTGTCTGATGATTCTTTCATATGATCGCATGACTCCTCAAGTTTAAGAGTAGTCAAAGGCTTTCTTACCATATAATCCAGCAATCCCACTCCTGGACATATATTTAGAAAAGATGAAAACTAATTGGGAAAGATACATGCACCCCAGTGTTCATAGCAGCACTGTTTACAATAGCCCGGACATGGAAGCAACCTGAATGTCCATCAATAGATGAATGGATAAAGAAGATGTGGTCTGTATGTATACAATGGGATATTACTCAGCCATTATAAAAAAGGAATGAAATAATGTCATCTGCAGCAACACAGATGGACCTAAAGATTATCATACTAAAGCGAAGGCAGTCAGAGAAAGACAAATACGTGATATCACCTAAATGTGGAATATTTTTAAATAGTACAAATGAACTTATTTATAAAACATAAATAGACTCACAGACATAGAAAACAAACTTACAGTTACCAAAGGGGAAGGGAAGAGGAGGATAAATTAGGCATTTGGGATTAGATACAAACTACTATATACATAATAGATAAACAACAAGAAAACTACTGTACAGCCCAGGGAACTATATTCAATATCTTATAATAACTTATAATGGAAAAGAAGCTGAAAAAGAATATATATATGTATGTATACACACACACACACACACACACACACACACACGTGTGTGTGTGTGTGTGTGTAACTGAATCATTTTGCTGTACACCTGAAACTAACACAACATTTTAAATCAACCATCTGGCAATTTAAAAAAGAAAGGAAAAAAATAATCAAAGGCTTTCTATTGCTTGTCATATGAAAACCAAACTGAGAATCCAGGCTTCAGTTTCTTCAACTGTAATATGGCCACGCTGGTCTTGAGGAGTGGTTTTCAAACTTTTGAGCAGTCCCAAACCTGATTAAAGTAGACTGCTCAGATTAAAACACACAAAGGAACCGGATCCTACCACCCCCACTGCCCCTTCCAGCAGCCTCCACAGATAACTCACTGATCTGGAAGATCTCTAAGTTCCTTCCCTGCTGTTGTAGTGATCTAAGATTTTCTTCTGACGTAGGTCCATTGTCCTCCATCACATGGTCCTGTCTTCCTTTACCAAACTCAGGTCTCTCCATCCACCTCTGGCTTTAGGACACCAGCTCAGACGCTCATGGAGAGGGTAGAGATTGAAGCAATCCAGAAGTCCATCCCTCATCCAATGAATTTACAGGTCCAAAGTCACCAGATATTTCCGTTTTTCCATAGAAGCGAGAAGCCTGGCTCTTCCTTTTAAAATCTAGAGATTTTCTAGTGTTGGTAGCTATTGTGTTTAATTTATGTTTCAACTTGGCTAGGCTACAGTGCCCCATTGTTTAGTCAAATACTAGTGTAGGCATTGATGCAAAGGTATTTTGTAGATGTGGTTAGCATTTACAATCAGTTGACTTTAAGCAAAGGTGATTACTTTCAATAATGTGGGAAGGCCTCATCCAATAAGTTAAAGGCCTTAAGAGCAAAAAACTACAGTTCCCTGGAGAAGAAAGAATGAATAATTCTGCCTCAAAAATGGAACACAGAAATCCCATCTGAATTCGCAGTCAGCCGGCCGGCCTACAGGTCTCAGATACCAGCCCCCACAATCGCAGTTCCCTAACACCAGTCAATCAGTCTCTCTTTAGACACACACACACAGGTACACACACATGCATACAAATACATGTATACACTTTCTTGGTTCTGTTTCTCTGAAGAATCCTGACAGATAAAAGCAGCCAACTCAAACTTTTGTGAAACTTCATAGGCCAAACAAAACACATGCCTAACCCCTACTTGCAAACCACCAGTATACAACTCAGTTCCCTGTGATCCAGCCTGTCTTCTCCAGAACCACTGCTTCACACACACCTGGTTGTTGCGACCACTGTGCCCTTTTCCCCACCAGGAAAGCCTTTCTTCCCAGCCAAATCCAATGCTTCATGAAGGCAGTAGGCTCAAGGGTCTTCTCTTTCCAGAAGCTTCTATAACAATTTGATGCCATGATGATCTCCATGCATTACTTTTAATTCCTTCTACATGTAATGTTCACTGATAGGATGTACTATGTTATGCTATATTTATAATTTTTAAAATTGCTCTCAAAATGTTCTCCACCTTATTTTTCAAATAATGATGAAAAAGACCTCACCTTGAGAGAGTGTCTGCCATCATTCTGCAACTCGTACTGAAAACAAATCACTGAGAAGACGTGGGTTCCAGGCTCAACTCTGCCACGAGTTAAGGGCATTAGCTTGGGAAGGTTGTTGAGCATCTCTGGGCTGAACTTTCTTTGTCTGTAAAATAGGATGGAGCTACTTAATGGCTAAATGTACTTATTGCTTACCATGTGCCAGGTACTGTTCTATAAGCTTTACATATATAATTCACATAATCCTTAACATTTTATGACGTAGGTACAATTATATAGAATAAACTAAGACAAAGAAGTAAGAAAGAGGTGATCTGTCCAAGGCAGGCCTGCAAATCATGGAACAGGGATTTAGACCCAAGGAGTCTGGTTCCTAAATCCATGTCAATCCCATTCACAAAACAGACTCAAAATACATATTGCATAATTCCCAGCAGTTCTAAAACTCTATGATTCTAAAATCATCTTCAGTGTGTTCTTTATCATAAGCCACAATAAGGACTCATTAAATGTTTATTAAAATGAATCGACTTTTCATCTCGTTTCAGTTTCATTATCACGATGGCCTATCATGTTGTCTAAGCGGATGAACTAGATTTGACTGAGACCATCACACTTGTCACTAGTGACGAATTCTCTTCAAAAGGACTGGCTTGGTCATTAAATGTCCTGTCTACGCTTCATCCTATAGTCTTTAAATCACTTATAGGTCAGATTTTTTTGAGCATCATTTGTTTCCTGCAAAGCAAGATAAACAGATGTGTCTAGAATGAGTGTTTGTGAGACAAGCCTTTAAAAGCATGTCACATGCTACTACTGATCACGTCGGGGTCAAAACAGGCAGTTCCAGCTGGTAACATAACCCCAGAACAAGAGGTAACTTTTTGCCAATAGGAGCAGATTCCCAGGTCCTTCCTTTGGATGTCTTGATGCAGGGAGACTGGAGTGAAACTAAGAACACACGTTTTGAACAAGTCTCCCAGAGGGTTCTGATGCCAGGCCAAAGCCTGACATTTTGTAACCAAGCAAGACCCTATGGAACCTTCCCAGGACACACCCCTCGCCCATATCCTCTGCTGTAGCTCCCCTCTGAAGGACCCAGATGATAGTACCTCATACAGATTTCCTGAGTTATTCAGATGCTAAAAGCCACCACCAAATGGAGGAAATTAACTACTTGGTCACAAGCACACAGCCCCCAGATCTTCTGGCGCCTAAGGATTGAGAGTGTTGACCGCCCTGTTATATCAACATCAACCAATCAGCGAACTGTGCATGAGCTGTTCACATACCCTGTGACTCCCCTCCCTCACCTGGCCTTTGAAAATGCTTTCCCAAAACCCTTCAGAGGGTTTGGAGTTGGGGAGGCACAAGCCACCCATTCTCCTTGCTCAGATTTGCGACAAACCTTTCTCTGCTCCAAACTCTGATGTTTAGGTATTGTCTGGCTTCACTGTGCCTCAGGCACACAAAAGAACTTGTGCTCAGTAACAATGGGGGAAACACTAGCATGGCCCCTCCTGTTTCCGACCAAGCTTTAAGGTTTCTGTTGTTCTGTGAAATGGGAAAGACTCAAAACCTACTGTCTCCCATGGAGGTGTGTGTATGTGGTTTAGAACTGCCATCATCCTTATTCATCATGAGGCATTCCGGGGCAGAGGACGTAAGGGATTCATGTGATTCTTGGCACTGGTGGCAAATAGACTGATACTGCAATTAGAACATGGGAATCATAGAATTTTTAAAGCAGAACTGAGGAAACAAAAGAAGAAAAAGATCCCCTGGCACTGATTCCAGTTATTTCAATATCATTAAGGAGGAGGAGATTCTAAGAAAAGCCACACAAAATCCTTGAGGGGAAAGAGGAACAGTATCATGAAGCAAGACAAAAAGAACTACATATAATTTACTTTTACTAAAATCTACATCTAAAACTCTGAAAATTGTATCTTCTTTAGGAACAGATGGAAAAAGACATTATCTATTGTCTATAACTGTGTACCTTCAACATTAGATCAAATCTTAGCTCCTTCTCTGATATTTTATATAGTAGTTTGTAGCATGACTTTTGAAGCATTTTTAAATTAAATATTATATTTTAATGAATGAATGGGATTGATTTATGCCACTTAAAGTTGATAGCAACAGAGTTCCACCCAAAGCAACTTTAGATTTCAAATCCCATAGAGTAAAAGTTAACCCTTTAAAATCTGATGCAAAATATTATGTCAGCTTGTCTTTTTCAAGGAGAACCTTTACCTGATGCAGTAGTCAGAACTTACTAGGTTAGACTGCAGTTACAAGCAGCTCCAAGATTTCAGCAGCTTGCCCACCAAAAGTGAATTTCTTGCCCACAAACACACTCATCTCATGGTGAGTGAACTGGGGAGTTCTGCTGATTCCAGTCTTTCAGGGGCCGGGTTGACAAGGTACCATCTCAATGTGTGCTTCCAGGTTCTCCACAGCAGAGGGAAGGAAATATGGCACCCTGTGACACATTTCTGCCCACACTTCATTGGTCAAAGCAAATCAGTGATCATCCTAACTTCAAAGCAGGTAAGGAATGTCATCTTAGCACCCACCTTCTGGGAGGAGAACTGGCGAGTTTGTCACTAGCCCTCTTGACCATCGCATCTGCTTTTTTTTTTTTTTTTTTCTCCTTTGGACCTTTGCACCATACAACCATTCACACTATCCTCCTTTTTGGGATTCATGTTATCAATCCAACAAATTTACCAATTCAACAGATCTACATTATCAATTCAACAATGACCAAGCATTTCATTCTTTCAGAACCATCGTATTCAAGCAAGATCTCCTTTTTTTCTTAAAACCAGCCTCCCTAGTACCTCTACTTTTGGCAGAGCCGGAGTGCTGTACGTAAGTTTAAAGAAAAGAGAAGTTGGCAGCCTCGCTGTGGCAGAGATGACCAGCTGTTCCCCAAAGGCTGATGACCTCTTCTCCACCACATCGAGTAGAGCTGTTGCTGAGTTGCACCAGGGGTTGTATTTCTCAGACCCTTGCAGTCCCTGTGGTTACATGACTGGCTTCTGGCCAATGAAATGTGGATGGAAATATTTACCACTTTCAGGTCCAGCCCATAAAAATCTCCATAAAAACCGCCTGCCACTCTCATCTTCTGGAGGTTACCTGGAAAGCCCCATGTTGGGGCCCCATAGCAGGGTCCCCATCAGCCTGGTCTCCAAATGATGACATGAGCCAGACCTTCCACCAATCCCTACCCTGCTGATGATACAAATAAACTTTCCATTAAAAAATTGGTTTTTTTAAGTTTATAAAAGTAAACTCTTATTAAAATAAGTAAACTTTAATAATGATGGAGTAGTAAAATAAATGCACAAAACACTCCCAAGAGGTGAATTTTTAAAAATATTTGGGTTGGCCTTGAAACGACAAAGTCAGCTAACGTAATTCCTTAGCTATCTAGTAGTCCCTCTCCGTTCTCTTATGGGTATCCTCTGAAGTACTGCATTGCCTAATTAGAAGAGAATTTCCCAGCAAGTGAAGAAAGAACGGTGTTATTGTAGAGGAGTTTGGAGAAGGCAAGAGGGAAGACTGCCAGTTTCTAGTTTGGTAAAAGCCTTTAGTTATCACTGAACATTCAACGTAGAAACAAGATAAAATCACATCTATGACTGTCTAAGGCTGATGGGCCATCTTCTAAGTGTCTCAGGATAGAAATAATTCATAATGCATGAAATTAGATATCTAACAGCACTTAAATTTTGTCATGCTCATCAAAGCCCTATCATCTCTAACATGTGGTGGCAAACACAACACTATGGTTTTGCCAAACCTATTTTCTTTCCCCCTGGGCAGACAGATAGGTTGTATTTCCCAGCCACCCTTGGCACTAGGTGGGTCACATGACACAGCTCTGGCCAATGGGGTGTGGGCACAAGAGCCACGACCCATTTCAGACCCAATGAAGGACTCAAGGCCGAAAGGGAAAGCAGAGCCTCTAGTTGGAAGGAGCTGGGTCCTGAATGAACAGCACCTTCCCCAACCAACCAATTTGGGACTATGATGTGAGAAAGAAATGCACCACTGAGATTCTTGGTACAGCCGTTAGCACAGTTAGCATACCCTAATGAACACATCAGCACTGTGGCATTTGCCTCAGAGAACCATGGGAAGGATTAAAACCGAAAGGGATAGTGTGTAAAGTACATGTCAATAAAGCTGTTAATCAAAGGAAGAAAGTCCAGGGGGCCCTAGAGATGTCCTCTAACCTTGCCCTTACTCCCAACACACCCTGTTCAGTTTGGCACTTCTCACTTGTTTGACAGCTCCTACAGAATGCCTCTTGCCATGGCCCCAGCAGAAATGCCATGACTTGGCCATGCAGCCCAACCGCCCTCTGAAACTTCTTCCATTCTGGGCTATTTGAGGAAATTTCACTCTTCTCTGCTTTGCCTGCTGTATACTATTCCTTCTGCTGGAATGCTCTTCCCCTCCACCTCTGCCCGTCCAGTCCCACCTGTTCTGCCTGCTTTCTGGGTGGGCTCACCTGGAAAGGACAGCATCCCACTCTGAACTCCTCCTCCCCCTTGTGCAGCTCTGAGGGTCCATCTCTCATTCCCCACTCCGCGATGATGGCAGGTACCCATCCTCTCTGCCTGCTAAGTTGCAAGCTCCCTGCAGACAGGGGATCCATGTGCCAGGTCGCAGATAATATTCAATAATAAATGTTTAATGAACTTATGAACAAATGGTAATGAATGCATCAGTCAATAAACAATTAATCGGAATTCCACAACAGCAGCTGGGCTCAGAGACCCCTTTTCCTTCAAATGAGTCCAAATGGGATCATATTTCCTTTACGACATTCTGCCCAGCCTGATGGCCTCTGCTACATAAGACAGAGGGTCTGGACAGAGGTCACTGCTTGTGAGAGGCAGACATGCTGGTCCAGCCCCAGCCTCCTCCTGAAACACCAAGATTCAGATGGAGAGAACAGTCCGCCAAGGATGTGGAAAGAAGGGGGGGAAAACCCCACTTAATTAAGAAAACTGGGGAAGTAGGTTAAATTTCAGACATTTTTAAGTAAAAATTATTTTAGATAAACACTGTGTTTTTGAACTTTTATTGATGGATAACACACGGAAAAGCGACCCTCGAGTGTACAGCTTGATTAAAGTCCACAAATCGGTCACACTGCAGCTAGCACCTCTTCAAGAAACAGACCATTAAAAGCAACGCAGAAGCCCCTCCCCCTCCTCGAGTCAGTAAATTCTATTTTAAAAGAAAAGGAAGGAAGGAGAGAAGGGAGGGGTGCCCAGGCATCCACTTTAAAAAAAAAAAAAGGAGAAACGCTGAGGGCAGGAGGGCACGGGGAGGAGGGGGGCGAGGGCGGCTCACAACTTCACTGAGACACACCCATCAGGGCTTCTGATCTGCTGAAAATGTTCGTGGGATTAAACAGACCCACGACATGGGTGACTGCAGCAAAGGCTGGCCGAGCTTTGGAGGAGAGAGTCCTCCCAGGTACAGAACAAGGAATGCGTGCGCTAGGCGGGCAGGTGGGTCCCTGCGAGGCTCTGGCCTCGCTGTGTCCCCAGCGGGGAAAGGCGGGTCAGGCCCCGCACCCCTGCACCCCGCCCCACCCCCAGCCCTGGCTCCTGCGCCCTACTGCTGAACCCGGAGAGGAAGGGCAGCCTCTGAGCTTGCTTCCAGGGGGATGTGACTCCTGCCAGGCTCTCAGGCAGAATCCAGGGCTTTGGAAGGAACAGCGTCTCATATAATGGCCAGAGAAGCAGCTTCTATTAAATTGTCATCCCCTGGGGCTTCAGGACCAGGGCTTTGAGAGCAGGCTCCACCCAAGACGGTCTACTAAGTCTTCCTCTCTCCTGTGATCCTCTGCTGTGCCCCTGAACAGGAACAACCCCATGAATGAAGGAGCCATCTTTGGCTTGGAAACCTCACTCCCTATTGATTGCAGCAGTTTTGTCTCTGTCAGGATCAGGGTATGTGTGTAAGAGGCAGATAGAGAAAGGCCAGTGATTGGACAGGTGTGTAGCTAGACAGATAAAAATACTTGACAGTCTGAAGGTCCCAGGGATGGGTCTGGTATCCACTATATGGGAGGATTTCTTGCTCACAAGGATGTGGTACCGGCAGTTTTCAGTCTTATATTTCTGTCAAAATTGATATGGGAAAAACAAAGACAACTAATATAATAGATCAGGATAATTAATAAATTAATAAAGGGGCTATTTCTCAGGCATTGTAGTTCTGATAATGTTAGTTAAACTAGGGTCCTTCCGAAGTTCCACATACTACACGCCATTTTCCTCCCAAGGTTTCTCTTCTGAGGTTTTAAGAGGAGGTAGATGGCTGGGCTTTGGGTTCCATGGGACGGAGGGGATGCCTGGGTTTTGTCTGATCTGGGAGGCTGCAGGAGTCTCATTCAATATCCCGGTTGCTTCCTGTAAATGCGAGGGAATTCACTGACTTTCAGAAAAGAGATACTCTATACAAATCATGCATTCCACAAATATTTACTGAGGCCCTCACTTTGTAGATGCCAACCACTGTGTCAGGCTCTGGGGAATTCACTGATGAACACAGCGCTCACTGTCCCCAAGAACTCACAGTCTCATGCAGGAGGAAGCCTAGCAAATAGCTCTCAGCCCCCAGGAGAGGTGCTATGGCAATGACCTCTCACAGCTGTGGGACCTGGGGGAGCTACTGAACTTCTCTGTGCCCAACTTTCATCATCTGTAAGTGGGGGTAATGGCAATGCCCCTCTCCTTGGGATGTTGTGAGGATTCAACAAATTAATATATGAAAGTGCTCAAAACAATGTAAGACGCATGGGAAGTGCTATGGGAAGAGTTTGTTTTTGGCGGTGGTAATACTGCTGTTGCTGTTGTGGTGATTACTAACGGAGGAAAGCTTTCCTAAACTAGAAAGCTCTCCCAGAGGAGGTTATGCAAACTGCATAGCATCGTCTGTCAGTAACCACAGGGGAGGGACTGGTTCCAGGACCCCAGCAGATATCAAAATCCACAGATGCTCAAGTTCCTTATAGACAATGGTGTGGTGAAGTCTACAGACCATAAGAGATAGATCATAAAGGGTCTGATGTAGCATGCTAAGGAGTCTGGACTTTTAAAAATCAATTTACAGACAAATAGCACATAGTATCACTTATATGTGGAATCTTAAAAAATGAGACAAATGAACTTATTTACAAAACAGAAACAAATTCACAGACATAGAAAACAAACCTAAGGATACCAAAGGGGAAAGGTAAGGAGGGATAAATTAGGAGTCTGGGATTCGCAGATACACGCTACTATATATAAAATAGATAAACAACAAGGTCCTACGGTACAGCACAGGGAACTCTACTCAATACCTTGTAATAACTATAATGAAAAACTATATATATATATATGACTGAATCACTATGCTGTACACCAGAAATTAACACAACATTGTAATTTCTTCAATTTTTTAAAAAATCAGTTTACAGAAAAATCTTTCCTAGAAATGTGTGAAGTGCTTACTGAGCCATATTGGCAAAGTTGAGCTGAATAAAGAAACTGACAAAAGTGCCCTATTTCTATTCATAAAAATAGAATGTCCCACAGGCACTGGGTCTGGCTGTAACTCCTTGGGGCTGTGTTGACTGTGACTTATTTCCCACAGCTTCTTTTCTCTGAACCTGGCGTGGCTCCCCCCTACCCTGGCGTGATAATAGCCTATCCCCCAAATGGCATTCAGGCTGTGACAGACTCTCCTGCTGTCCTCCCCAGCCCCACTCTGTCCTGTCAGAGCCCTCGTTTTGTTCTGGGGGCCACCCTTCTCTGCCAGCCAGGCACTCAGCAGAGAGATAACCCTGATTAGCTCAAACCACTCATGTAATTCTAGCCCCTTTCCTAGGGATTGGCTGAGGGAGAGATAGACACTTGCCCCAAGTCTGGCCAGAGACAGGAGGGAACCCAGGAGGCTTCCGGGAGAGTTTTCCTCTCTCTGGAAAGGAAACACACAAGCTGGCATGCCTCTTCTTCCTCTGTCTGTAGTGTTAGTGTGTGACACCTAGACTTGTCTGTCCTCTATGGCATCCAACAGTATAGTATAGTTACATAGCTTTATGTGCTATTGAAAATTGAACATTTATAACAACCTCCTATGGGGTAAGTACGGTGGCTGTTATCTCTTCCATAGATTAGGAAACTGAGAGAGATGCATTAGCATAGATTAGGCCTAGGGGAAAAGCAGGAATAAACCCAGGTCTTGTGATTGCTGGTGCTTCTCCATTACCAGGATGCTCCTTTTTCATCTTACCAGACACAGACCAAAAAGCATCATAGAGATTGGCGTGTGTGCCTAGACAACCAAGAGAGGTATGAAGGCGAAGCAAATTGTGAGATTAGATTAAAATGCCTTTAAGTCTATTTTATCATTGTATAAGCCATCGGAGGCTGAACTAGAAGCTATGAAAAGATGGATTCTAGTGCTTTGTCAAGCTGAGAGATACTCAGATGTCTGAGTCACTTAGCTACCCTACCCAGGAACAGTAACCAATGACAGCTCCCCAACCAGTGCGCTCCAAAGGCATCCCGGGCCCTTGGGGACACAGGCACTGTCTCATGCTCTGGGGAACCTCTTCACTTTATTCCCGTGTCACAGTCAGATCCGACTGCTATAACACAGTACTACACACAACACATTCATTTCTCATGGTTCTGAGAGCTAAAATCTGAGATGAGGGTACCAGCATGGTCAGGTTCTAGTGGGGGTCCTCTTCTGGGCTGCCGACTGCTGCGTTCTCATTGTGTCTTCACAGGGCAGAAACAGGGCGAGGGCACGAATGAGGGCATGAATCCCATTCATGAGTGCTCCACCCTCATGACCTAATTCTCTCCCAAAGGCCCCACTTCCTAATTCTACTGGGCATTAGGATTTAAATATACAAAATGGGAGCAAACATTTAGTCCACTGCAGCCAGCGCATCACACAAGTATTGTTACTCTTTACGTGTGCCAAGACACGAAATAAGTTTAGGAACCACAGGCCAGTCTTCTCATGTCTTCCCAGATCTCCCACCATCTCCCACCATTATTGTCTTTCACAAACTCTCCAGTTCAGGGAACTGATCAGCACATTGTCCCTCAAATACGTTTTGGCTTGAAGACTTTCCCTTCTGATTCCTCTTACCTTAAATCCTGAACCTCTCCCTGCATATTTAAAAAATTTTTAATTCCACCCAAAGTGACCTCCTCCAGTAAACTACTGTATTATGTAAGGAATGTTACATAATATATTTAAACCACTTGGTCTACACATACTATCATATTGCACATGACTTTTTTTTAATCTGCATGTCTTGTCTCTCCAACTAGGCCACAAGTAATTTATCTGAAGACTATCATGAAAAGGCTTCCTCAGAGCAAATAATTTATTCTTAACCTGTTTATTGACCACTAACACATCCAACAGTGTTCTTATTTTCTAATCTGTTCTAATATGCCTGTGATGGCTGGATGTACAAAGAAGATTAAGACTACTTGATTGTATTTTTTCAGTCAAAATGTAGTGTATGTCTACGTAAAGCATGGTACCAGGTGTATGAGATTCACAAGATTCACAGAAGGGGAAAAAAGAGGCAAAGAGAGAAACATATTAATAAAACAGAATAATGATGAGATCTACAGGTCTTTGAACCTGAAAAATCTGAGGATACAAGAGGCCCCAACTAGTAAAGAATTCCTCGTATAGAGGAAGTATCCAAATCCAGGAGGGAGACACTGGCCATTACTTCTCCCCTGAAACACTGACGACATACAGTCAAATTTTAGTGGCTATATTAGGATTTGGGGAAGAGCAGGGTACTTTTAATCTCAAACCACCAAAAAAGCCTGAAGTATTTGCAAGTTTAGTCATAGAACACACAACCTTTGTGTGATTGGATTTAACTGAGTAGTTTCTATAGAGACAAAGGAGACCCAAGAGCTGGAGTCTAGAATTTCTGAAATAAGTAGTGTGTGTGTGTGTGTGTGTGTGTGTGTGTGTGTGTGTGTGTGTGGTGTCAGGCTGGGACTTGGCCTCCTGGGTGTGACTGAGCCAGGGCAAGGAAGGAATCTGTGGCATGGTCTGCAGAACAGAGCTGGCCAAGCTCATGATCCCTCTGTGGTCAGCCCTACCAACCCCAACCCCCCACCCAGCCCACCTGCTCCTCCACACATGCTGGGTGACAGCGTGGGGTGCTCCTACAGTGTGGCTCCTCGCCTTCTCCCCCAAACCAACCCAGACAGGCAGCTCTGAGGCTTCTAAAGCCACCAGCCTCCTAAGGGAGTATTCTTATACAGGAATATACTCTGGGAAGCTGATAAGAACCCTCTAAATATCTGGGAGGCATCCTTTAAGTTAAATCGTTTCCCTGCTAATGTCAACTATCACAGCACTATTTGTGGAAAGCTGAGACCCAAGGAGCCGACGTGAAAGGAGATAGATCAGATGAAACAATCATTTAGCCTGATGTCAGAGCATTGAAAGAAACTCTTAATTATCTATCTCCAAGAAACCTTCTACTTGTCGTCCCGGGGCTCAGCTGGAGTCCACGAGAGCCTAGGCTGGAGGATGAACTCTGGTATAGGAAACCCTGGGATGGAGGGGAGGGGGCACTGGTTCAGGATGTAGAACGAACTGAGGTCACCTGGAAGATATAGAGCTGCTGTAAAGACGATTTAGGATGGCTTTTCTATGGTGTCTCCACTCTCCTGGGAATCAGGAGCCATCTCCCACCTCTACCTTACAGTGTGGCCGTGCTCAGCTCCCCCGTCCCCATGACACCAAGAAACCTATTCTGTCTGCAATCATTGCTCACAGTAAGTCTCCACCCCCGGCACTGACACACACACACACACACACACACACACACACACACACACACACACACACACACACACACACACACACACACACACACACACTGAACTTTCAGTTTGAGCCAGTGATATTTCAGAGGCTGAATGCTTTGGAAAAATAGAGAACTGTCTCGCCAAGCTAAGGAAGTGAACTTGCAGACTTTGTCTTTGAAAATGCTCGGCTGGATAACTCAGTCCCCTGGATCACTAGGTTTCTCTTCCCCACTCCCTCAGTTACAGGGTGTGAACAAGGGGTCATTTGAATTCCCATCAGGGAAAATTAATTGAATGGGCTTTGCAGGACTAATGGGTTTAATTTGGGTCTTTAAAATTATCCCACCTGGCTGTTTCTCTAATACTATGGCTGGGAGGCCTTTTCTTTCACTGAGAACTAGCTAGAAAAACATTTCATGTGTTTATGGCTCACGAATGTGTTTTTTGTTTGGATCTATGTGATTTTAATTTGTTTCTGCTCTCTCACAATTTTTTTAAAAAATTTAAAAATTAAAGAGTAAAAAAATATATATATAGGCAACATTGCTCAACTTTGTGCTCTGCTGTGTGTGCCCTAACAGGAAGTGCATTTCTGACACTTTTTAAATGAGCAATCACACATATAATCAACTTGGTTAAAACTTCCTTCCTGGTAACTGCAGCACTTCCTCTGCATCTGGATATGAAGGGAGACCCAGAAAAGCGGAAGAGTTGAGAAGCAGACTGGGTAGGTTTGAATTTGTTTTGCTTTCAGAAATTAAACAAATGATCCTTCAGCATCATCGCCTCCGCTGCTTCATCAGGTATTACTTCCTACTATTTTCTGCCCTTTGTTGGGTCTGACTCGGAATAGTAACACTTCCGCCTCAGCTAGAATATTTTTATCTGGAACTGTTGTCGTCCTTAGGATGGGACTGCCACTGAATGTCTCTGTTTCATTGTCTAGTCCGACCTATGTGTGTGGCTATCCACAGGATTCCGGCAGTAGCTTTGCAGGTGCATCAGCCCTTTTTTGTTTTTGTTTGGGAGGAAGAGTGAGGGCACGGGGGCCTGTGACAGCCAGCTTTCATGTTCTCACAAGTGCACACTTCGAGATTACTGCACTTAACCAGTGTTTCTAACATCTTCTTGTAAAAGGAGAGCGCGCCGTGGCCTCAACCATGAAGGAAAGCAGTGAGTATTTAGTCAGCCCGTTTTCTTCTGCATCTCATACCCTGTAAGACTGATGTCACTGAGGCAGAAGTGATCGCTGAGTATTTGCATGTTGCCTAAATTTGGACCTATTTCATTTCAGGTCAGTGCCAATATTAACGTATCTTACAGTTCTCTTGTTATTCTGTAATGTAGCCAAAGATCAGTGACAGTTTTAAGCTGCAAGAGACAGTCCTTTGGGGTAGTTGGTTTCATGTGTTTACTAAGTGTCATTTCATAATTTTTTTTTGGTGGGGGGAGGTAATTAGGTTTATTTATTTATTTTTATAGGAGATACTGGGGCTTGAACCCAGGACCTCATACATGCTAAGCATGTGCTCTACTGCTTCAGCTATACTCTCCCTGCTACTTCATAATATTTTAAGAGAGGGAATATTGAACTTAAAAGTAAGATTAAGCCAAGATTTGAAAAGAAGTTTGGCTCTAATAAAACTTATCTTTCTTATCTTATAATCAAACTCTCTTTTTCGGTATATAAAAGTGCTCCACTATTTCATAAGGAAATAGGTAGTTTTGAGCCTCACTAACATGAGTCCTTTAAGAAGTAAATATTATTTTCTGAAACAACTTTTGTTTCAATAGTTGATTCTTATTAGAATATACCTTACAATATAGTGATGCTAAATATTAAAATCAAAATACCTTATTCATATTTCAACTTTAATATGTTTAACATTTTGATCATTATTTGAAGAGTTTCTTACTGCAGTAAGTCATATTTATAATTAAATGCTCTGTGAAGGTAAGTCCTTATAAATATTTGTGGAAAGAGTAGATAAGTTGATGAGAATAAACTGGTGAATTCCCATCATAGAAATGAAATATTATAGCAAAAAAAGAAGTTAAGTCATTGATTGGGGCCCAAATGGCTGGTCCTACGTTCCATCCTGTGGCTTCTCCAAAGGTAGATGGAATGAATTGGTACAAAGTTAAAATTACCTGACTGTTCATACTCAGAGACTACAGCCTTGGGGACTCCCCTAAGATACTGCCTTAATGGAGCAATGACAGCCAAGATGCTAACATACTTTGTGATTCACAATTTTAAATATCTGCAAATGTTCTTCAGTGCCACTTCACCAATTCTGATCTTTTTGAGTTTTATCAGTGACAATGACTACTTCTTCTAACTAGAAAGATTTAAAAAAAATTTTAAAAAAAGGAAAGAAAAAAAGGACAGGAAGTTGACTAGGGAGCAGATACCTGATCCAGACAGCTTGAAAAGAGACTGTGAGGCAAGCTGAGTAAGGTGTCTGGGTCCCCCAGGAAATGTGAGACGGAACAGACAGCAAACAAGTCAAAGGCTTGTTTCCAAAGGGGGGCAGGGGAAAGTCAGCATCTCCCACAGCACCGGACTTAATCCTTTAACTGGATTATTTGACTCAACCAAGCATTTCAGTATGCCTAACAATTACTGCTTGAGCCCTTATAGTGCATCAGACACTGTGCTAGATGAGTGCTTTACCTCTCTTTTTTAAATTAAATTTTCAAACATAAGTAGAATGAATAATTAATGAACCCCCATCTATCCACAGCCCATAATCATCATGTATGTCCCCTAATTTAATTCTCCCCTCTACCCGCTGAGGTACTGCTAACTCCATTTGACAGATGGGAAACAGGCTCAGAAATTATTTAAAGAGTTCGTCCCGCAGAGTCTAAGTCGTAGGGGCCAGGATCCCTGGGCCGCGACCCCAAAGCCCCTGTATCTTCATGCGCGCCTCTTGGTCATTCTTTTACACCGTCTCCTTCTGCCAGCTCATGTAAGAATATAAAGGGTAAGTGCCTTCCCTGTGACAGAGCCCTGTGTTTCTCCGCTGCCAGGTTGCACAGGGCATGGAGCTGGAGAACTATGAACCGCCCGTGGTGCTGAGAGAGGACAACTGCCGCAGGCGCCGGAGGATGAAGCAGCGCAGCACGGCGGCCAGCCTGTCCTCCATGGAGCTCATCCCCATCGAGTTCGTGCTGCCCACCAGCCAGCGCAACACCAAGACCCCCGAAACGGCGCTGCTGCACGTGGCCAGCCACGGCAATGTGGAGCAGATGAAGGCCCAGGTGTGGCTGCGCGCGCTGGAGACCAGCGTGGCCGCCGACTTCTACCACCGCCTCGGCCCCGATCACTTCCTCCTGCTCTACCAGAAGAAGGGACAGTGGTACGAGATCTATGACAAGTATCAGGTGGTGCAGACCCTGGACTGCCTGCGCTACTGGAAGGTGCTGCACCGCAGCCCTGGGCAGATCCATCTCGTGCAGCGGAGCACGCCCTCAGAGGAGACGCTGGCTTTCCAGCGCCAGCTCAACGCCCTGATCGGCTACGATGTCACCGACGTCAGCAACGTGCACGACGACGAGCTGGAGTTCACGCGCCGCCGCCTGGTCACCCCACGCATGGCCGAGGTGGCCGGCCGGGACCCCAAGCTCTACGCCATGCACCCCTGGGTGACATCCAAGCCCCTCCCGGAGTACCTGTTGAAGAAGATCACCAACAACTGCATCTTCATCATCATTCATCGCAGTACCACTAGCCAGACCATCAAGGTCTCGGCGGATGACACCCCAGGCACCATCCTCCATAGCTTCTTTACCAAGATGGCCAAGAAGAAGTCTCTGATGGATATCCCCGAAAGCCAGAATGAACAAGACTTTGTGTTGCGCGTCTGTGGCCGGGATGAGTACCTGGTAGGTGAGACGCCCATCAAAAACTTCCAGTGGGTGAGGCAGTGCCTGAAGAACGGGGAAGAGATTCACCTGGTGCTGGACACGCCTCCGAACCCAGACCTGGACCAGGTGCGTAAGGAAGAGTGGCCACTGGTGGATGACTGCACAGGAGTCACCGGCTACCATGAGCAGCTGACCATCCATGGGAAGGACCACGAGAGCGTGTTCACCGTGTCCCTGTGGGACTGCGACCGCAAGTTCAGGGTCAAGATCAGAGGCATTGACATCCCCATCCTGCCCCGGAATGCTGACCTCACCGTTTATGTGGAGGCAAACATCCAGTATGGGCAGCAAGTCCTTTGCCAAAGAAGAACTAGCCCCAAACCCTTCACGGAGGAGGTGCTCTGGAACGTGTGGCTTGAGTTCAGTATCAAGATCAAAGACTTACCCAAAGGCGCCCTGCTGAACCTCCAAATCTACTGCGGCAAAGCTCCAGCACTGTCTGGTAAGGCCTCTGCGGAGACCCCCAGTCCTGAGTCCAAAGGCAAAGCTCAGCTTCTCTACTATGTGAACCTGCTGCTAATAGACCACCGCTTCCTCCTGCGCCATGGGGAGTACGTGCTCCACATGTGGCAGCTCTCGGGGAAGGGGGAAGACCATGGAAGCTTCAATGCTGACAAGCTCACGTCGGCAACCAACCCGGACAAGGAGAACTCAATGTCCATCTCCATTCTTCTAGACAATTACTGTCACCCCATAGCCTTGCCTAAACATCGGCCCACCCCTGACCCGGAAGGGGATCGGGTGCGAGCCGAAATGCCCAATCAGCTTCGGAAACAACTGGAGGCAATCATAGCCACTGATCCACTTAACCCTCTCACGGCAGAAGACAAAGAATTGCTCTGGCATTTCAGATATGAAAGCCTTAAGGACCCCAAAGCATATCCTAAGCTCTTTAGCTCCGTGAAATGGGGACAGCAAGAAATTGTAGCCAAAACATACCAACTGTTAGCCAGAAGGGAGGTCTGGGATCAAAGTGCTTTGGATGTTGGATTAACCATGCAACTCCTGGACTGCAACTTTTCAGATGAAAATGTAAGAGCCATTGCAGTTCAGAAACTGGAGAGCTTAGAGGACGACGACGTTCTACATTACCTGCTTCAGCTGGTCCAGGTAGGGGATGCTGGCATTGTCAGTGGAGCACTCGTCTCCAGGAATTCGTTTGCATGTGCACAGGCACCCCATTCATCTGTCTTCAAATGCCCTTTGTCCAGAGAGACATGATCAGTCAAAGTAGATCTGACCAAACTACCTCAAAAAGCAGTAAACTCTTCCATGTACTTTTTTTATTGCCTTTGAGGGCTTGCTGACCAGCATTTTGATGACATTAACATTTCCGCTTTTTAGGAGAACTGGCCCCATGGGAATACTTTGTACTCATTTATTATATTAATGATAGATTTGACTTATTGAATGCTCCCTTATGCCAAGGCTCTAAGTGATTTACATGCCTTTTCTGTGTTATCACATTTAACTTTCCCAACAACTCTGATGGAGGTCAAGTTAATGTTTGTAGTTTATATATAGGAAACCAAGGCACAGAGAGGCTAAGTACTGTGCTCAAGGTCATAGACATTGAAAGACAAGTTCAAACCCAGGAGGTCTGACTCCAGGCTCTGGTCTTTTCACTGCCTCCCAATTTCTTGCATCAATCCAGTGACAGGATAGCATGTCCTAGAGAAAAAAGGTCATACTCCCTGATCATGTTTACCACAATTCATAGAGTGACATTTCATATCCGGATGGGACCTTGAAAGCCCCTCTCTTTCCCCTCTCTTTAGACAGGACTGGTACTGTGTTTCCACTCCCCTTCACAGGCCTTTCCCTGGGGTCCAGAGAGACGAAATCATTTGCCTAAGATTTTCTTAGGAAGTTAAAGAAAGGAGGAACAGATCTGTCTGACTACAGCCATTCTCAAATTACACCATGCTGCTTTACAAGGAAGAGGAAGAAAAGGAACAGGGAGAGAAATGCTATTTTAGAGTGGAGATGTGTTCATTCATTAATTCAACAACATGTACCGAGTGCTTCCCCTGTTCTAGCTGCTGGGGACAGAGCTGTGATCAAAACAGAGCCTGACTGTCCTAGTGTAGCTTGTGGTGCATGAAGACCAACATTAAAGGAGTACACATACAAGCAGATATTTCATAACAAGTTGTGACAAATGCTTCGGGGGAAAGCTACAGAGTGTTTTGAGAAAATAGTCAAGGGGCCTGGGGACACCTGATTAGACTGAGGAAGCCAGGGACAGTTCTGAGGAGGTGATATTTGACCTGAGATTCTTAGGATTAGCCAGCCTATATGTTGGATACCAAACTGTCTAACCATTTAAAGGAAGTTTCTGGAGTTTTCTGATGTGAATTTTGGATACTCTCAACTTTAACTCTGAATCTTCCCATCAGGCAGAAACGTGAAACAATATATTTGGCCTTAGCCTCATCGACCAAATATGTCCAACATTTCTCTCTGCCCATGAGTTCAGATGTTGCCGTAAACGCTAATGAAATTTTAGAATAATCCAGGTATCCTTAGTTGTCTAGTTCTCCCTAATAAAAAACATAAAACAAATTTGCATGTGATCTCTTCCAAGTCCCAAGGCTGCCGTGAATTGTTTTACGTTGCCGTTTTCACTAGTAAACGCTGCAGAATTGGAGAATGATTCGTGCTCTTCTTGGAAATGCTTAAATGAAAGAGGTCACTAAGTAATAGTAATCTTGAATCTGTGGTCATAAATTTGAAGAAGAGTAGTCATTTATAACACTATTTGAGACATTTTCAGGTATGGCCAAATGACTCATTGATTCCTGATTAAAATAATCTCCTAGTTGAGATATGCATTGTCTTTACAGAAGTGAAACATAAAGAGGGTCAGAAAGACTCACGTTTGGGTTAGAAACTCAATAACATTTCTTAAGTGAGTACCAGTGGCGAAATAACCACATTCTCAGAATTAAGATCTTAGCTACAGCTACAGTGGCACCTATTTGAGCATACCACATCTTCAAAAACATGGAGATAACTGAAATATTATCAGGTCACTACTGCTCTGATCATTTCCAAACTGGAAAACCAGAGTTAGTATTATAAATCATACCAAAAAGCCCTGGGTCCCTAATACACAGAGTAGAATGGGCATTTCTCCTATTCCTTAGGAAAATTGGACAGACTATGTCTATTTATAAAGGAAATACTCTGAGAGATTTAATTTTAAACCTCTATTAATGCTTGTACATGACATCTACCCTTTAACTCTATACATGCACCTCTAATAGTCAAACAATATTTGTTAGTCTTGCTGCCTTTAAAATTACGAACTATTGCAGACTTGCAGAAAAGTACAAAATATGATGTAACTAATATCCATGCACCCACCATAATTTAATTATTTTTCACTTTTTTTTTTTTTTAACTGGCCAGGCCACAGCGAGGGGAGTGAAGGGCAGCCCCCTGCCCCAGCCCTGTTCTTGGTCCAACCCCTAATTTTTACTTTGTTTTTTTCCTTCAGTCTCAGCGTTGTCACCTACGTGAATATCTCTGTATTAGCCAAGTGATATGACAACTACTAAAAACTACTAAGCCTGAGGAATCATATAAAACAAGAGATTTTTCGGGCAAAAAGCTCTGTATACGCTGCATCATGGTAGGGAATAATGATCACTCTGTTGCAGTGAGAACCGGGGAGCAGCTCAGTGACTTGCAGTCTGACGCCAAACACACATCTTGAATAAAAGAGAAGCAATGGGATTTTCAGGATCTTCACATCCAACAAATATTTTTTCCTCCCTACATGTACAGTATTCCCACTGTCTGTTTTCTTTCCAACAACCTTTCGTACCTTCCACTTTTATAGATTTGTTATAGCCATCTCCATCTTTCCCTTCTATCCTTCCAATAAATCAGGTAAGCCCTTAATGGGAACAGAAGCCCTCCCCTCTTTGTCTTTGCCGTTATCAAAAGCTCATGATTGTGAGTCAAGAGTTCTGGCTTCTAATCCTGGTCCTTAAGCAAGTGGTTCACTCTGGCCCAAAGTGCCCTTGAAAAGAAAGGATTGAACTTGTGCCTGGTGAGATTCTCATCACCCTATCCATAGAAACCCTCCAAGGCAGACCATCAGTTTTTCTCCATTTCCTGTTTCTTGATTAACCAACAGAGAAGGCAGTCCTACAAATGCCAATGTGTTCTTCCCTTAGGCTGTGAAATTTGAACCATACCATGACAGCGCCCTGGCCAGGTTTCTGCTGAAGCGTGGCTTAAGAGTAAGTACTTCTATTTTGCTAAAAGCGTCGTGACATTTAAAAAGTTGTTCAGAATTGGCCGAGATCTCGAGCATGAGTCATAAGGATTTCAATCTTCTTGTTTCCACTCTCAGAACAAAAGAATTGGTCACTTCTTGTTTTGGTTCTTGAGAAGTGAGATCGCCCAGTCCAGGCACTATCAGCAGAGGTTTGCAGTGATTCTGGAAGCCTATCTAAGGGGCTGTGGCACGGCCATGCTGCACGACTTCACCCAACAAGTCCAAGTAATTGACATGTTACAGAAAGTCACCATTGATATTAAATCACTCTCTGCAGAAAAGTATGACGTCAGTTCCCAAGGTACGGTGGCTGTATTTTCTTGGTCCTCTTTCCAAATGCCTTGGTCTCCAATGCCATCGCCCCTGTGATTCTTCCTCCTCCTAGAAGCCAAGTCCCAACTTCCAAAAGGTAGCCAAGAACTGATTTTTTGTTCTTCTGTCTTCATGAAGGAAGCAAATGTAAAGTTCTCCCTTTACAAGTTAATATATTTAAAAACCATATACACGTTCTAATGATGAATTTATGATAACAGATAGCAAACGCTTTGAAAAATTAAAACAGCACAATGAAGATGTAAGATGTATTTTTTAAAGAATAGTCATGCACACACAGAAGATTAGTTATTTCCAAATATTTATCCTTTTCTCCCCATCTTTCAATATATGCATATAATTTTCAAATCTTCAGTCTTTTAAAATAATGAATTGAGAAACTATTTTAAATTTTTGTGTATATATATAGACATATACATCATATATAGCTATATATATGTGTGTGTGTATATATAATCAGAGTACTTCCTATATATATATATATATATATCACCGTCTCTCTGAAGCCGTTTCCAGGATTTCTTTCCTAAGGAGGAAAAGTAATCACTCTCTATCTGTATTCCTATAGGTTTTGGTGGATACTACATTAAATTATGGTCATTAACACATCTTTCTGGTCTGTTAGACTACATGAGCCTTGAAGCTAGGAAATATCTCTTATTCATGTTTGTAATATCTAGATCCAGCACTGTGGTTCTTAAGGGGCACTCAGTAACATACTCAGCCAGTATTTTACACATCTGAATATTCTGATTTTCCATTTTTTCCTTTGATTCTTTTCCAATACACCCATAATGCTCTCTCCTAAAAATAATAATGGTAGTAATAATCTTACTTTTATTTTTATTGTAAGCAAGACAGGGAAATATTTGTACTGGCCTCCAGTCTGTCTGTTATCCAGGCAGTAATTTGTATGTATTTTGCCTTTAGAATTATGAAGCTGTCATATCATCTCCACACAATCTAACTTCCTCTTTTGAAAAGAATTTACCAAACCCTAACCGAATTCCATTTAATAAACGGCCTTCAAATGTCTGTTCCCCAAATCAGATGGCAGTTTAAAGTTTGTTGTTGGAAAGGAAACTACAGTATCAATTCCCTATCACCATCCTTAAAACATCCTCCTCCACCTGACCGTCTCGAGATTCCTTATATACTCAGCTATTCCTACCCCTGCTGTAGTGTATGTACGTGGTTATATCGCTCCCGGTGAGCCCCTAGTGAGCCTGATGTATCCTGCCACCCTGAATGGTTAGTTCCTCAAAGACAGAAACCTACCCCCTTTCCTCCTGCTCCACACCAGACCAAATACATAGAATGTTGTGAATGCACATGGCCTCAGGAAGGGTGATAGATGACATGGCTAATTTCTTGAACTCAACATAACTCTTGTGTCCTTTTGACAATTACAGTTATTTCCCAACTTAAGCAAAAGCTTGAAAACCTCCAGAATTTGAATCTCCCCCAGAGCTTCCGAGTTCCATATGATCCTGGACTGAAAGCAGGAGCACTGGTGGTAGGTATCGCCTTAATGTCCTCACGTTGTCACCGTGTCCTGACAGTGGCTCCACATACTTTTCAGGGTCCCGTGGATTAAAGCCGATGTCTATACAGAGACAGGGAAGCTGGAAAGTCCCCAATGGGCTTTTGTCAAACCCTTCTCTAAACACTAGATACTATAAACCTCAACCCCCAGACAATCTCCCATCCAGTTTGTTTTCAATCAGCTTTCTTGAGGAACCATTTGTATACAATAAAATTTACCCATTTTAAGTTCAATGAGTTTTGACAAATATATACAACCATATAACTGTCACCACAATTAGGATGCAAAACATTTCCATTGAAATGTTTGAGAAAAAATTCTTTCAGATCCCTTTGTAACTAGTCCTTTCCTTCTTCCACACCCAGTCCCAGATAAGAGATCTGCTTTCTGTTGTGAAATTTTGCCTTTTCTAGAATGTCATGAAGTAGAATCTTGCAGTATGTAGTTTTTATATCTGGATTCTTTTACTTGGCATAATGCTTTTAAGATCCATCCATGTTGCTGTGTGTCTCAGCAGTCTGTTCCTTTTTATGACTGAGTCCTATTCCCTTGCACGGCAATACCACAATTTGTTTTCTATTCACCTTTTGAGTAAATATTTAGCAGTGAGATAGTTAGGTCATACGGGAAGTGTGTGTTTATAAGATACTGCCAAACTGTCTTTCCATTTTATAATGAGCACTGTGCTATTTTATGACACAGTTGTCAGTTTATGCAAGTTCTCATTGTTCCACATCCTAACGAACACTTAACATCAGTCTTTTTAATTATAGCCATTCAATGGCTGTGAAGTGGTATCTCACTGTTGTTTTTATTTGTATTTCCCTAACGATGTTGAGCATCTTCTCACATGCTTATTTGCCATCTTCTTTTGGGAAGTTTCTTTTCACATTTTCCATTCATTTTTAATTTGGGTTGCCGCCTTCTTATTATTTATGTTATTCCTGTATTCTAGATTCAAATCCTTTATCAGATATAGTCTACAAATATTTTCTCCCAGTCTGTGACTTATCTTTTCATTTTCTTAGTAGTGTATTTCAAAGAGCAGAAGGTTTTCACTTTAAGTCCAGCTTATCACTTTTTCTTTTACGGTTCATGCATTTCGTGTCCTAACAAGTGTTTGCTTAATCAAGAGACATTTGGTAATGTCTGGGACATTTTTGATTGCTACAACCAGGAGAATGCTACCAGCAACCTGTGGGTACAGACCAGAGATGCTGCCAAATATTCTGCAATGTACAGGACAGTCCCCACCCCCAATGACAAAAAAATTATCCAGCCCAAAGTGTCAGTAGTGCCGAAGTTGAGAAACACTGCCCAATTCAATGTGACAAATGTTTTTTCCTAAAAGTTTTGTAGTTTTAATTCCTGCATTTAAGTCTTTGATCCATGTTTTAATATTACATCCTCTTAGCAGTAAACTGGCTCTATAGCAAAAGCACACACTATCCACTGTCAGCATGAAGTTAGAGGCTAACAGGAATAATGATATATTAATACAACTTCAAATTATGTTTGCTTTTCTTAAAGAGCACATCATATTATTGATCCATGGTCAATTCACTTTTGGCTAAAACTCCTAAGATTTTTATTTTTTATTATTTTTTTTTTTTGGAGTGAGTGGCTGCTAAGCCACATTTCCCACACCTTGAATTTATCTACATGTATGGGGGATTGGGACAGGAGATAGGCATTGTACCTGCGCTAGGTTTCCATTGATGGCTGTTAAATTTCATCCTGTTAGATTTGGCCTAGAATTATATTGCAGTTGATTCTGCAACAACAGTTTTTAGACAGTATGGTAACAACAGAACTCTTTTTCAACGCAAATCTTAGGGGGAGGCCAAATATATATACAAATAACAGCCAAGTTGCTCTGCATTAGAGGGGACACAGACGTGCAGGAGTCCTATGGGAGTGGGGTGTGCAGAGGATGAGAGATGCCACGCATCTCAGGCACCGCCACGGATGCTTAGGGTTCCTTGGAACACACTTTGAGAACCACTGGTTGAAGCAGTGTGCATTCCTCTCACTAGCTTTTTTTTTTATTTGATGAAAATGCCTTTGGCATTTTTACCCAAATCACTGAAAATCATTTTCCAAGTGGGACTGGGTCCTAGTTGTTTACAGTGATGCTTTGCAAGAAGATGTGTGTCTCCACAATATGTGTTCAATTGTGTGTAGGAAGCTTATGGCTGTTTTCTTACAGATTGAAAAATGTAAAGTGATGGCCTCCAAGAAAAAGCCCTTGTGGCTTGAGTTTAAATGTGCTGACCCTACAGCTCTATCAAACGAAACAATTGGAATTATCTTTAAACACGGTGATGATCTGCGCCAAGACATGCTGATTTTACAGGTGGGCCACTGTTAAGGAATTTTTTTTTTCAATTACCTGAGAAGAGAATTCTTTGTTAGATCTTTAAAAATGCCTTCTATTGACTGTATTGCTGTTCCCCTATTTTACCTGATGAACAGTTTCCACTGGCCCATGGATATGCAGTCTAGTGAGCCTCGCAGCTCTGTCCATTCCGAGGAGGTGCATGTCCGCACTCCCAAACAGCCAGCTGCACTTCCCTCACCCTGCCTCTTTGCTGCATGCCCCACTCCCAGTGTGGGACACAGGGTAGAGACACACTGACCCCCTAGTGTGCGCCGTATTCATCTCCACAGACATAGCTACGCACCCACAGGTGCTCTCCTCGGAGCCATCACCTTTGATTCATATCCATGTACACAAACTCAAGTAAATGATTAATAGGAAGCAGGGAGAAGATGAACAGGCAGGCGACTGGAGAATTCATGCAGTTCAGTAACAAGAGTAAACAGATACTAGAACAGAAGGTGAACGGGGAAGGTATCAATGTTGACCATTTTCATATTTTCTAACATAAACTTTAGCTTTGCAAATGTGTAAAGTAATATTCTCCATACCCTAACGGTTTAATACTGTAGAGGTAACACTAACATTTAGTATGATTTAATGAAAATAGGCAAACCACACTGATTTAAATGTAACCTATTCTTTTTTTTGTAATTAGGTTTATATATTTATTTTTAGAGGAGGTACTGGGGATTGAACCAAGGATCTTGTGCATGCTAGGCATGTGCTCATTCTACCACTTGAGCTATACTCTCCCCATAAATGTAGCCTATTTAAGAGATCATGCTTTCATCTCTATGTTCTTGTTTTTGTTTATTTTTGATATAACAATAATACCTTTTGCTCTCTTTTCAAGAATAGTATGTGACAAGGACCTACAGTACAGCACAGGGAATATATTCAATATCTTAAAATAACCTATAATGAAAAAGAATATATATATGTATATATAAATATATATATATAACTGAATCACTATGCTGTACACCTGAAACTAACACGATTGTAAATCAACCATACTTCAATTGAAAAAAAAGAACGGTATGAGTATTATCCTGGAAGTAGTTACTAAAAAAAAAAAAGAAAAAAGAAAAGAAATCCTTCAAAGCTTTTGAGAGTTTATTAAATCTCCAGTAAATCTGCAGAATCTTGAATTATTTGAACATGGGCACTTCAAAATCACAAAACATAGCTGTGTTGTTCCTCTCATTTTGAGGGGAAGTTTGCACTTGTCGTTTAAGTGCTTTTTCTCCCCCCATCTTTGAGGCAGTTTGGCAGGTAAGGGCAGGTTATTTAAGCCGTCTAAGCCTTAATCTCTTCACCTGCATAATGGGAATAATTATCCAGTCCATGCTAGGGGTTAGTGCAAAGGATCAACGTAAATCAGCACTCAGTGAATGTCAGTCATCACCACTGTTACTGCTATTGTTGCATCGGTTGTAGCCCAAGAGTGAGTGCCTTATGGATAAAAATGTGTTAGTGGAACCTTTTTCATTGTGGTAAAATACACATAACTTGGAATATTTGAATAATAGATGAATCATGGCTAAAACCTCCCCCAAAACAAATCCAACTATCCTCTTTCCCAAGGTACCTCTCAGGGACCAAAACTGACAGGCTTCCAAGAAAGGGAAACTTGAGAGTACCAGGTCGATAAATAAGAGCACATTTGTTGCTTACATATTTTATGGTCACTTAAATACCTTGTGTTACCAGAGAAGACTGTTGCTGTTGTTGTTTTTAACAGAGAAGAAAAATATACACTGATAATGGAGATGTTTTTGTCTTTTGATGCCCAGATTCTACGAATCATGGAGTCCATTTGGGAGACTGAGTCTTTGGATCTGTGCCTCCTGCCGTATGGATGCATCTCAACTGGTGACAAAATAGGTGTGTGGTTACCTCGGGGTGAACAGACCACTCAGCTCGTTTTAAAGGATAATTCCTTTAGTGTAGGCATTTAATAACTGCCAAATGACAATCATAATCCATAGAAAAAGGAAGAAAATGTTCCAATGCTGGCGAATGTAACTCTCGGTTTAATGCAGACATGCTGAGAATACATGAATGCACCATTGAACTCCTTGTGACTTGATGAGGAAATGACCATAGTGAGAGCTTGTTCCCTCCTCTCTACTTCTCCACCTCTGAACTCACACGTTTCACTGCACATTAAACTTCTCTCTCACAAATAGCATTTAAAAATAGATGGAAAGATCTGTCACTTGTTTTGCTATCCCAGAATTCACATTATCAAAGCTATTACATGCTCTTAGGTGCTTTTACAGACATTTCACATCTTAATTTCAATCAAACAGGTTTTTAATTGAGTTTCCAACTTGAGTAGTGTAGAAAACCATTTACATTAGACTCTGTAATTTAGAAAAGGGAAAGACCCAGGTTGCCAAGTGAGGAAAGATGCATCCAACACCTTCGTGCTTTTGCTTATTAAAAAACTAGCCCTTTCCTCTTTTCATTCAGGGATATTGAAAGCAGGTCCTACACAGTCCCGAATCCTCCTCCTTTTCTTTCTCTTCCTCCTAAGAAAACCAACAGCATGAATCTGGAAAATATCCCCCTGGTTGAGAAAGCTCTCCGCCCTCCAACAGAGACACAGCCGTTCCTCCCTGGGTCAGGTTACTCAGCCCCGGTTGGCATCAGACTCTGTGTGTCTTCCCATAGGAATGATCGAGATCGTGAAAGACGCCACAACGATCGCCAAAATTCAGCAAAGCACGGTGGGCAACACGGGCGCCTTTAAAGATGAAGTCCTGAATCACTGGCTCAAGGAAAAATGCCCCATTGACGAAAAGGTGGGCTCCTGCTTTTCCCCACCCTGAAGGCTCCTGACACGTTGTCATGACACAGCAGTAGAGGTTTCACGGTTCCAAGGGGTCTGCCAGGGCCACGCACCCTGACACACTGGGGAAGCCCCTTATTCCTGAGCTCCTGGGGCTTTAAGTGCTTTCCCATGGTGACACAGCGGATCTGTGTACCACAGAGGTGCTCGGCTCAGAACTCCCTGAGCATTTGCTTCTCCTATGATTAGGAGGCCTGCTTTGCATAAAATTTGGTTCTGGGAACTAACTTGTTACCACTTTTGATGATCGCCTATTGTTCAGCAGAAAAATTTATTTACCGTGTATAAACTCTTTCCGACCTGGGAAACAGATCTTTTAAAGTAATTTATAATTTACCACCATCGCACCCTAACCCCAATGGTAAATTATGGATGCTGAGAATGTCAGTCCCATTCCTCAGAAGTACATCTGCTGAGTCCTTCACAGACTGTGCGGTTAAGCTGTTTGGCTGCTGGTTAAAGTTCTGCTGTACAGGATTAGCACTTCTCATTTGCATGGTTAGCAGCCTTTGGGGGAGGAAATATAATTAGTAGCATTTATTAGTCTGTTATACATGTGCATTTGTGAACCCATGCATGCTTTAAGTGGTCACAAGCAAAACATATGTTCACAAATGAAGGCGGAATCATTATGGGTTCTGTATTGTTGCTGGCAAGTCATGCATGGAGAGGCACTCTGATTAAATTACTGTTGTCCTTTGACTCTTTGCTTCCTCCCTGGGCTACTGTGATTCATCGTATCTTCACCTAAAATATTAAGCAGAGCAGTGAGAAAGTTGGCACTTAATCCAGAGAACCCTAATGAAACCAGGCACAACTGACTTGCTCTTGGAAAATGATCCCCAGAAGACCGTGTTTTGGGGAGTCCTTTGTAATAGCTTCATGCTGCTCTTTGTAGTTAAAACACAACTAATGTTCAGACATATTTTAATTAGTTTCAGGCAGCGGTGGAGAGATTTGTTTATTCCTGCGCTGGCTACTGTGTGGCAACCTTTGTTCTTGGAATAGGCGACAGACACAATGACAATATTATGATCTCAGAGACAGGTGAGTTTATGTATTGTAGATCAATTTTTAAAACTGGAATAAAATACACATAATATAAAATCTACCATTTTGACCAGTGTTAAGTGCATACTTAACTGCACTCACCTGGTTGTGCAACCATCCCCACCATCCACCTCTAGAACTTTTTCGCCTTGCCCCATGGGAACTCTGTGCCCACTGAACACGAATCCCCCCATTCCCCCTCCCCCAGCACAGAGACATTTTTAAATGGAGGTCAAGGTTGGAGCACATGTCTAGAAGTCATTATTGTGTAGGGACACAGAGGCTGTGATCATTCTAGAAAGGACCCAGGGGTGAGTAATGGAAGAAGATGCAGGACATGGGACTTCAGAAGGACAAGCCAGTCAGAAGCTAGAAGGCAGTCCTATCTCAGAAGCTAATGCAAGTGGGTGTTATCAGCAGTGTCCGATGGTGCAGAGAAGCAACAAAGTAGTCACAGATATCCTTTAATCTGAAATGCTGTGCCTTCCTAACCTACCCCCTTCACTGGTTCACTGTCCACTCTGACAGTGGTCAGTACTGGCTACACACCATGAAATTTTTCTCCAAAAAATTTGGACCAATTTAAGAGTAGAGTCTAGAAACAGCACCATATTGGGGTAAATCACTAACTCTCTGTGGGAATTAAGAGATAATGCATCTAAGTATATAGAGGTATATATACGTATGCATCATACGTATATAGAGGGCTATACTAATGAGAAGAGGTGATGGGAACTGTAGTGGTAGAAATTGACCTATGGAGGGAGGGTATAGCTTAGCGGCAGAGTGCGTGCTTAGCATGCACGAGGTCCTGGGTTCAATCCCCAGTACCTCCATTAAGAAAAAAAAGAAGTAAGCAAATCTAATTACCTCTTCACCAAAACAACCAAAAAAAGTGCAAAAAAATCAACTATACTTCAATAAAGAAAGTTTAAAAAAAAAAAAAGAAATTGACCCAAACGAAATTCAAAAATGATTTATTTCTATCATGCAACTCAAAAGTAAAAGATGAACCCCACCCTGGCAGAGTGAAACATCAGTCTCTCCTGAGTTACTTAAAGGGCATAAAAGAGTCTTGGGTGTAATGATGACATATAAGCCAGAGAGTTTTGATTTATATTTCTAAAAGTAATTCTGAGACAAGAATTTTTTTTAATGGCATCTGGCTGTCATTTAAAGAACACCAGAAGGGTATCAAAACTACTCTTGGTTCAAAGGGTGCTTTGTGGCTACTACTACACACACCTGCTAATAAAACAGAGTAAAAATAGCACTCTCACCCAAGATAGCTCATTTTCAGGCAACTTAAAAATGTCAAGAGATAAACAAATCAGGGTGTTCTTTGCAACTGCTTATGCCAGGGTAATGATGTCAGACATTTTCTTCCCTCAAGGAAATCTATTTCACATTGACTTCGGGCACATTCTTGGGAATTACAAAAGTTTCCTGGGCATTAATAAAGAAAGAGTACCCTTTGTGCTGACCCCAGACTTCCTGTTTGTGATGGGGACTTCCGGAAAGAAGACAAGCCTACACTTCCAGAAATTTCAGGTAACTGACCTCCCTCTTGATCACCTTCCGGAAACACCAACCAGATGGTGCCCACCACCCTCACCTCTCGCTCCCCTTTGAGCTCCTCTCGCCTCTGCCCACTTTCTTCTGGCATGACCCTTTGCCCCATTTCCTCTGTTCCTTCCCCAAGTGCAAAATGACGCTTCTCAGTAATCCTCCCCCAAAAACCAAACAGCAAATAAAAGTATTCCATAATCAGTGGGATGGGCAAATAAAACCCACCAGGATGATGCGGTCCTGAAAAGAGTGCTTTCAGGAAAAGCACCGGACAAACAGGTTTAGCCTTTAAATATCTACCTAATCAAGACATTGCCTAGAAGATCTAAATTTTACATGTACTTTTCAGGACTTGCAAATGATTGTGAGTTTCGCTTGATTTTAGCTACTGGCATAGGTTTATCAGTTACCAACACAAAGGATTCTTGCTTGTCTCCTTTTGTAAAGATTAGTCCCTTCTCATTTGAAATCTTGTCAGCTCAACTCCAGGTTGGTCTGAGAGCTCTGGCTTGTCCCTCTCACCGTGACACCCGCCCTGCCCTGGGTCTTTCCATCTCCTTGGGAGTCTTCTCATTCTGCTTTCTCTTTCATTCCTTCCTACCCACCTCCACTTTTGACCATCACAGCAGATTTCAAATACCTGAGGAGTAAAATTTTCACTCTTGCAAATGTAGTAGTAACCATGAATGAACGTAACTCAGAAAAGGTGTAAACCTTTTTATTATTTTATCGCCATACAAACACTAAACCAATGAGCAGAAGCAGAGTGATTACTTTATATGCACGTTTATCTCAGGTTTGCTTTAAATAGCCCCCTCCTCTCGTGCCTCTTAAATATGATTTGATTTGCACTCAGGACTTGTGCTGTCCCACGTTAACCTTGGGAGAGGACAGGGGCCTTAACGTTTGGTGGAACAGGAACTAAGATGTATTGTTTTGAAACCAGTCCGTTCTTGTTTGTTCTCCTGGCTGACGTTTGCTGTGGTGGTTACCGGACTTCCCCTCCCGTAGTTCCAGGGGTGTTGTCAGAGAAACTGAAATCTCCGTGGCCAGATGGTCTTAGGATTTTTAGTGTGTGTTTTTCTGTGTAAACTCAACTGGGTTAAAGACTGTTTCCAGGGATTTGACACATTTCAGTCCTGTTTTTCTTTAAAGTTAAAAATCCCATGTTTTGACAACTTCCTGGAAGAGAAAAATGGTTCCACAAACAAAACAAAACAAAACAAAAAAAGCACCTGGAAGAGTTTTTCCCTTTAAAGGGAGGAAGATATTCCGTTCTCCTCTCCTGGAAGCATGCAGCTGACAAGCTTTGCACAAATACAGCAGCAGTAGTGCCATTTAAAGGGTCAAACAGACACAAGGAATCTGACCTCACCCACAGTCTCTCCTTGTCTCTGTGTTTATGTTCTCTTCCTTTTTCCCAGTGGTTTTCCCCAGAATGACTGTCCATCTGTCCTGTTTTTGACGACATTCCCATAGACCCCATAGTGCCCATGTCACCCCTAAAATCCCAGCTAGACTTCCCCTTTATCTTCTTTGTTGTCATTTGAAGTTTCAGACTATTCTTTAATGAAAAGATTGGGGGCTTGGGGAGGACACAGAGAGGTTGCCTCCCCCTCCAGGCAGCTTCTGCACAAAGCAAGAACTCTGAGCCTTGGCAGTCTGTCCTCCTCGTCCAGGAGCATTTCTCCATCCTTTGTGACCAAAGCTTGTTTCTTGAGCCATTAGAACCCCTTTCATTAAAGAAATATCTAAAAGGGGAGAAGGTATAGCTCAGTGGTAGAGCGTTTGCTCAGCATGCACAAGGTCCTGGGTTCAATCCCTAGTGCCTCTATTTTTAAAAAATCAATCTAATTACCTCCCCCCCAAATTTTTTTTAATTTTTTAATTAAAATTTTAAAAATAAATCAACATCTAGGCAGTGTGTGTACCACCAAAATCACACCTCCATAAGTTTTATTGTGCTTTTCTATGTCTGTGTTTGCAGTATTAGCATACTCTTTTAAGTGCCTGTAAATGTCTACACTTGAGCCTTAAACCCAGATTAGCGTGGCACTGTAGTTGAAAGGATGTGCTTTGGAGCAGACCAACTTGAGTTTGAATCCTGGCCCTGCTACTGAATAGCTATGCATGTGATGCAAATGACTTATCCTTTCAGAACCTCAGTCTCCTCATCTGTACAATGGGAATTCTAAGACCCACCTCGTGGGTTTTTGTTTTTTTTTTTTAGACTTTATTTACGTGAAATACATAGAATGCTTAGCCCAGTGCCTAGACCACAGCAGGAACTCAATAAATGGAGCCTCCATTGTTACCTACATCACAGTGGGTCTTCAAACTTTGAAAACTTCTCAACTGAGAAGCCCTGTTTGAAATGAGACCTCTAGCAGAAATGAAATACATAAAACATGAGAAAGTAGCGATGATCAGGGAGTTTTTTCATCGTTTGACTCAGACCTGCTGACATTTTTTTTTACATACTGCTAAGCCTTCCAGAAGATTTTTCTGTCTCAGTCACCTGCTCCCTTTTTGAGATGAAGTCCTTCAAGATCAGGGAGCACGTGTCTAAACTCTCTAAATAGCCTCCCCGGATCTTGCATAATAAAGCTGCCATTTTGAGGTAGGCTGGGAAATGCGGTAGCTATTTACACTTGGAATTAAAGCTGTCCTCATTTCCAGCGAATCACTAATTTCGAATTGATAAGGTTAATTAATGCAGGCAGCACATTTGAAGAACCTGTTAGGAAGGGTGGAGGAAAGCCCTTCTGTCAAGGGTGAGGTGAACCTTCCCCACAGAGACTTAGAAATGTACCTCCGCCAGTGGCGGGAGGATGGGAGTCAGGGGAACAGAAAGAGGTAGACGCTGCTTTATCCCACCTCCCTCTTCTTTCCAAGGTCGCTGGTGGAGCAGAGCCATATTCATGAGTTATTTCTAAACTAGGGGAGGGTTCAGGAACAAGCTGTAACTACAAAAAGACACAAAACCAGGGCCTGCTGTTTGAACACAAGACTATCTGTCAGCCTTTGGAGCAGCATCCTGTACACAGGTGTAAACAGATGTACTGCAATGATGACAATTTTGATAAATAAAACTCTCCTTAAAAAAAAACAAATCTCTCCCTGACTAAAAACACATAGAAGAAAACAATGTTTTACCTGCTGGTAATGTATTTTAGAACCACCTTTGTTTCAAATTTCATTGAACAATTATAGACCATACTCACATGCAAATACATTGATATCACTGGCCAATGAAATCTGGCTTCCCATATACTTTTATGTAAGAATGCGGGGGCTTTTTCTAAATTTTAAATGCTTCCTTTTAAAAAAAAAAAGCGAGCTAAATATTTAAAATATTAGGATATAAAAGACCCACTCTCCCACCTTCTAAAAAGAATACTGTCAACATTTCAGTGGTTTTCCTTCATTCTATTAAGTATTTGGTCTTTTAGAAGGTGGTGAATTAATCAGAATTTGGTTAAAAACTGAACTTAAGAAGCAGATATAATGTTATTCCCTTTCTGTAACCTGTTCAGTGCCTTCTCACTTCACTTTGAATAACACCTGAACATCTGTGCTTGCCTTACAAGGCCCTGAGCCCGGGAGCCCCTGCCCCTGCCAGCCTCACCCCATGGTACTCGCTTGCCTTTGCTCACTGGGTCAGGGTGGCCTTCGTCTGTGTCTTCCCCTGGTCCCGCTGTCCCTGTACGGGCATCCACCCCAGAACGCCCATCACTGCCCTCAGCCCAAATGTCATCCCTCAGAGCCGGTGTCTAGACTAGGTCCCTCGTGGGTCACAGCCCCCTGCCCGTTGCTTTCAGAGCATCTCTCAAAGCACACAGGTCTCTGCACCTCCTGCTGCCTGTCTCTCCCTTCCCAGAGGCAGCTCTGGGCAGCAGGGCCACATCTGCCCTGGATCCCACGTGGGGCCTAAGACTAGGAAGGACTCAGTACAGATCTGCTGAGTGAAGGCATGATGGCAGAGGAGCAGTTCCTGAACCGGTTAGGAGTTGGATGAGACGAGATAACCTCTCAGGTTCCTTCCTTTCTAAGAGGAGAGTACAGCTCAGTGGTAGAGAGCATGGCCAGCATGCACAAGGTCCTGGGTTCAGTCCCTAGTACCTCCATGAGAAAAAAAGATCTTAAAACCTTCCTTCCCCACAATACAACAGATTCCGTGAGTTTATGCAGTGGTAACTCGGGCACCACACAGATGTTAGTTAATAAACCTCCAAGATGCGGGTTAAATACCCAAACATCAGAGAGGAAGGAAATAAATGAGATCTTATGTTTTAGTAATTCATACAGATATGTAAGTGTCATCTGGTGCCTAATCACATTTTTGTAGAGATTTCCTTACTGACATAAACGTCACGTATTTTCTCCCAATCAGAGCAGTAGTCATGCCAACAGGACATGCGGTTTCAATATAGGATAGTTTTCAAGGAGTGTGAAATATGTAGAAACCAGCATCTTGAAGATGTGCATTGCACACAGTAGGCAAATGCAAGGCAGATAAAGCTGAAGAAATCAGAGGAACCAATAATCTCTCTTACACACACAGCCCTACAAAGCAGGCAGTTTGATGAGCATCCTTAAAGGCCACCTGCCCCTAGATGTCACTCTTAAGAAGCGTTTTGTATGAGAGATGTCTGGAGCCCATTCCTTGTGTCACTTTAGCCATCAGGCCCCACCAGGTCGCCGCTCCGGGCAGTGCTGTCCCCACGCCAGGGCACACCCAAGTCCCTCAACCTGCACTGTCGGCCCCGCACCCATCTGTACGCGGAGTCCTGACTGGGGTTCTTACCCTTCATTCAGAGTCCATCTCTGTTGCTGTCTCGCTCTCATCTCAGATCCCAGGCTGTTGTGGCCGCTTCTGCCACAGCTCGTCTGCCTCCTAACCCTGCCTATTAACCTGCCTCTAGGACGGGGGCTCTTGCCGGAGACTCTAATCCCAGCCACAGGGACCCCAGAGACCTTCCCCACTGACACCCTTCTGAGTACTGCGGCCACATCACCATTACTCCCCATTCCTAGCCTCTGACTCCCCTTCCTCATGTGGTGACACTTGTCTACACCTCTAACCATCTCCACCTGTCACCTGCCGGGCTGGGCTTCCTCAGCCTCCTGCTCCATCCTGTTGTAGTCACCAGGCCCTGTTTTTCCCCATCCAAGAGAACACACTCATTCAACACACCACAACCTTTCAGGTACTGGGCCGAGCCCAGAGAAGGCTCACATATTTACAGCTTAGTTCCCTTCAGATATGACTGTTCCATCATCCACCCTGATTTAAAGCAATGACTCTTGCCCCAAACTGAACTTGGCTTTTGCGTGTGAAGCATTTCTTCATCATCCATTTGCAGATGATCGCCAGTGTGTCAGACACACGGCTGGGCATAGGTGACACAGGCAGAGACATGGTCCCAGCACACAGCAGAAAAGATGCAGACACAGCCGTGTAGTAAGGATTTCAACACTGGTTTGCAGAGGGAGCAATGAATCCTGTCCCGGGCAATAGAAAAAGGCTGTGGAGTCAAGGGAGCATTTTTTATCGGAGACTTAAGGTCTGAATTTGTTTTTATTTTACCAAGAAGATGCAGAGAGGGGAAGGAACAGCCAGACAGAAAGAACATGAACAAGGGCATGAAGTTAGTATTTAGCATCAGTATTTAGGGACCAAAAGTGCAGTTGTCCGGTATGGATGGAACTTAGGTATACATGGGAATGTGTAGTGGAATTTGAGTCAAGAAAGGAAATGGGGGTCCAACTTGAAGCAGTGCGTGGGCTGGATTAGGGGAGTAAAGAGCAAAGCAGAGAAGTCACTTGGAGCTCAATTAATCACAAATTACTGTAATAAAGACCTATTGTAAGTCAGCAGGGAGATGATGAGTTGAACTGCCCAGAATATACTGAGTTGATAAAGGATTCCCTCTTGGGATTGGCACCCTGGCCAATGAACAAGGTTGAGCTCAGCCCCCTCCATCCAGATGTGAACACCTCAGGAGTTCACTCTCTCCACGCTATCCCATCAGAAGATACTCTCAGAGAATGATCCACATCAGCCATTGGTCGGGGCTTGAATATGTTGGCATGATATCTCCACCAGAAGCAGACTTGCATGGGTTTGTAGAATTGTTAGGACTTGGATAAGCTTGCCAAATTTTATCACTTTTCTGGAAAGGCTATGAATACAAGACTGGAAAGATGGCCTTGGATTGAATTTGTATGTTGATCCACCAGCATGCAGTGTCATTTGGTGCCTAAGATACAAGACCCTGTTACTGCTAAAAATTTACTGAAAATAACCTTCCAACTGGCATCCTTCTCTGAGTGTTTAGTTTCTCTTAGAGAATTGTTTTGTCTACCATAAGAATATTATGCAGGACATTACTCACCGTGTTACAAAGTGTATTCTCTATAAAGGTCCTCTTGCAAAATTTCTATCAGGTCTTAGTCTCTAGAAAAGCTGTGTTTCTCCCAAAAGAATAGTTCTTTAAAATCTTCTGAACATTGGATGAAGTAACAGATTCCATCTTCCTTTTGGCTGCAGATGTCTTTGAAGACCGCCCTCGGCAAGTATTGAGGATTTGGGATGGATAGTTTTAACTTAGTCTCTTTTCCAAACCCATGGTGGTTCGTTTCCTGTGTTATTCCTGTTGCTTTTTCTACCCACGTCTAATTAATGTTATTGTGACTTGTGTATCCAAATAATCCATCTCAGCACTTTTTGGAACAAGGCTAAAAGGCAAATACACACACATACACCTACATCCAGTCTATTTAGAACAGTTTAATTGGAACCTTTAGGTTTCTCATGAGCTTCTAGCTGAATATTTGAAAAGATAGCAGTACAGCCCTTTCCGTGGTCGACAGAGCTAGTCTGAGAATCATTTTCAAGTCCTTAAAGATGACAGTCCTCATTCAGTCTCCACCAGGGCATGGTCAAGTGTCAGGCACAGTCTTTCAGATTTACCAGAAGGCGCTTCTTCCTGCATTACTAGGTCTGCTAATCAGTGACCTTCTCTATTTTGCCAAAATAATTTCTAAAGGCATTGCCTAGCCAATTCATTGATTTTTATTAATAAATAAATAAATAAATAAATAAATAAACAAACAAACAAACAAACCCCTCTTTGACTAAAATATGATTTTTTTCTCCCCTGTCTCCTTCCTCTGGCAGACAGAAGCCACCTTGCTATTTAGGAAAAGGAGGTGGGTGAGAACAGTGCTTCTCATTGATGAATATTTGTGAGTGTTTCTTCTCTCTGTCCTCTCAGCCCTCAATTCTTTTTCTGGAGTTTCAGTTGTATGGTCCTGACATTACTTCCTCATTTTTGTGGCTACGTACAGTCATATTTCACTTCCACTTTGTTTCTAGATGAGAATGGAGGCATTTGGTTTTCAGGCGTCTTTCACGTGACCTTGGACAGTCTAAGGCAGCCACAGCTCATTGATGGTTAAAGAATTAACAGATTGTGTATAGAAAGTAGCTTGTTTTCTGGTTTAGTGAACTGGTAAGTTAGGCCAGTTAACAAATCAAGTCAAAGATCTGACCCTAAAATTGTAATGAATTCCTTTGTTTCTCAGATTTAGGCGAGTGGTAGCTTTGGAAAAGCAATCCTCTCCTTTGCTGCCCGATGCTTCAATTAAGGCGTTTGGATCAACTATGGTAAAGAGCGCACGTGCCGTGTTGGCTCCGTCTACTGGGGAGCCAATGGCATTAACAATACTCCACTGCTCCCCACGTTCACCCTGGTTAACAAGTACGTTACACCAAGTCCCCAATCTTGGGTTCTCCCCTGCCCCTTCTTCTCTGCTCAGTCGTCTACAGCCTTTAACAGGCAGCTGAGAAGGCAGGGTGATGATGGTGAGGTCCATGCCAGGCGGCCCTGGCAGAAGGGAGAGTTCTGTTGCTGCAGCCAGTAACTTCTGTGTTCTGTGCTTCCCCCGCGCTCCCCAAGCCACATCCTCACAGTCCCTCAAACCACAGGCCTCTGCGCTGGGGCAGCGTGGTCAGGGCGCTGAGTGTCAGGGCAGAAATGAAACTTATGGGGCTTTAGTGGGCAAATAAGTGCTCAGCTGGGCCCCTCGTAGCAAGAGCACCACCTGCGGAGTAGCCAGTCTGCCAGATGCGTTCATCTTCCAGCCCAGCCCGGGGCCTGCGCCAGGACACCCCTCCATCAATACCAGTTGGAGTGGGGCTCATCTCCCCACCCAGCCCCCCACCCCCACCCCTCGGTCTCTGCTGTCTGAGAAGACTTCTTGGACAGGTGGTCTAGAAGACAAGGTGACCTCCTCAGCATTGAGGAGTGTGTGCTCAAAATGCAACTTCTCATGCTGTCAGTAACAATAGCCACTGCTTACACAGCACTTGAGTCTCACCACAACCACATGACAGGGGTATTGTCATTACTGCTCTTGTTCTAAGATGAGGAAACAGGTCCAGAGAGGTTAGGTAACTTCTCTGATAACAGCTTGTTGGTAATAGAGCCAAGATTTGAATCCAGGTAGTGAGGTGTGACTCTGTGCTTAGAACCACTGCTCTACACATCTCTAAGCAGAAGATAATTAAATCTGTACCAAGTCTCTAAGTCTGCACAGCCAGTCAGAATTTAGACATCGTGTCTGACCAGTATGGGGCAAGTGGTTAAATTTGGGGATGAAATTTCTTTCTCATAGCAGTGACCCTTGAGTGTAAAAATTAGAATTAATTAAACTCAAGCCGGGAGAAATTCCTTACATAGGTGAGATATCCTGGGAGAGCAATAGGTCAGTTCCTCCCTCTAATGTGTCTCTCTGTGGTTACAGCGATTGGTGAATCGGTGCACTGCCACTTAAATATTTAAAGAGTACCTGTGGATTGGTGTTACAATACCTTGGCCCTAGATTCATTTTCCTCCTCAAAAACTTCCTATTAAAAAGTTTAGCCACACATTGAGCTCAGACAGTAGGGGGTTTGCCCGGAGCCCCCAGTGAACAGAAGGATAGAAAATAATTAAAAATCAGAATGTACTCTAATTCAAAATCAAAAGGCATCCCCATCTAGGCCCTTGTGAAAACGGTGCGAGTTGGCAAATTAATGAGACTGTTGCTTGTGGAGACGTCTGCCCCTGGCCAGTTAATCACCAAGAAATCAGAGACCTTAGTGGGTCCTATGGATGAAGAAAAGAAAGTGATTTCCGTACTTCAGTGGACTCATTAAGAATGCAAGAGCAAGGAGGGGAGGATATAGCTCAGTGCTAGAGTGTGTGCTTAGCATGCATGAGGTCCTGGGTTCAATCCCCAGTACCCCCCCCCCCCTCTCTCTCTCCATATATATACACCTAGTTACCTACCCCTCAAAAAAAGAAATTGAAAAAAGAAGAAGAATGTAAGAGTGCTAAAGCACTGAGCCCGCTTCCAGGGGACAAGTGGTGCCCAGGCTGCGGCAGAAACAGCCCAAATGGTCCCTGGGGTCTGTTGAGTCTCCTGCTTCGTGGTGAGCAAGCAGAAAGAAGAGGCAGCGTTGATCTGCCCTCTGGGTAGGGAAGGGAGAGCACTAACATTTATTGAATCCTTCTTACATGTCAGCCTCTGTGCCAGGCAGTCTATATTCACTGTCTCACTTAAAAAATGCCAGAAGAGTCTGTGGGTTTTTGTACCTGGACAGGGTGATGCGCACAGTCCAGCCTCGAGCCACAGACTGACACAGGCCCGACCACCATCATCACTGCAGTCACCCTGCCACATGCAGGTGACACAGACGAGATCACCTAAAAGCAAAACAAAAATCACTATTAACATTTTGGCCTGTGACTTATGTTCTTTTTTCTGTATAAATATTCTGTGATCATTTACCAAAATGGGATCACGCTACATGTGTTGTTTAATACCTGCTTTTTAATGCAAACACTTTTACATGCTTCTTAACTTTTCTTCTACAGTGTCATTCTGGTAGTTACAGAGCACGCAATTGCTAAAAAGGGTTTGCAGAAGTATCTACAATCTCCAGCTGTATGGGCTTTAGGTTGCTTTCAAGTTTCCACAATTTTAAACAATGTTCTAATGAACACTCTTGGAGATAAATCACTGCAAAATCATCCAGAATTTTTAAGGGTAAACTTCTAGTATGGAAATTGCTGGGTGAAAGGACATACAGACATTTTAAAAGTCAACTTTATTGAGACATAATTCACATAAAGGAGGATTTGGCTTTTCTAGGTGTACCATTCTTTGAATTTTGACAAATGCATCACTTATGTAACCACTGCCACAATTAAGTTATATAACAGTTATAAGTATTTTAAAGCTTTTGATACATGTTATCAAGTTGTCTGCTAGTAAAATTATACCTATCCCCATCTGCCATCAGCCTATGGACGGTTATTCGGATATTACGAAAGGTTAATTGGATATTATCCTTAAAAAGATTTTTTTAAGAGTCTCCAATTTGGTAGATAAATGTTTCCATCTCATTTTATTTTTTTTTCATTTTTTTAAATTGAAGTACAGTCAATTACAATGTGTCAATCTCTGGTGTACGGCACAATGTCCCATTCTTGCATATACATACATATATTAGTTTTCATATTTTTTCCATTAAAGGTTATTACAAGATATTGAGCATAGTTCCCTGTGCTATACAAAAGAAATTTTTTAAATCTATTTTTATATATAGTGACTAACATTTATAAATATCAAACTCCCAAATTTATCCCCTTCTGCCCTCTACCCCCAGTAACCATAAGATTGTTTACTATGTCTGAGTCTGTTTCTGTTTTGTAGATGAATTCAGTGTCCTTTTTTTTTTTAGATACCACGTATGAGTGATATCATACGGTATTTTTACTTCTCTTTCTGGCTTCACTTAGAATGACGATCTCTAGGTCCCATCCATGTTGCTGCAAATGGCATTATTTTGTTGTTTTTATGGTTGAGTAGTATTCCATTGTATAAATATACCACAACTTCTTTATCCAGTCATCTGTCAATGGACACGTAGGTTGGTTCCATGTCTTGGCTATTGTAAATAGTGTTGCTATGAACATTGGGGTGCATGTATCTTTTCCAATGAGAGTTCCCTCCAGATATACCAGAAGTGGGATTGCTGGATCATATGATAGGTCTATTTTTGGTTTTTTTGAGGAATCTCCATACTGTTTTCCATAATGCCTGAACCAAACTGCATTCCTACCAGCAATGTAGGAGGGTTCTCTTTTCTCCACACTCTCTCTAGCATTTATCATTCATGGTCTTTTGAATGAAGGCCATTCCAACTGGTGTGAAGTGATACCTCATTGTAGTTTTGATTCACATTTCTCTGACAATTAGTGATATTGAGCATTTTTTCCATCTCATTTTAAGTTACCTTTATCTGATTGCTAATGAGGTTGCATATTTTTTCATATGCGTATTTTTTATGGTTTTATGTCTTATAGTGTGATATACTCTATCCTTGGCCTGTTTTTATAGCCAACTATTCATCTCTTTCTTGTTGATTTGTAAGAGCTAACAGGGGTCTAGGGGTGAAGAAGTGATCTGTCATGTTGCAAATATGTTTTCTCTTGGCATTTGCCTCTTTTAACATTGTTTATAGCTTTCTTCCTCCAAAATTTGAAGTTTTTGTAATCTCTTCATCTTTTCCTTATAGAGTCCACCTTGGAGGTCTGCTTCATAAAGTCCTTCCTTTCTCATGCCACGATTCTTTAGTTTCTCTTTTTACATTTAAATGTTTAATTCATCTGGAATCTATTTTGGGATATCACATGGAGTAAGCTTTATTTTCTCCCCAAATTATGAGCCAACTGTACTAGTCCCATATATCAAATAATAATAGGTCTTTTCCCAACAGATCTGAGGAGTCACCTTTATTATGTATTTAATATATACTTAAATATGTTTCTGAACTTTCTATTCTGTTTCACCAAATTTCTTATATTTTTTGGAAAAGAATAGATGCTATTTCACAGTTTTAAATATTGTAGTTTTATAATGTATTTTGATATTTAGGATGGCAGGCATTGCTGTTTTTTGCTACTATACTTTTTCAAAACATTCTCCCAGGCCCTAATTATCCCAGATGAACTTAAAACCATGAGTTTAAACATCCAGTCGGAATTTTTATTCAAATTTCATTATATTTATAGATTAACCTGAGAAAAAATTTTCTTCATAATAAGCAGTCTTATCAGTGAGGAACATGCTATGTCACCCTATGTGTTCAAGCTTTCTTTACATAATTCAGTAGATTTTTATGGTTTTAAAAAAACAGGTTCTACCTGTTTTGTGTAGGTGTTTATCTAAGGATCATAGGGGGGTTTTTTGTTTGTTTTAACATTTTTTTATTGAGTTAGTCATTTTACAATGTGTCAAATTCCAGTGTAGAGCACAATTTTTCAGTTATAAATAAACATACACATTTTCATTGTCACATTTTTCACTGTGAGCTACCACAAGATCTTGTATATATTTCCCTGTGCTATACAATATAATCTTGTTTATCTATTCTACATATGCCTGTCAATATCACAAATTTTGAACTCCCAGTCTATCCCTTCCCACCCTCTTCCCCCTTGGCAACCACAAGTTTGTATTCTATGTCTATGAGTCTGTTTCTGTTTTCTATTTATGTTCTTTTTTTTTTTAGATTCTACATATGAGTGATCTCATATGGTGTTTTTCTTTCTCTTTCTGGCTTACTTCACATAGAATGACATTCTCTAGGGATATCCATGTTGCTGCAAATGGCGTTATGTTGTCTTTTTTATGGCTGAACAGTATTCCATTGTATAAATATACCACTTCTTTATCCAGTCACCTGTTGATGGACATTTAGGCTGTTTCCATGTCTTGGCTATTGTAAATAGTGCTGCTATGAACATTGGGGTGCAGGTGTCATCCTGAAGTAGGGTTCCTTCTGGATATATGCCCAGGAGTGGGATTCCTGGGTCATATGGTAAGTCTATTTCTAGTCTTTTGAGGAATCTCCATACTGTTTTCCACAGTGGCTGCACCAAACTGCATTCCCACCAGCAGTGTAGGAGGGTTCCCTTTTCTCCACAGCCTCTCCAGCATTTGTCATTTGTGGACTTTTGAATGATGGCCATTCAGGAATCATGGGGTTTTTTGTTACCATTATTCACAGCATCTGTGTTTTCATTTTACTTTCTAACTAGTGGCCCCTATGTATAGCATTATATTTATTAACTTATAAAAAGCTAGTTTAGTAAAAACTAGTTACAATAGCATTTTAGCTTTTTCCCCTCTTCAGTGTTCCAAGAAGACAGTTATTTGTAAATACTAATGATTTTACCTTCACTTTTCTGACTTTATCCAATTTCTTTTTCCAGTACTCACTATTCAGAATGATTTTGAGTGGTAATTTCAGGTGATCCCTCACACCATTACATTTTAGTCACATGTTAAGTTATATGTTACTTTTAGAAAAATCAAAAGTAGATTTTAATCCAGTACCTTAGGAGGAACTACTCTTGCAATTTTGTAATAAACCCTCATTGGCAAGGGTGTTATTCTTTTAACATTTCATTCAGTATTTTATTTGAAATATTTAAACCTGTAATCATTAATTTCAGTTTTCTTTAACACGCCACCTTTGCGAAATTGTAATATTAAAGTTGGACTATTCTCATGTCGTAAAACTGGGAACCTTGCAGCTTTTTCTCCATGCAGGAACAATTTAATTGACATGAGCATGCCTTTTGCTTATGAAGTGGATTTAACTCACCTGTATCACCTACGCCAGGGCTTTTAGAGGAGGCACCGGCCATGGCATAGCATAAAGCCTGTTACCGATGGCATGTTCGTGTGCCCGCCACACCATGAGGCCAAACAAACCAAAAGGTCGGAGTTTGGAGTGGAGAAAGGTTTATTGTAGGGCCGAGCAAAGAGGATGAGGAGGCTCATGCCCAAGAAAACCCCAAACTCCTCAAACGGTTTCAGCAAAGCCTATATAAAGGCCAGATGAGGGAAGGGGGTAGCAGGGTACATGATCAGCTCGTACACAATTCTCCGGTTGATGCCAAGGGAACAGGGCAATCAACACTATCAACCCCTAGGCACCAGAAGGTCTGGGGGCTACACGATCTCCATCATCAAGTAGTTAGTTTCTCCCCTTTGGCGGTGGTTTTAAGCATCTGAGAAACTCAGGAAATATACATGAGATACTATTATCTGGGTGTTCCAGAGGGAGCTACAGCAGAGGATATGGGGGAGGCGTCTGACCCTTAAAGGCCCCACAGAGTGCTACTCGGTTTCAAGCTCTCTCTCACTCAGTATTCAGAATTTATATTAAAATTTCATAGGTCAACTCAGGAAGGCACCTCTTATCTATGTGGCCCACTGTTCCCTATAGCAGCGTACCTGTTAAACTTTCCTAAACTTTTCTCCGTCTCTGGTAATTCTCCCAATCCGCGTGTCACTGCTGCCATGTGTTCCCGCAACAAATGTCAAGACCTGTGGTCTAAATATAAACTGAAATAAAATTAATTATATTATTCTTCTAAAAAAATTTCAAAGCTCATTCAACAGTTCTGAGCGTCAGACAATGAAAAAACTGATTCATCCGTTTTCTTAGAACAGGACAAATGCTAAAGATGAAAACTAGCTAAATCTCAAATGCTGCCTTTCTTTCTCTTTTTTGGATTCCATTAGCTCTTGGCAAACATTATTTACGCTGACAAAAAGTGTACTGATTCCAGTAAGGTGTTTTAAAACAGACTCCTTCCTCTTCAGAGACTACAGAAATTTCCACTCTCAATTTCCCAGGCAAGAAATCGAAGTAAAAAGGTAGAGTAAAGAATAAGATGAAGTTTACTGTATCAGTTAGTTTTCCTTGTGCACACGCTGGATGTATGCAACCACACTGAAGTGCTTAAGAGATGATAAAAGCCGTTTATGTTCTCAAGTTTTTTATTTGAGGCAGGGGACCTGCCTTGCTTGTGATGACTTCCTCTGTGGGACAGGATAATGCCATGTAAATTTCAAAAGCTCACTGGTCTTTAGCCTCTTTAGTCACCACAACAACAGTTAATACCGGCTCCTTTTCCTTTACCCAGGACGTCTGCGTTAAGGCTTACCTAGCCCTTCGTCATCACACAAACCTGCTGATCATCCTGTTCTCCATGATGCTGATGACTGGGATGCCCCAGCTAACCAGCAAAGAAGACATTGACTACATTCGGGATGCCCTCACAGTGGGGAAAAGTGAGGAGGACGCTAAGAAGTATTTTCTGGATCAGATTGAAGTTTGCAGAGACAAAGGATGGACTGTGCAGTTTAACTGGTTCCTGCATCTTGTTCTTGGCATCAAACAAGGAGAGAAACATTCCGCCTAATACTTCGGGCTGGAATTAGAAACGAGTTAGTGTTCTAAGGCTTTAAATCAGCATGACAGTCATCGAAAGTGATTTAAAATGTCATAGAAAAAAAAAGTCATAGGACATTATGAAAGCTGGTACATGAGAAGTATAGCTATTTCCTAGCTGAACTCTTCATGAAGAAAAATCTTGGCACATCTGAAGTAATGTTCACTTTCAGGCTTATTTGCTGGTTTGTTTTTTCTCATTTGTCTTGGTGAGTATGGAGAACATTCTGAGTTTCAGCAGCCTAATTACGTCCTCATCGTGACTGATGTTTTGACTATCAGATTATTGAGTGCTTCTGGAAATTCTTGAGAATAACTGAATGAAAAATAACATCTATTTTCATCTGGGTTTCCTCCCAATTTTGGTTACCCTCGTGTTTCTCAAACTCTTCACAGAAAAAATGTGATCGTTGTAACTTCTGTCTCACTCCTTAAATGCTGCTTCCAGACATCCCCTCCAGGTCTGCAGATGTTAGTGATGTGCTAAAAGTGAGGAAATCGAGCTGGTCTTTTCAGTGTCTTTTGTGTCATTAGATTCTGTTACCACTGAGACTCACAAACACAAATGGAAAGTCGTAACCTTTGTGCCCTGGCCCTTCTCTGCTGGCTTGGTTCCAAGTTATGAACAGTAACATTTGTCTCAACTCTGCCCACAGAGTGAACCATCAAGTCTCTAGCACAGAAACAGGAAGTGACTAAAGGGAGTCATTTGAGGCCTTTATAGTCACCCCACACACACATCCCCCCGCCTTTTCCCTGCTTCTCTTCTTCCTCAGTTGCCACCTTCCCACAACTCCTGACACACAGTTCTAAAATATTCAAGAACACCTTTTACCCTAGAACTCAAAAATTAGTTGAAAAAGGATTTCTCCTCCAGAGTTACTGTAATTTTAGGTACTTATTTGTAAAGACATTTGGTGAGGTTTTTGGCTTTTTTTTTTAAGTTTATTTTTAAAGGAGACACTCTAGAAAATATGGATGCGTTTCCAAATGCCTTAATTTTCGATGTTGGTCTGAGCAGTTTTTCCTTTCTTTTTAATGGAAGTAGCTATCTGACATCTAAAACGTCCTCCCGGTTAGGAAGAACACTGTCCTCTTCCATCTTGCAGTTGAAAAGACTTTACACTTCAATGCATTCTTCAGATTTCCTAAAAATAACTGAAATGTCTTCTTTAAAAACTCTTTTCATCTCTTAAGTATTTTATTATTTATTGGAAGTGTTGCTTAACAGAGAAAGATCATTAAATTATTTATAAAATATTTTTAAATTACCAATGGTTAATAATTTACATAGAAATAACTGTGTGCATGGTGTCTGTTTAAGTATAATCAGATATAAATATATATTTAATTTTTTAATTTTCTAAAGAGACACCTGTTTGGTGTAGCCCAGACCTTTATTTTTGAGTACACAAAAGCCCAGTGGTTCTTATGTCTGGCTGCAAATCAGAATCACCAGGATACTTTAAAAAGTACCCTGCCTGAGTGCCCAACCTCACTCAGGTTATAATGAATTAGTCTGGGATGAGACCTAGATCGCACTGTTTGTCCAAGTCTTCCAGGTGATTCTAATATGCAGCAAGAGTTTGGAAGCCCCGATGGCCTTTGAAACTGTAGGGAACACTGCTTCCTTGCCCACTGAGCCTTTCCCCGGCTCCTAATGTATTGAGAAAGAGTTCCTCTTCCTTGACAACTTGTCCTTTTAAAATCATGCTCTGACCCCTATACAGAGGACCATGCCTGTAATGAAATATTTATTCCTCTATGTGAATGGAGAGGAGACATTTTATAGCATTTTTTTGGACCAATTCCCCACCATTCTTTTGAAGAACAGGAAGAATGGTACTTTCTAATTCAGAAGAGGATGTTTCATTATTCTTATAAAGCACGGTCGAGCTCAGACCTTGTACAGATTTCACTTTTTGTCTGAATTGCTGAAATAATTGTCTTAATAATAGAAGAATTGCAGAAGAATGTATCATATTTAGCTTATCAGTGCACGTGTGTACAAATTTGCTCTTCAAATGAACAAGTTCTTTCATTATGCTGACTATATATATATATATATATATATATATATATATATACACACACACACATATTACACTGGGCTTGATTCTTCCATATTGCAATGAAGGTATAATTTTAATTCTATAGACTTATACATAAACAAAAACCACCTTTGTGTGCTTCCTTCATGGTCTCCAATGAATCACATGACCCACAACTTGTATACCTTTGAAACTGTCCTAGAACTCAGGACATCTTCCTATTGGAAGGAGAAGTTGGGAACTACCCACACCCCATCATCAATGCCAAATGAAAACAGAGATCACAAGTCAGGTTATTCAAGTCAAAGCAGCTTTTATGTGAATCTAGGACTGGCTACATTTGCAGAGCCCAGCACAGAATGAAAATGCCAGGGCTGTGGTTCACAAGTGATTAAGAGATTCAAGCTGGCAACAGTGGAGTACAAAACCTTCTGAACATGAGTCACTGCACAGTTCACAAGCCCAGGGAGCTGGCACTGGGTGTATCTGAACAATGGCTTTGGTACTCAGCTTACATTTAGACCACAACTGTGTGAGTGCAGGTAACATGCCAGATCAAAATGTTGCTTCTGTTCAAATTGAAATACCTCATCTCTATGGCTGTACGTTAGGTCCTAAAACGCTGACCTATTGCTTTGGGACTGGAACTATGGCCATTAAAGTGAGGCAAAGCAGATTCTCTAGACCCAGTCCCACATGACTGCATTGACTGGCTTCAGTGAGAGTAGGGGTAAGTGGAGATAGTATCATAAAATATATCAGCTCCTTGAGCAAATTCTTGATAAAAAAAAAATAACTTTATTAAATATATCATTTATAGGAGACAAATTTTTTTCAAAGGTTAGATGTAGCAATTCTGTAGTAGAATTTGGAGGCTGTACAAATGGAAATTAATTATTTTTTTGAAATGAGTCTGAAAAATAGTTTCTGGAGTAAATTCTGGCATTTGGTAAGTGAGGCTCTCTCTGCCCTATGAAATAAATTGTAAATTATATTTTACTATGTAAAGAAAAAATTAAAGAAATTTTGATTTTTAAAGCTCCTGCAGTGTTATTTTCTGGTTAATCCAATCTAACAGTTCTGGTCACGAAATCTGGTTCTAGTCTGGTGCTTGTCTGCATTTTCTCAAAGACTCATTTCAGGATAGATACTAGGGAATAAAAGCACACACCTCTGCTTAAGTACCACCCAGAGAACTGGGCGCCTCCCTCTTGTGGGCAGTCCAGTCCTCCCCCAACTTGTATTTGTATTTTCGTCGCAAATTGTTAAATGAAATTTAAAGAAGAGAAAGAATCTGATATCTTGTGTTCTCCACACACATTTTCTAATGTCCAAAAGGCCAGATATTCCTAAAACTCAAATTCTTTCTTTAAAGAAATCTTTATGGAGTGCCCACTACCTACTAGAAACTGTGCTACGTAGTGGGGATTAGAATATGAAACAAGACTGACCCAGTCCCAGTCCTTAAAGAGTTTGTAATTTGCTGGTGATAGCAGATGCATCATCATGGGGGCTGTTGTGGGTTGAACTGTGTCCCCAAAAAGATATGCTGAAGTCTTTAACCCCTGGCATCTGTGAGTGAAAATAGGTTCTGCATGTGTAATCAAGTTTAGATGAAGTGGACTCTAATACATTATGAATGGAATACTTAAGAGAAGGAAGAATGCCCTGTGGTGGAGGAAGAGATTATAATGATGTGTCTATAAGCCAAGGAACTCCTGGGGCTGCCAGAAGCTTGAATAGGAAAGGAAGGATCCTCCCTAGAAGCTTCCAAGGGAGCATGGCCCTACCAACACCTTGGTTTCAGACTTCTAGTCTCCAGAATCGGGAGAGAACACATCTCTCTTGTTTTAAGCCACCAAGTTTGCGATACTTTTTTATGGTATCCCTACAAAACTTATACAATCTCAATAACCAAAAATACTACGGGGGTTTTTTTGTGGGTTAAGGGGATTACAGAATTTAGGTAAGTAAACCTGTTTGATATTTTCTGCTGTTACCAAAAAGAGTGAATTGTGAGCAAAATATATGACAAAGCGCTAATATGCTTAATATATTAAAAAGCTCTAACAATTCAGTAAGAAAAATATAAATATTTCATTAGAAACTGTTGAATTCACAGACACAAAATACATGTGGTCAATAAGCATATGACAGCAGACTCCAAATCACTACTGATTAAACAAATGCAAAGTAAAACGTGAGCTCCTTTTCACCATCAGATAAGTAAATACTGGTACTGCCCAGAGTTGGTGATAATTGAGGGAAAGAACGCTCTATCACAATGTTGAAAACAGATTAAGTTGGTAAATTCGTGCACGGTATTTTGTCAAAATTAAGAAACTGAAGACAGCATCTGTTCTCTGGCCCAGCAAGTCCAATCCAAGAATTCATCCTTCGGAAATTATTGCACAAGTGCAGAAAGACTTACGGGCAAAAACAGTTGCCAGCATTCTTTGTAACAACCAAAAATTGGAAACAACCTAAAAGCCCCTCTCAGTAGCAGCCTGATTAATTAAATCACATCCATACAAGGGACTGCAGAGAAGCCCTTGAAAAGGTAGATCAAAATCTGTTGACAACCAAGTAGACTTATAACTGCTAAGAGGAGACACAAGGTGGTTACAGGACAGTATTACTTTACAGTTATATTCCAGCTAAAATATAGCTTTGTGTATGCATTAAAGGCTGAGAGATATACTCATACCAAACTATTAATAGTGATTTTTTTTTAACCTTTGCATTCATTTTCCCTCTTGGATTTTGGGGGATTTGACCTTCTATTATCCGAATTTCTTGACAAGAGGAAAAAATTAAGTCTTTCATTTTGGGGGAAAAAGTGCTATCTGCATGATAATCGTATCCTTTAGCTTATATCAAGCCTCACTAAAAGCTCAGAAATTTTCTCAAAGGGAAAATAATCACGTGAAGTCAATAATTATCAAGCACAGGCATCAAAGAAAGTAGTTGTTGAAACTTCTTGGCATAAAGATGACAATGTCAAAGCTTCCTGTTTTATCTAATGACACTGCCTGATTGTGACTGTGATACACTAAGGCGCCCGGATCCATCCCCTAAAATGACAATGCTTTTGGAGCAGGAGGGCCTCCAGGGATGCTATCTCTTCAATCACTATGGGATGCCTTGCCTGGCCCAGTTCTCGGCTCTGCAAACCTGTGCAGCCCGTGTGGCCATGCTGAGCTCTCTAGCACACAGTTAAGGCTCCCCTTGGAGGTGCAAACTGCTTCATTTTCACTTCTCATGAATGTCAGATTTTCCCCCTAAGCATTCACTCATTAGTACAGCTTAGTTCTCATTGCCTGCTGCTTTGGTAAGAATTTTCTCTTCTGGGAGCTGGGCTCTGAGTCTGGGTTCATAATGCACATATCAATCTAACTTGGAAGATGTAATGGGGACAGGGACCTACCAAGGAACATAAAATCCACTTGCAGCACTTCTCTGTATCTCACAGCAGATGGACAGTCATCTGAGAACTTTTATACTCAGAGCATTGAGCTCCGAATTCTTTTGATTACACTTAAGAGTTAAAATGGGCCCCTACTATCTGCAGAGAGGTACCTACCATTACCCCCACCATTTCCAGCCACATACAAGGTTTGTTGGCTGAGCAGCATCTCCCACCACTAGATGTAGAACACCAGCTCTTAGGGACCAGGATGGCCTCCCACCCAGCAGCTGTCCTTTGTATCATTACCAAGCACCTGTGCTACAAAACAACTGGCCCTGTGACTACTGAGGGCTTCCGCTGGGGAAATCCCGAGGCCACAAACCACTGCCAAACCCCTGACCTCTCCAAGGCTCTGTTCTCTCTATCTTATGGTTCTGGAAATCAGAAAAGACAATTATTCCTTTTGGGAGCACCTCCTTGCTTAGACAATAATTGCTCATAATGGCAGAGCAGTCTGCAGTTTTCATTGGGTAGATGGTTTTGACACCTCTAATTTATAGAGATTTAAAGGAATCTGAGACTTGAGAGATCCTAGTGGAAATGCGGAGTACACATGTGTAGCTGTAGATGTGCTGTGGACTGAAAGCCAGCAACTTGGGTATAATCTATTTGAGAGTCTGAGCAAGATGCTACAGGAGCAGTTTGGAGCAGATGACGCAGTCAAAAGAGTAGTTAAGTGGCTTTGGCTTTGGCACTAAACCATCCCAAATTCAAGCACTGGCTATCAACTGAAAAAATTGTCTAGTCTCTAAATTTCAGCCCTTTCCTCTATAACTTGGGAGGACAGCAGTACCTCATTTGCAGAATTACTGTGCAGATGAAATGAAATAATGGAAGTGAAGCAGTAAGTAAATGTCTGGCTCTACATTACTGTTATCAATAAACGAAAGCTGTCATTTCTATGCTACTTTTCAAGGAAGGCTGATGAATCTTGAGAAATCAAAATGAAAAGTTTAATGGCATCATTCTTGAAGTGTGACTCTTAGGAGTACTTTCAATGATGGAAATCTTAACAACTTTCTAAGTATGGTGTCTTCCAAGTAGGACTTCAAAGGAGGAGAAATAATTTATATTCTATGTCAACATCAGATACCAAGGAAATCTATATAGCATCTTTCTCTGATGAGTTATTCTAATCAATGCAAATCAGTCCTTGGGTTCTTCTGGGCCTAAGGCAAGTTAGACAAACTAGAATCAACTGGCAAGGCTACTAACTCCTATTTACTTTTTTTCCATCAGCTTTATTGAAGATTAATTCACATAAAATAAGATTCACCAATTTGAATGTGCAATTTGATGAGTTTTGACAAATGTCTATACCCATGTATCTACCACTATAATCAAAACAAAGAACAGCTCCATCCTTCAAAAGTTCTCTTGAGCCTCTTTGTAATCAATTCCCTCCCATCTCTCCACTGAAATTCTTTCTCTAACTATAGTTCTGTCTTTCCTAGAATTTTATATAAATGGACACATACAATCTGTGGTCTTTTGTACCTGGCTTCTATCACATAGCATAATGCTTGTGAAATTTATCTATGTTACCTAATAATATATAATTTAGGAAGGCTCACTTTCTGGACAGATTTGCTGTAGTTCGTTCTAGAGCCAATAAAAAACAAAACAAAACAAAACAAAAAACCTTTCTCTCCCGCTCTCTCCCTGCAAACCAGCTTTCCTCCTATTGGTTGAGCAGGTAACGAAGGAGGGCTGCCTCTCACCTCTCCTCTGGTTTGATGGCCTAGTTGAAACCTCTGGCATCTTTGAGGTCCAATTAAATTGGATTGAAGGCTATGATTGGCTCAGCTTTGGTCAGGTGTCTACTTCAAGGCCACAATTATGATCAGGGAGGTGGGGTTACATGGTGAAAACATGGCTGCCAGGATTTACCCCTACTACACTGGAAACAAGGGCCAGATAACAGGCTAACATTCTGAAAGTCTTCGCCCATGAATGGAGAAATGTAGGTATAGAAACATTTTGGCCAAATTCTCTGCTTCAGTATTTTTTTTTTTTTTTTTTTGCATCTTAAAAACATTTTGGCTAAGTTCTCTTGCTTGAATATTTTTTGTATCTTACAAAATATACCCAAAGACATTCGACTGTATTCACATTGTCTACATAGACTAATTTTTCAGTAGGACACAACTGCCCAATCCAAACATCACTATTGTAATAGAAAAGAACAAATCTGACTCCATATTAGTTCTGTTCCTTTGACTTTAACCCTGTGCTCTGTTTCCTAGGCTTAGTCTTGCTGGTTCTGCACCTTTTGTAAAAGAATGTTGCCTATAGCCTGAAGTATACAGGATAGCCTATTCTCAAGGCTCTAACCTTAAGAAAATAACACTTTTCCATTCATATAAAGATGACAAGTTGCAGAAGAGAAGAGAACGTTTGTTTTGTTGGAGGTTTATAGGGACACCATGATCTGAAACACGTAAACAGCTGCAAGAACAAAGGATTCCAAGAACAGAGAATTCCTATACCAAGAAGTTTGCAACAACTAAGTGTACTCTCTGCCCTTTTGTATAAAAGGAGCCTGAATTCTGACTTGGGGAAGATGGTTCTACAGGACACAAGTCTGCCATCTTCTCAGTCTGTTGGCTTTCTGAATAAAGTCGCTATTCCCTGCCCCAACACTTCATCTCCAGATTTTACTGGGTTAGTAAGCAGAACGGTTTTCCAGTCAGTAACACTATCATTCATTAGTACCCATCCCAGTAACAGAGAAGAAAAGCAATTCAACCAAATAGAGTTAATCTTCCCTATCTTTCACTTCACAAATGAACCCAGGTCATCTACTTTTCTCCTGCCATGTATGTAGGTGACGTTCACTGCAGGGAACATAAAAAATGATCTCGGCTATGTGGGTGTGTTTCATGCAAACACCCTTCTTGGCAGCTTCTGACTTCAAATGAGAACTCCAAGCACTAGCAGGCACGTTTTGTGCTTAATACATTTAAGAAAAAAGAATAGAAGTTACACTGTTTCCCTGGAAACCTTTTCTAAAGAAACTTGCACAGGCATCTTCTCAAGAAGCAGCTACTGCAGCTTGGGAATTCTTCCATCTAGTAAAAGGTCAAGTCCAGGGCTTCTCTGTTGTAGCTCTAGGAGCAGTGACGGGCTTATTTTGCTGAAGGTTATTTAGTGTCATGTCTTTCTTTATCAGCTGGTTCTAAGAGAAAAATTTGCCCAGGTAGCTTTTGGCATCTTTTGAAGCATTTGCAAGTTCTGGCTTACCAAAGGGAAGCGGAGGAAGTCCTGCAGTGTATATCAGAATGGGTGGTGGAGATTCCTCCACAGGGAACAAGTGGAGATGGCTCACTGATTATTATCAGTAGTTTGAACCTGAATTCTCAATGCACTCATGTTCAGATTAGAATAAAAAATAGAAAAGAGCTATGCATATTTATTATCAGGAATTTTTCAATAGCTGTGATCTTAAGAGATTTCTTGGATAAGGTTACACACACACAAAATCAACCTATCTGGTTTGCAGAATTTTAGGAAATTATTGACATCTTGATTCGCAGAGTGTCATGGGAGTGAGGCCGAGAATGATTTCCACTTGGTTTAAAGGGATATTATGAACCGTGAGGCTTATACAAGTAACTCCTCCTTCCACTGCAACATCTCACAATCCTCTTCTTGTTTCCTCCTCTTCCCATCTCTGCAACAAGGGTTGTTATCAGGAGGAAATTAGCCTGCCTCTTTAACCTTTGCCTCTAATTTAAGGATGCTTATCTTGGGAAGTCCATGTTATTTCTCCCTTGGGAATTCTTGACACTTTAAGGCATCAGCTCAATATCTTGGTTTCAAGGTCATCCCCCATGTCCAACATCAAAAGAACAAATGAAAATCAAGCAAATCACAAAGGAAAAGAGGGTCATTCTAAGATATGAAAGAGACTGCATAACTATTTGATAGATCAGCACAGGCAGTATAACTGTAACACTGATTAGTCTTGGATTGACAGGAGAAAGAAGTATTAGCCAGAAAAGCACTTATTCCAGACTCCCTTACTAAACAAGGTCTCTAAAATCATATCCCATTTCCACTTGAAGTCATCCCCAATGCTTAGGATGTTCTGAGGTTCAAGGCTGAAAGTACCTGATTTGCTTTCAAGATAACGTCCTTTCTCTTTCAATGTGATTATTAATTATTTATGTGCCAGGAACCATGGGAAATGTTTGGAATTCAGAATTAACAACAGACAATTTCTTCAGAGACAGAATAATTAAATCCCCTATCTCTATCTTTTCCTGGCTCACTTTTAGGAAAAAAAATCATCTCGCCTAATTAATCTGGATAAACTAGTATTCAGGAAAAACTTTCTTGAATAAACTTGGCTTTTTACATTTTCTAAAACACAGAGCTCAAATTCTTTTAATGTTTATCACTAGTGGGTGAATGATTGTTCTTTCCTGGCCTTTGCTCTTCTTAGAAAGAAAATGGGGCCAGCAAACCAAATTAACATAGGATTTGTGTAAGCAAGAACTACCATCAGCTCACCTGCAAAGTCCAACAAAGGCTCATCGTTTTGTTAGTGGCTATACCCTCTAAATTCAAATCCTCTGTTTCTGCAAATCACAAGTAAAATATGCCATTGATTCATAACTAAAAGCTACATTCCCTTTCCTCAAATTTCCTGGAATGCTCTTAAAATTTTATATTTATCTTGGTGAAATATGTAGGGCATATTTTGAATTCTTGGAATATTTTGTCTTCACCAAGTATGTCAGTTGACTTGAGAATATTTTAAGCTGCAGAACAGAATCAAAGATTCCAGAATGTCTAATTAATTGGGCTAAATAATCAAATGACTGATCTTGCAATAACTAGAATTTCTAGGATCTAAATGTATTCAGATTTTAAAAAATAATCTCATGAACTTTCCTGAGACAACCACAAAATATACAGTGGATACCTGCAGACCTGGGAGTTCAACTACTGAAGGGCAACTCTCAAGGTTCATGGTGTGTATTAGCTGATCCTTTTTTTTAAGGAAACCAACCCTGAACCCAAGCTTTGAGGCTCAAGTAAAGAGTTGAGGCATTTAGCTAATGAATGAGTCTTTCTGACCCATCATACCCATATCTCCACAATCCTTTTGGGTGTCGATCAAAAGTATACACAGGTGTGATGTCAGTATCACTTTTTTGTTGCTTTGCATGTTTAGTAGTTGTCTATGTTATGTTTTATGGTTGGAAAGTCCATTTATTCACTTGTGCACCCCAAAGTTACTATGTGTTAGTCACTGGAGATTCTGTAGTGAACAAATACAGGGAAAGTCCCTTTTCTCATGGACTTACATTGTATGGTGCAGACAGACAGTAAACAAATGAGATAATTACAGATTGCAATGTGATTAAGGAGATAAACTAGGTGATACATTACCAAGTAAATGCAGGAGGACAACCATGCAAAGATGGGTCAGGAAAGGCCTTCTGGGGAATTAACATCTGAGTCAAGCCTTGAAGAAGAAAATTAGGGTACCAGCTCTTAGTTAATTATTAGCTGTTGGTGGAGAAAATTAAGTACATATAGAAATAGACAATGCTATTCACCTTTCCCAGGGGTACTTAAGCATCAAAAGCCATCTATGGGATGACTATGTATGTTTAAATGACTTTGCATTATGCATCTGCTTTTTGACGAGAAATTTCAGTCCTTGGGACAAAACAAAGACACTGCTTGGGCTATAATATTTCATTAGCACAATCTACTTAGAACAAAAGTATTTCTTATAGCTGTTTTCTGCTACCAGTGTTAAGTTTACTTTAGAGCAAAAGTAAATCAAATGTACAAAATTCAATTGTATTTCTATACACTTGCAATAAACAATCGGAAAATGAAATAAAGAAAAAAATTTGACATCCAAAAGAATAAAACACTTAGGAATATATTTAACAAAAAACTGCAAAACTTATAGTCTGAAAACTATAAAACATTGTTAAAGATCATCTAAATAAACAGAGATGCATCCACGTCCATGGAACAGAAATTAGCACTGTGAAGGTGGCAACACTTCCCAAATTAATCTACAAAATCAACACAACCCTCATGAAAATCCCAGCTGACTCTGGTTGTAGAAATTGACAACTTGATTCTAACATGGAAATACAAGGGATCCGGAATAACTAAAACAATTTCAAGAAAGAAAAACCAGGTTGGAGGACTTGCATTTTTCAATTTCAAAACTTAGTACAAAGGTACAGTAATCAAGACCATGTGATGCTGGCATAAGAATAGACATATACATCAATGGACTAGAATTAAGAGTCCAATTTAAAAATGGGCAAAAGATCTGAATAGACTTTTCAATAAAGAAAATATAAAATAGTCAATAAGCATGTGAAAAAAATGCTCAACATCATTAGCCATCAAGGAAATGTAAATCAAACACACAATGAAATACCACTTCCTTCCCACAAGGATGGTTATAATCAAAAAGAGAATAATGAGTGTTGGTAAGGATATAGGGAAATTGAAACCCTCATACACTACTGGTGGGAATGTAAAATGGCACAGCTGCTTTGGAAAACAGGCTGACACTTCCTCAAAAGATTAGTCATAGAGTTACCATATGCCCTGGCAATTTCACTCTTAGGTATAAATCAAGAGAAACCCTGCCTATATTAAACACTAGTACTAAATGTTCATAGCAGCATTATTCATAATAAGCAAGAATTAGAAACAATACAAGATTCACCAATTGATGAATGGATTTAAATGTGGTATACAAAGGAATATTATTCAGCAATAAAAAGAATGAAGAACTGTTATATACAGCATGGAGGAACCTTGCAAACATTATACTAAGTTTATGTGAAAGAAACTAGTCACAAAAGGCACATGTGTAATGATTTCATTAGTATTAAATGTCCAGATTTGGCAAATCTATAGAGACAGGAAGTTGATTAGTGGTTACCCAGGCCTGGGGTGGGGAGTGGTACGCAGGAAACAGAGAGTGATTAATCATGGTATGGGGTTTCTTTTTTTTTAAAGTGATTTTTTAAAATTTAACTCTTACTTTTTATTGACGTACAGTTGATTTACAACGTTAGTTTCAGGTGTACAGCAAAGTGACTCAGTTATACATATACATACATATGTATATTTTCATGAGGTTTCTTTCTAAGGTGATGAAAATGTACTGAAATTGCCTCTGATGATGGTTACACAACTCTGTTAATATACTAAAGTTATACACTTTAAATGGGTAAATTGCATGGTATGTGAAAATCTCAGTAAAACTATTATATTAAAAATAAATAAATCAGAGACAATACCAGGAAACATCAGTGTTCTTGTCTTTGAACTTTAACATCAGAAGAGTCAACAACAATTTATTAAGTCAACTTACCTATCTTGTTTTTAGGTGTGACCTCTGTGTAATAACAATAGATGAAAATCTGTTCTGTTCACTGGCCCTTAAGAAAAGGAGCATTCATCAGGTTCTTCAATAAACTATCCCAGCTCTGACAACAACTCTGTGAATCAACAGTCTTCCCTAAGACCAGCTTCATGAGAGATTTTAGACTAAGATTAATCTCCCCTGGGGAGAAAGATTAATATAGTAATTACTATGTTTCCTATTTTTCTGGTGTTTGTCTTCCTACTCTAGAACTATGACTCCGGTACCAATATATTATGCCTCTGCTCTGTTGGTCTTATCTCAGGCTTGGTTCTTTATTGCAGACACTGAGTAAAAGTCTCACCTCTAAATTGAAGACAAGAGTAATGTCGTACAGATGAGTAACCTGCTTTCATTTCTCCCTGTTGTTATTCCTAAAATGAGATTATCTGATCCTTTCCATTTCATGGGATACTGTTAGCAGATACAGAGACCCCAAGTTGGAAAGCGTACCAAACAGGTGGTCAAGCCCCACCAAATGGTGGGTCCTTGCCTGTTGGTAAAGAATTCTCAGTAGAGGCAGAAGGACAAAGTGGGGGGGGGGGAATAAGAGTTGCTTTATTGCCCAGAGAGAGAAGGAAAAAAGCAAAAAAATAAATAAATAAATAAAGACACTAGAGTGGGGAGCCATCAGCCCAGTGGCCGGTCAAGACAGCTCCAGCCCCAAATCGGGCCACAAGGTCTTTTATTGGACGGCTCTGCCATCATGACCTTCACTCAGGTGGTGAAACAAACTCTGGTGGGAGAAAGAAGAAAGAAAGAGATACCAGGGTATGTCCTTGGGATCAACGCAGCAGTTGTGGCGTGATGTATGGCTACATCCTTGGAATCAAAGTGCTGGCTCTGGGATGAGGGGAACAACCTGTTTTTCAACAGCCTGGCATTTTCTTTCCCTTGTTAATCAGCCAGGGTCAGTAAGCTGCCTCCTCACCTCTCTCAATCCTGTGTGATAAATGAATCACATACAAAAGTAAAAGTATTACCTAATAGCAATAGCATAGTTTTTAAAAATGATTTGATATTAATGACTATTTTACAGCTTTGCCAAACCCAAAAGATCCTTTTCTTCTTTCCACGGGTGCTTCTAAGTGCCTTAATTGAAGTGCCTACTCTTGGCCTGATACCTTCCTTGGGCGCTTTAGTATCAGCAGATTTTAAGATACCACAGCCTTCAGAAAATCTGAAACCAGTGACTGGAGACTGTGAGGAAAAGGGCTGAAAAGATAGCTCTTGGGGGAGGAGAGCTCTCTAAGAAGGTAGAAAGGAGGACGAGAAGAATGGTGGGTAAACATTAACATGAGGCTTTTAATTTCGGGTTCTATCAGTTGTCTTCTACCCAGCTTATTTAGATGGTAGCCTGCCCTCAGGTTATCCTTTACATTAATCGTCTCCAAACCTGTCCTACAGCATTCTGGCTAAGGTATTCCTCACCTGGAACCATTCTATAAAGGATCATGGAATAATTTTTCTTTTTTGTTGTAGTACCATCAGGTACAATATGTCAATTCTGGTGTACAGCACAATGTCCCAGTCATGCATATACATACATATATTTGTTTTCTTTTTTTTTTCATTAAAGGTTATTATAAAATATTGAACATAGTTCCCTGTGCTATACAGCAGAAATTATTTTTTAATCTATTTTTATATAAAGTGGCTAACATTTGTAAATCTCAAACTCCCAAATTTATCCCTTCCCACTCCCTATTCCCCCATAACCATAAGATTGTTTTTGCTATGTCTGCAAGTCTTTCTGTTTTGCAGATGAGTTCATATAGTGTCCTTTTTTGTCTCTTTTTTTTTTAGATTCCACATATAAGTGATATCATATAGTATTTTTCTTTCTCTTTCTGGCTCACCATACTTAGAATGATGATCTCTAGGTCCATCCATGTTGTTGCAAATGACATTATTTTATTATTTTTTATGGCTGAGCAGTATTCCTTTGTATAAATATATCACAACTTCTTTATCCAGTCATCTCTTGATGGACATTTAGGTTGCTTCCATGTCTTGGCTGTTGTATATAGTGCTGCTATGAACACTGGGGTGCATGTATCTTTTTGAATTAGAGTTCCCTCCAGATATATGCCCAGGAGTGGGATTGCTGGATCATAGGGTAAGTCTATTTTTAGTTTTTTGAGGAATCTCCATACTGTTTTCCATAACAGCTGCACTAAACTACATTCCCACCAGCAGTGTGGGAGGGTTCCCTTTTCTCCATAACCTCTCCAGCATTCATCATTCATGGACTTTTAAGGATCATAGAATAATTGTAACTTATTTTAATGCAATAAGAGCTTGCCACACTAAACTAGCCTTTTCCCCAGATTATGTTGTGCTTAATTTGTGTTTATTTTCAGATTTGTATGCTGATGGGATCCTAGTTTCCTTAAAATTGTGACATTTTTGTCTTTAAGTTCCATTTCAGCCCAATGATTACTGAATACTCCATGTCGCTCTGGGGGTTAAGAAGGTATCTCAGATACAACTCTCAAGGATCTTCAAGTCTAACGAGGGGATGAAGGGCACAAATAGCTTTGAGATGCAGCAGAGCAAGACAAGTGTCAGCCACCAGCTTTGGTATTTAGTTGATGATTTCCTAAAGCTCCCCTTCCACGTTTAATTCCCAGTAGTTCCTAAGAATTTGAATAAGACTCAACTATTAAACAATCATCCCAGTATGAGGTCTTCTACTCACTGTTACGTATCATTTTCTCCAGTTTGCTGTCCTTGTTAAAAAAAAACACTCAAGCCCTCTAATGTATGTTCTAGCACTTAGATCTCTTTTCAGTGAGAGATTTGCATCCTCTAAAAGAAAGAACCATGATAAGCCAGAAAAGCAGAGGAAGCTTTCAAAAATAAGCCAGAGACTCCTGCAGAAAACTATTTAATTCTCTATCATCTTAAAAGATCCAGGTGTTGTTAGATTCCCTCAACAGTTGGATCTTTCTTTAGCTAGCTCTCACCAAAACACAGGTAATACTAACATCTTAAAAATCTGCTAATGTTATGTGTAAATATTTGACACTCTCACAAATGTAAAACTCCCAACTCCCTTTCCAAGAAGTTTTACTCATGGAATTAATGGCGTGTTCTCTCAAAGCAAACAGTGAGGTTTCTCTCTGGGAGCGTTACAGAAAAACATTTTATTTTAGAAGATGGTTATAAAGATTCTTAATCCTCTGGGTGTGAATGCCATCTATTTGCAGCATATGTCATATCTGTTATATTTTCTCATTTTCTTCTAATGCTTCAACTACTAATACCGCAACTTAATATCATATCCACTGTTAAGCCTGAAAGTTTAGGCTTTGATAGACCAACCAGCTAAAGCTCACTGATAACTCTGACTGCCCAGCAGGTCTATGAACCTGTTAAATATTTCTTAGTTGCACTGATATGGCAAAAACCCCTGATCCTGCATGAATTCACCTCTGTCTCTTATGGCAGGTTGATTCTGCCCCCAAGAAGTTTTACTCAAGTTTATTTGCTCATATTCAAAATCCCTACATAGACATAGGTTGCTTCTCCAAGAGCAGACAACAGAACATAAAACAAGCAAGCAAACAAAGAAAGAAAGCACTGCCCACATGATGTAATTCAGAGGATTCACCAAATATATCAGCCATGACGCCTGTCCCACCACAGTCCAAGCTAGGGAGCTGTTCTTTGTTCCAAGAGACCATGACCTCGCCTGAATATAGCCAAACATGAGCCAAACCGCTTGTATAGTGACATCTGATGTATCCTGGCATGGAAAGTTGATGAATCCTTAGTCTTAAAATTTTAACTAAGAAATACTGAGAAGATAAGGGCATAAGGACTTCACTCTCTCGGTTTCTCATGTTCATAATGGGAATGGTAGTAAAAGTATTTACAACACAGCAGAGATTAAATTAATCAATAATAGTAAAGCACTCAGAACAAGATCTGGCACTTAATAACCATGTAATAAATGCATTGTCATCATCAGCATAATTATCATTATTTTGAGGAGTTATCTTCTTCTCAAAAACCTTCCATAAGAATGCATATGTAATAATATGTATAATAAGCTGAAAAATAAAAGGAATAAGGGATGACTAGCCCTACCAGATATGAAAATAAAAAATAAAGCCACTTTAAATAAAATGATACAGGATTCATGTAGAAAAAAGCAGATATAAATTGTTCCTAAAACTGACCCGAATATATGTGGAAATTCAGTGTATGATAAAGGTGATATTTCAAAGTAGTGGAAAAAATTAAATTATTAGTAAGTGTTTTTACAACAACTCACCATCTACTTGAAAAACATAAGGTATAATCTCTAACTCATTCTTATAGCAAAATAAATTCTAGATGGGTCAAAGATTTAAATGCAAAAAAATAGAAGTAATGGAAGAAAATATGGATGAATATCTTTATAATATTGGGGGATATTGTTCTAAGATGAAACAAGATTCTGAAGGCATTAAAAATTCCTATAATTAAAAGCAAATGTTTGGGGGAAAAGTTAGAAGCAAATGTTTCAGGGGGAGAAAATCCTGAAGTCAAAAGACAAAGAACAAATAGAGAGAAATACTTGCAATGCAAAAGAAAGTCTAAGGACTAATTTCCATCAAACACAAAGAGCTTTTAAAAATCAGTAAGAAAGAAGTTGAACTTTCAATTGAAAAATGGACAAAGGGCATAAAAATGATGAATACAGAGAAAATATTTAATTTCTTTGTAATTCAGTAAGTACAAATTTAAAAAAAAAACTTAAATATCAATGTAAAACTGTCAGATTAGCTAAGACTTCATTTATAACAATCAGTGCTATACAGGAAGTGGGAAAAACTACTTGATTCACTGCTATTAGGGTAATTTTATCACATAACTTCAATCAGAAATTCCCCATCATCCAGCAATTCTATTTCTACATACTTGCACAAAAAGGCAAGAGATGCAAAAATGCAAAGATGTTCACTGCAACATTGTTCCTAAGAACAAAATACTGGAAACTATCTAAATGACCATTAATAAGCACCGATTAAACACAGTCCATACACTAGAAAATTTTACAGTCGTTAACAAAATCAAGGGTAGATGTATATACTACAGTGTACTGACATGGAAAATGTCCAAGATGTATTTTTAGTGGAAAAAAACAAAATATTATTGCGAACCCATTTATGCATTTTGATATGAATATAAATATGCATGATATACTCCATTTCTATACTCATATTTGCGTAATATACATACACTTTCAAATACACGAGTGAGACATACTATGCATATACAGATAATAAATGAGATGTATTCTGCATATTTAGTAGTAATGCTAGTAGAAGCAGTAGCAGCTGCAGCAGTGTGTGTGATGGTGGTGTTCGTATACACTTCGAGAGGGTCTGTGGGGTATACTCCCAACTGCTAGCCTCCGCGGAGTGGGAAGGTGGGATGGAAAGGAAGGCAGTCAGGAAGGAAATCAAGAAGAACCTTTACTTTTTACTCTTATATTACACATTTCAGTGCTTTAGAATATTTTTATAGTGAATCCATATTATTTTTATAATTTTAAAAACTCAAAGTTAATTTTTAAAATCCTGCTATGGCTTCTTATGGCCAAAAAATAAAGCCCAAACTCCTTAGCCCATCAAAGGCTGCCATGATGTGTTTCTAACCTACCTCTCCCTTTCAGCCTCGTCTGCTATAAACAGAACTGCCTTGCCCTTCCTCTTTGCTCTCTTTACCCTCTTGGTGATAGTCTGCCTGTCTGCTCTCAGAGCCACCACCTGCCTCTCTCCCTTTGCGCTGTATCACAGGAAACTACGTTTCCCAAGCTCCCTTGCCCTTCTGGATTGAGTTGGCCAGTAGGAGTCTGGGGAGAATACTGGAAGGTAAGAACTGGGAAGAAGACCAAGTATTTCTCCCTCTCTCTCGGTTTCCGATCACCCTCTGGTGGTGTCCCCGGCTCCCATGGGACATCTTCTTTCATGGCCCTAGTGCCTGTAGGCAGGTCTATTGGGATTGCTGCCCCTGCAATATAGTCCCAAATCCGGCTCTGGTAACATCACTCTTTGTCCCTCCAGCTAGAGGAGAGGTAGCAGCTTCCTGCTATTGCTCAATTTGGAGCTGCCTCACCACCTCTGTTTGACTTTTTAGCTCTTCCATTGGCCATGTAACCAATTCTCTGCATTAAATTTCCTCCTTTTGAAATACCTAAAGTGCTGTGTGTTTTCTGGACTGAATATGATGCACTCTTTCCTCTTTCCACAGTAGTAAAAAATGAACAGTCTATCCTACTTTACTGCAAATAAGCACACGAGTACTCCAGTACCGCTGGGCTTTTGTTCAAGGAGTTCCCTCAGCCTGGAATGCCATTCTTTTCCTTGTCTTTCAATCAAAAACTTACTCATCCTCTAAAGCTCAGCTCAAAGCCTATCTTCTCCAGGAATCTTCCTCTAAGTCTCACACATATTCACCCCCCTCAGCCTGCCTTCCAACCACATCGAGAGAGCAAATAGATGATTTCAATGCACTTGGTGTCAAGTATTGAAGAAAACAGTGACAGGCGACATCTTAGGCCAATTAACTAACATCTTACAGGCCACTGGATTATCATTTCTTTCTATTTTGAAAAGCTGAGAAATAGTCACCTCATCATAGACCCCTCCCTAACCACTCTAATAAATAATGCATCCTTTTCTGAGTAGTCAGAATTGCCAGTAAATTCCAAAATGCTTTGTTTTATTTTTTTAATGAGCTCACTTTGCATTTAAGTGCCTTTTAATATACCCTTTCTCTTTAGTTTGGCAATAAATGGCTCCACATTCTCGCTCTTGTTCAATGAAGGTTCTTTACAAAAGCAGTACCAGTCAAAGTGCATAGTCATGTGCATCCTGTCCCAGCCTGTAGATGCATTTGCAGAAACCAACCCCCAGGGGTCAGAATTAACAAACTGGAAGTGGAATCAGGTTTAGTTATTAGCTCAAGAACCCTCAGCTCTGGTTCCCTGGAGAGTAACTACTTATGTGTTGTGAGAAATTGGGGTTTTCCCCAAAGAATTTTTGACTCCTCTTCACCTTGTGATATAGGAGTAGGTCTGAATGAAAAAGGGAGAAGACAATGTCAAAACCATGGTCAGTAGGCTAATGAACCTTTCATATAGTGCACCAAAATGTTCCTGATTTGACAATTTTGAGAACTATTTTAAGTCTTTCCTAATCTTTTAGCAAGGAAGAATGTTCTTTTCTGATTTGCCAAGTTAGAACAAATAGCCCCTATATTCACACTGATGGAATTCTTCCTCCTTGTCACAAAACCACAATATGTATCATTTTAGAAAAAAAAAAGTTATACTACATATATTTAAATTATAATTGATAAACACTCTTCAGAAAACCATTTTCACAGATGCACATTTGTATCTGACCTCAGTTTACGGAGGGTGGCAAACACAAACAGTTGAGAAATGTTTAATGTTTAAAATAATTATGGTATTAAAATTTCAGATTAACACTTAATACCTCTTGGTGGATATTCCTATTAGAAAGAGAGTTGCTTCTTTAGATTAGAGTGGAAAATTACTCCCTTGGGAAGAAACAAAATTCCCAGAGATCCTCATCCCCATTGACTTCACTCCTGCCCCACGGAAGGACAAACAGCTAAGGGCACTGTAGGGGTGGGGGGACGACAAGGCCTGCGGCACCAATGTTAACTCAACTTTTATCCTAGGCCCAGCAATCCTACTACCAGCCTTGGACATTACCAACATTGCAGACCTCTCTAATCATCTATCCCTGCCCCATTCTGCTGCTCAAACCCAATTTCCCAGTATTCTCCTCCTTAAGACTGACTGTCAGTTGTCACTCCCCATTTGATGGTAAACAAACCCTTTTATTATTCTTAACCAAGCCAAAGAGGTCCTCTGCTTTGGTGTCCTCTACTGTCCTTGTGTAGAAGGAAACTCCACTCTCACAGAGGCTACCACTTTTCTACAGTTACCTGGGATAAACTGTTCTGTATTTTCAAGCTCTGCTTGTGTGCAGAATTCTACCATTTCCAAATCATGAATACCGTCTTTATTCCCTCACTGTCATTCCCACCTCTGACCTCACTACACATTCACCAAACCAGCCACTTGTGTCACCACCTCCTTCTGCAGGACTTCAATCCCCATGCAAAAGACCATCCATAAACCACCGTAGTCTCATAATACCTTGACCTCTCAAGACCACACCTTGGGTTTAACCATTCCTGTTAGTGAGTCCAAGTTCATACTGCTCACCACATGACAGGCCAGTAAATCCAGAGATGAGTTGTTGGGGCAAGGAATAGTGACTTTATTTGGAAAGCCAACAGATGGAGAAGGAAACATCTTACCGGAGTTAGAATTTAGCCTTCTTTTATACTAAAAGGGGAGGGGATGTGGTTGCTTGCTGCAAACTTCTTGCCATCAGACTCCTTTGTTCTTATAGCTGTTCACATAGGTCAGGTCTGGTGTTCCTGTAAACCTTCAACAAGAGAAAGGTCATTTTCTGTTCTGCAACTTTTTACCTCTATGTGAATTGAGAAGTGTTATACCCTTGAAGGTCAGAGTTTTATGGCTATCCTGTTGTATTTCAGGCTCTAGGCAACATTCTTAACATGTAGCAAAAGCAACAGAATACAAAGGTTAAAGTAAAAGAAACAGATCCAACATGGAGTCGGATTTGTTCTTCCCTGTTAAACTTCCTAGAATTTGTTGCTTAAGCCACCCAGCGGTATTTTTTTACGGCAGCCCAAGCAGACAGAGACAACATCCACTATCAACTTGGCCTCTATATTTGAACTTTTATACTCTACTCTGAAACAATGAGTTTTCGTATGCAAAATTCAGATTCATAATTTTAAGCCCGAAATGTGAAGTCAGATGACCCTTCATGACCCATCCTCTGTGGGTCTGTTTCCTCCTCTGTTATACAGGCACAATTCCTGCCCCGCCAGTCTCACATCATTGCTGTGATGATCAAATACATGTGAACACACTCTGCAAACCTGGAACCGCCAGGAAATGGCAAGCATCATGTGTTCGGACCCCTACTCACCTCTGGAGCCCAGAAGGGAGCAGTTCATTATGAATGTCAGCTTCTTGTTTCCTCTTTTAACGGTAACAAATGGTTACTATAATTCTAGGTGGAATAATTAAATGGGGAAGCACTCAGAAGCAGCAGGAAAATTTCAGGCAGCCTATTCCAGGGAAGTCTCAAGTCAGCCCAGGAGGAAACCATGGAAAACCTGAGCCAGAGAAAGGAAAGTAAAACAAATGCTCATGTTCAAGAAGAAAAAGAGCCAAAACACTAAGAGAACTCTGGCTTCTTTTCCCAAGGCATCAGTCTGTCCCACAAGCAAATGCTCCTTCCAAGGGAAAGAGGGACAGCATCTTCTCTGGCTGTGGGGCTTGGTGAGAGTGTAACAGGGAAGAACAAATCTGACTCCATATCTAATGTTTCTTTTACTTTAACTTTTGTATTCTATTGCTTTGCTACAAGTTGCTCACTAAAGGGATGTTGCCTATAGCTTAAAGTGTATGTAATGACCCATCTCTGGGACCTCTGCCTCCCATGCCTGAGTGTTAAGGTGGATACCTTTGTTTGGCTCACAGGAACCATCCTGACCAGGCTCGCCTATGAATGGCTGCAGGAAAGAAAAAATTAACACATCCCACCTGGAGTCTGGGCAGAACCAAAAAATATTTACAACTTAATCACCTTTTTTACTTTACCTCCTCACCTCCTCCTCTTTGTTCTATAAAAGAAACTAGCATCCAAACCCAGGCAAGATGGTTCTTTGGGACACAAGTCCATCATCTTCTCATCTCAGTCTGCTAGTTTTCCCAATAAAGTCGCTATTTCCTGTCCCAACAGCTTATCTCTCAGTTTAATGGCCTGTCATGCAATGAGCAGTGCACGCTTTGACTCAGTAACAAGGGGAGGGAAGTGTGTATTGGAAGCCTAAGAGAAGAAAAATCACTTGCAGTGAGCATGGGTAAAAATGAAAGGAACCATGAGAGGAAGAAGGCTAACAGCCTGAACTTGGTCTAAAGTAAATTCCGTCAAACATGATGAAACACATGCAATGCACGGAGCAAAAACAGGAGCTCAAGTTCACACATCTGCTAAACCCCAGTTTCTCACCAGAGGATCCCAGACCCAACAGTGCTCACATGGAGCGCTAGCCCCGCGGGGTGGGGTACTGGGGATGCCGCACTGGAGGGTCCACTTCCAAAGCACTGGAGACGCCAAAACCAAAACGTGAGCAAAAACAACTATACGTCAGCACACGCGTGTTCCACTCCCAGATCTGCCGCTTTCAAGTCCAGCCTCTGCCATTATCTACTTTACCTTTGTGGACCTCAGCTTGCTGCTGTATGAAATGGGTTGATAAAACTGGCTCAGCTTGCCTTCCAGGGTTGTGCGAATCCAACAAGTTATAAGAGAAAGCATTTCATCGGTGGAAAGGAATCACACAAGAGTGGTATTGAGTGTAGGTATTTCCATAGCCTTGGACTGGAGCACAGGCGAGATAAATCTGAGCTCTCTTGGGGCCTCCAGGCTGTTCCTTCTAAGGAGAACCACTTGCTTTCTGGCGAGCTGGAGCCGTGGCACGGTGGTGGCCATAGTAATGTCGCGCCCCGGGCTCTCTTTTGGGGCCCTCCTCCCTTTCTTCAGAGCCCTGCCCAGCAACAGCAAACTACAAACCCTCCAGACGCCTGCACTCCCGCCCACTTGCTTCCGCTCAAATCCCTCGTCTCCCTGCTTTCCCATAAAGGGTATCACTCATGGAAAAAACGGGCTTGCTGCAGGGTCCGCTACACAGTCTCTCCCCTCGATGCAACAGAATGATGCCTCTTTCTGAAGCCAGTGGGGGTTAAATGTGTTTACCGTGGCTAGGAGGGGGCAGCGGGCGCAGTGAGAAGTTCCTGTCATGGGCTAGACAGGCACCCCAGGCCCGGAGGGAACCTGGGGGGCCCTTTCAGACCTCCCTCAGGGGCACAGAGGCAGCTGGGTGGGACGGAGGGTCGCAGAGGCGGCTGCGGTCCTGCTGCGCTTCCTCTCCACGCACTCACGCTGCAGCCCCTGTGCACCGCACAGCCCCCCCGGCCCCGTCCTGGCTGAGTGTCGCGGCACCGGCCTGTCCGCCTCCCCGGGGGTTGGCGTCACCTCTTCCCGGCCTCCTGCTGGCCCACCTTTCTCGAACCCAAATAGGAACCGAGGACTCCAATGAATTCAGCCACGCAGTACTCACTGTTTTTGTTTTTTTCCCCTTTGTGAGGGAAAAAAAAAACCTTCTCTCCTCACTACCCAGGTGGGCAGCACCGCATTTACCAGGATTTACTCACCAACAGTGTCGCTCCTGCTGAGCCTCCAACTTCAGGGACAGAGGTGAGTTCTGACGAGATGTTTAAGCATTTGAGAGGAAAAGGGGACTTGGCGGCTACTCCATGGTAACAGTGTATTGGAAGTGCTCAAGGCCTGGCAGGTTCACGGACTCGGCTGACGAAGAACACTGAGCGCCTTAGGTATCTCTGACGTGCCTGTATTGCGGAGGAGTACACAGGCTTCAATGGCGGTGGTGGAAAAAGTTCCGGCCACCTTGTATATCAAGCCGCCTTATATAACAAAGCGTCTAGACAACCATGGTCGGAGCTAGCCAGTGCGCTTGCGTGGTGCGAGTCAGTTTCTATGACACCACATGGGTACCGCACGTGCGGGATGGTGCAGCTGCGTCGCTGGGTCCTGGATGTCCTGTGAGGAAGCCTGAGTGACTCCATTTTCCTTACGCAGAGTGAACATTTTTATTGCACTTACAATGACCTTTCGTAGCTACATGATTTTATTGGAGCCTCAGAACAACCATATAAGGTTCTGTTCAGATTAGAAATGTGGACCTCACAAAGGTCAACTAACTAGCCCATAAAGAGCCGAGCGGATTAGAGGTGGTCCTGGAGCCTGCGGTTGCTTCTCCTGACTACTTCTCCTCCACAAGTGCTGGACCCGAGGACATCAGGTGTACAGCAGGGTGATTCAATTATACACATACATACATGTATTTTCTTTTCAGATTCTTTTCCATTATAGTTTACTACAAGATACTGAATATAGTTCTCTCTGCTATACAGTAGGACCTTGTTTACCGACCACTCTATTTTAAATCAGACACACACACACCCCTCTGTTCCCACACTCCTCACTCCCCTCTAACCCTGCTCTCTCTACCTTGTCTTTTTTTCCATAGCACTAACCACCTTGTAACATAAGACATCATTTCCTTGGGTCCTACTTTTGTTACTTGTTTTCTGTTCCCCCTAGTTAGAACATAAGCTCCACTGAGTGGAAATCTTTGTTTTATTTGCTGATGCCCAGCCCAATGGCCTGGAACAATCCCTGAGATGTTGTAATGTTCCGTGAAGGCAAGTGGAGTGACTGACAAATGAATGAATTTGCATTTTGTTCGATATGTCCCTGATCTACCAAACATTCAGGATCCCACCATAGACACATACTTCCCGGGGCCCCCAGGGACACCGACTCTGAGCTCAGCACCAGTACCATAACCTCAGCCTTTTTCAGATTTTTTTTTTTTACCTCCTCATCTCAAGCCAAGTCTGACTCTTTGCTGAGAACCTCCCCTCACCTGCAGTCCTCCTACAAAGAGGTGACCTTTTCCCAACTTAGACATGCCACCCCCAGCGGCTCCTTCTGTATCTAGAGTAGCACCTGACTCTCTTTCAGCTCCTCCTTCTTTCCTTTGAAGCTCTTGTTATAACATGCAACCATTTTTTTTAATTAAAACATTTTTAATGGAATATTTTAGTCATATAATAATTTTAAAATTACCTCATATCCTGTAGATTTTACAATTCATTTAAAATACATGTTCATCTTTTTATTGCAATTATGTGCAACAATAATTATTTTAGTGAGTAATCATTGTAATCTTATTATTTGTGTTTAGCATTTTTTTCTACCATAATATAAACATTATCAATGAGATAAAATCTTTTCTCCTTGCTGATAAGGAATAGGGTAGCAACTGATGTTAACAATCATACAGTGATTCCACTTGTCCACTTCAAAGGTTAAAATTGCAGTTACATCTGTATCTTTAATGATAGCCTTTACTAAATGTATATCTGTTATCCAGTAATATAACTTTCCTTTGTTATTGTGATACATGTTTTAAACTTTTTTTTTTATTTTGAGACTTAAAAATCTCTGACAATTATTTGCAGTAGCTCAAAGTTTTAGAGAGGGTAATTTTAGATGAAGAAATAGAGATTATATATAAAGGAAATGATAATGTCCAATTTAAAACTTGTCCGTGTTAATTCTGTTGTCCAGAAAGTATGAGTATATGAGGAGAGTTCTAAAGCCATAAGGCAATTGTGTGTTTCAGGACTGTTTTCAAAACGTGAAGTAATTTCTTTGTCCTTTACCTGTCTATGATCTTTCTCCCTCTAGAATATAAGCTCCATGGGGAGAGGGACCACATCTGTCTTCTCTACCACCACATCGCACTGAACACGCATGACAGAACTCAAGAGATGTGAGACACAGAGGACGAGGTAAAGAGCTGAGGGGACTGGAGCATCAAGGAGGGCTGGGTTTGTCCCTGTTTATCCAGATCTCCGTTTTATTCAGCTGCACTGGAGGACATGATTCCACTGAGGTGTAGTGTTCCCCCAACTCCTACACTAGACACTGAGCAGAGCCTGAGAAGAAATGGGACTCCTGGATATTAAAGGGGTGAGGTACAAGGTCTGCTAAAGAGCGTCTGATCATGGAAGGTGGGTGTGGAGGAAAGAGGAGTCCTGGTCGGCAGGAAACAGGAACTGCTAGAGCCAAATCCAAGGCTGCTGGCACCAAGTCCAAGGCTATTGGCATGCTCTTTCCTATTTGCTTAAGGGATTCATGGTGGCTAATTCCAGCCCCCATCCCATGGACACAGATGGCAACCAGAGAGCGAACTCTTCCAATCTAAATGATGATAGTACTGTCTCCCTGATCTTCCAGATAAATTCAAGCATGTGCATGGACTAATATCAAGTGCAACACTTCTTTTCTCCACATTTAGAAAAGTGAACTTGTACTGGATCCTGGCTAAAGGTCCACCCTCTGCTAGAGGCTCAGTGTGCATCACTGTGTCTGACATCACAATCACGTGGTACAGCTCCCATGATTCCTGTTTCACGGACAAGGAGTCTGTCGGGTATGTGGGGAGCATAGATTAGTACCCAGGCAGCCTGGTGCTGAAGCTTGCAGGCTTAACCACCACATTTTATTACTTCCTGTTACTGTTACCTTCTTAGTAAAACAACTCCATGGAGTTCATGTGACAAGGATAACAGCCAAGCACCTGTGTACTCAGACCTAAACTGCGACTTGTTTACAAAGCTGACCCTCCAGTTGTCCATACAAGGGAAGTTCCAGTCCACAAGATGCAGTAGATTAAAAAATAAAGCAGTTGTCAATAATTGCCTAGGTGTTATTTTATTTTTAATTTTCATCGCATTGGAAACTAGCCCTTTTGTTTCCACTTTGTGAAAATGAGAAAAGCCACAAAGTGTCAGCAATACAGTGGTCATCGGGTCCTCTCTGTGATTTGGGGCTCCTCCTGCTGTACGAAGTTAAGTCATTAAGGACAAAGCCTTAGGAAGGAATTTTCACATGGCAAATATCTATCAGTGCATCACTGACTTCTCCTTTCCAAAAATAGGACTTTTCTTCAGATCTACTTTGTTCTCCTTCGAAGAGAAACTGCATTTGAATAAAAGCATCAGTACCACCTGCAGCGCTTTGGCACATGCACATGGAAGTTATTTCTGAAACCGAGGACTGCAAGGTTGGGGCAGAGGGAGCATCTTCCTGCAAAGTTTTACTTAGGATGTTCTGAATTGAGTCACTGTCTGTGACTCCAGTCTACCTTAAATCCTGGCTGTGCAGAAGGGTTTCCAAAATTTGCCAGACCCTTTTCCAAGGCCATCCCTGGAGGCAGGTGCTTACAGGGATTCTGTATCTATTTAACAAATAGAATATGGTTAAAAGAAGCATCTAGGGCAACCTAGAAACTGAAAGAAGGGGATGGGGAGAGACTGTCTTAGCACATCTAAAGCCTAGAGGCTGGAAAAATAAGAGATGAAGGAAGAGGTTACTATAAGAAGACTTCTCCAAGGTCTGGGGACCTCGCATCAGCAACAACAGAGAATCAAAGGGACACTTTCTACCTTCCTAAAGCTTTGAAGCTGCAACCTTCCTAAAGCTGAAGCCCACACTGACGTCCTGAGAAAGGCAGAACAACATGCTATTAGCACTTGATTTCTTTGCGTTGAACTTGGAAGTAACAGCTCCCCCTGCCTGTTCTCTGAAGCTGGCCAGGCACTGCAGGAGGGTGTTCCTTGTCCTCTCTGGATGAAAACAGCAGGTGTTGGATACCACTCTGAGCGAGCTCTGCAGCTGAGTTATAATGAGCCAAGACCCCAAAGCAAGGTCTAAAGCCCAGGAGGATCCTAAAACGACTTTGCCTCCTGACTAAAGCCCTGTGGCCTGAATACATTCAAAGTAGAGTCCTCGTGGGAGAAATCCCTTGAGATTCAACTCATGACCTTCCATGAAGGGAAATGTGTCCTCGGATATTTGAAACAGGGCTTCTCAAAGAAGTGTGCTCTTGGGACTGTCTGTATCTGAATCAGCTAGGGTACCTATTAAGAATTCAGCATCCCAGGCCCCACTTCAGACTTACTAAATCAGATTTTTCTGAGCGGTGGGACCTGGGAATTTGCACATTGCAGATTTAGGGGATTTTGAGGCATGTTAGGGTTTGGGAATCATTGGATTTGAGAATTAAAGACTTAAGCTCTTTCTTAGAAAAATTTGGCTCAGGTGAGACTGCAAATCTTTTTAGAGCAGTATTTTTTTCAAGCTCCCTCCTGTTACTACGTTAACAACAAGGCACGTAGGGAGCCGCGGATTCATTATAGAACAAAAGATCTGTATGTGGAAAGGTGGCATCCAGTTCGCTTAAATATCTGTCTTGCTAACAGTGCTGCTTGCTGCTTAATGGTCGTGTGCCCTGAACAGAACGAGCAGAGATGCCAGTGTTGCAGGTGAATCTGACTTGTGCTTGCAATTGCCATGGAAACAGCAGCCATTGTCACTAGACAGGATGCCCTCCCAGGCAATCCTGCTGTTCTATTTTAAAAGCCACTGTTTCTGCTTGCTTCAGATTGGAAATCCTTCCTTCATAGGGCATGGTTCTGAGGGTTTATAAGTGTGCCTCCAAAAAAGAAGTAAATAGAGAATTGTGCCTTCCTACCACTCTGTTTTCTTCTCTTACGTGTCTTTCAAAAGCATCTCAGCATAATCCAAACAGGATGGAAATTCTTCTCATCTTTTGGCACAAATCTCCATCTTGCCTCTGGCTTGTATGGGAATAGGAGGGGGTGCGCATGGAGTTGAAATCTTTCATTGCCTTCCTCCTTTCCCTTCTTAATTAGTAGGCTTCATTATAAATGCATCTGCATCAGGAATTTAATTAGGTTGAAATTTTAAAACATTGTTTATTTTACCCTGGGTTAAGGGGAATTTTTAAAATGATGACTACGAGGGAAAACAATGCCACACTTTTGTTCTAGAAACCTAGATGTTAACGTTGGGCATGCCTTGCACAGTAAGCGCTGTATCTTACATTATGAATTGAGCATTTTATCTTTGCCTAAAAATGGTAAAATAACAGCAGCTAGAAGCATATGTGTTTATCACATGGGAAACAAGGCTCTGTGGGCTGTGTCCTCACCAGGGGAACTCTCCATGTTCCAGAGTCAGGCCTTCCCCCATCCAGGCTCAGAAAGCCAAGGGCTCCCTGAGTATATTAATCTCCTCAGGGGCAGACTCACAGCCACTCAGCCCCCAAAACAGAATGCCAGATTATTCACTGACAATGAGAAGTGCCTCTCACAGAAACAGAAACACATATATTGTATAACCAGCCCTTTTCCCCCCAGCTGGTCAAACTACAGGGGAAGCCAAATAATAAAGAAATATAGTGGTCAAAATGCCATTTTGTTCATTTACAATCAGAAAAAGAAACAGGATACGAAAAGCCCTTGTAATAGATCCATTTCTGTAGGTAGGACCATAGAGGAAGTCAGATAATGATCAGAGATCGCCTGGAGAGCAGGAATCAGAACAAAGAGAGTCCTTCAGCCATAGCCAGCGCTTAATGGCTTCAGGCTGAGATAGCTTGATGCTGCCACCTACATGATAGGGTTGGTCTGGCCAGTGGGAGGGGATTATCCCCTCTCCCCTGGACAATGTTTTTGAGAGCCTTGCCACCTGTTCCTGATGACTCAATTTTCTACACTCCCAAGCTGACGACCATGCGTCTGATTTTCTCATTATTTCTTTGGTTCTGCTTAACGTCAGTCAGGTTACTGTCTTGCAGGCTGCGGCTACTGCTGGGGGAGGCATTGCTTTTTAAATGGCTTTGCATATTCTGCATTCTGTATATTCTGTGCTATGCTGTGCTATTTTTATAGTTTAACTCTGTGCCAGCGACCTTGTTTCAATTTCTTGAGAGTAACCTCTCTGAAGGTCCCAATAGGTGGGGAACATATCTGACTACAATGTTATGTTTCTTCTGATCGGCCAGCGACTCCAGCTTATATTTGAGAAGATAGTAATAAGTACACGACCCACCTCTTCCTTAGCATGGATGTGGTTCAGATAGTGAGCTGCGCTGAGCCACCTTCAAATGCCACACAGCAGGGGCCTCATCTGTTGCTTTAGAGATGCCACCCTCCTTATTGTCCTTGTTTGTCTTCTCCTGGTTACCATGTGTCCATCACCCCTTAGGTGAATGCTTGTCTCTTAAACTGAGAAGAAGGACTAGGGGCAGCTGAGGGGTTAGAAGGACAAAGCGGTGGCTGAGCAATGGGTCCACCGGGCCAGTCTGTGGAGGCACAGCAAAGAGGCTAGTTAGAGAATTTATTTCAATTTGTTCTATTGAAATTGTTTAATTTGTTGAACTGAACATCTATTGCATGGATGTATGTGATTTTGCAGCTATCTTACTCATTTTCAGGTAAATTCTAGTGAGCAGAAGGGAAGAGGAAACTAACACTTTATATAACCCCTCGGGGCTGTTTGCTCTCTTAAGGTTACCAGGGTAAAGAGCTAGCGACTCAAGTCCTTATGAAAGCTTTAGCCTGGAATAAAACTACCACCCTCCCGGAAATGAAGGATCGGGTTAGGGCAACAAAACAGAATGTAAAAACCAAACCAAAACAAAAAACAGGGCCACTCAACCTGTTACGCACCCTCCCTAATCAGTCACCAACAAGGGTCCTTCTGCCCAGTGTCGTTGGAGCCAATAAAAAAACCGAGCTCAGTTGAAAAGCAAAGGAAAGCCTTATTCTCTGACCTAAGAACGGAGAAGTGTGAGCTCTGACTTTGCAGCACACGATCTCCTGGACAGGCGGCGGGCGGGGCTGCTGTACAGGGATCTGTCCGTCCGCGAGAAGGGGGCGGAGTTCTCACGGGGCTGGCGCAGGCGCGGTGCCCAGGACTGCCCACTGGAGCGCCCGGCAGCCTCTCTGCACACCGCCCACTGCCGCCATCTTGAATTGCAGGTCCCGCGCCCGCTTCCCCGCACCACCCTCGGGACTGAGGTCTCCAGCGCAGCGGTTCGGCTCTGAGAGCTCAAGTCCAACGTGTTAGGTGCAAGCCCTCTGCACGCGGCCCCCAACAGGCAAGTGAAACTAGACTAAGCACAAAAAGAGAGGTTAGACCTTATCCCCTAGATTCCGTCTTATTTTTCCTGGGGACCTCAGTAGGCTTTGCTGGTGACAGATCTATTGATTCCAAAAGCGGCGTGTAGGTTGAGGACATCGAGGGTGGGAACCTGTTTGAGGGGTCCAGGCGCCACCTTCCCCCCGGCTTTGACGCTCTGCTTCACTTTGAGCACGTGGGTCTCCTATGGTGAAGCAGAGCCCTCTGGTTCTTGGCTGTAGGGGCACTATAAGGATTTCTGCATGTAAAGTGTGAGCTCAGCATTCAGCATCCACCCTGGAGAGAGAGCCGACTCCCGGAGTGGCCTTCATTGGGTATCTGTAGGGCCCTGCAGCAATCTCAAGGTATGCAGAATTCCAGCCTGGGCTTCTGCCATTTCCTGATCCCACCTGAATGAGGGGAACAAAGGAGCCTTAAGATTATGCTGAAAAAGTCTGGGGTTGTTAACTTGACTCGCTGCATTGAGAGCTGTGCAGGTCCAGGCTGATCCGGAAGGAGATAACTCCAGGATCCTCTGTGGAGCTAGTGGGGGCTGCTCCTTAGTCTCCAGAGCAACCCTGAGGAAAAGATGAGCTATGCCCCGAGATCTACCCAAAGTTAAAGCCTAGGAATTAAGTAGAGGCAACCCAGATAAGCAAAAGGACAATTTACCAGTTTGAGGCCACAAAACACAAAGATCCTAGAGCCTTAAATTTTGCTATGTGGAACCAACATAATGCTGCATAGCATTCAGGATCCCTGTAATGGATGTTAGAAAAGAATAGACTGAATAGACATGTTCTGAACCATTATTAAACTTCTATGTAGGAGGGAAGGAGAAAGTAAAGTGGAGAAACTGGGAAATGTTTTAACATTTGGATGTACCAGAATTTTATTTCTTTTTTAACCACAATCATTGGAACTACCCGACTTTACATTCACTGATTATAAAATATGTATGTGTATATACGTATATGTGCGTGTGCATAAAACACATTTGAATTTGGAGACATAAAAAAGTCAGGCATATATGATGAAGCAACATCCCCCCAAAAAATGCAACGGGTTAAGAACTCCAGAATTTGAGTTTAATTACTAGGAAAATGTCCATTTGAACAGCTATAGAAGCCCAATACACAGGTGAATCCTTCTTTAGAGAAATCAATTATGGCATTAAATCCATTCCTACATCTAGACGTTCTAGTTCTGCCGTATTTCCTATTGCAAATAAATTCATATTCAAAATTTTAAAACTGTCCTCAGGCCCATAAAAAGAATAAAAATAGTTTAAAGCTCACTAATTTAAAACAAGCATCTACACTGGAAAAATTCCACTGGTATATACAGACGGTCCCCTGCTTAGGATTTTTTGACTTTACCATGGTGTGAAAGCAGTACATGTTCAGTAGGAACCGTAATTCAAACTTGGAATGGTGATATTTCCCTGGGCTAGCAATACAGAGCATGATACTCTCTCGTGATAGCAGGACAGTGAGCACAGCTCCCAGTCATGAGGGTAGAACTACTTAGAACTACTCTATCCAAACAACCATTCTCTTTTTCACTTTCAGTACAGTATTCGATAGATTACATGAGATACCCAACATTTTATTATAAAATAGGCTTCGTGTTAGATGATTTTGTCCATAGATGATTTTGTCCAACTGTAGGCTAATGTAAGTGTTCTGAGCATATTTGGGCAAGCCTAAGCTATGATGTTCTGTAGGTTAGGTGTATTAAATGCATCTTCAACTTCTGATAGTTTCCACTTGCTACAGGTTTACTGGGATGTAACCCCATCTTAAGTCTAGAAAGATCTGTACTGTGTTTTCAAACTTGAACTATTTGAGCCATCCAATTCCACATGCAACAATTGGCAAAAGCTAAGGTTACTAGTATGGACAGCGGTGTCTGTGAGTGAAGCCCTTTTCATTCAGCTGCTTGGGAGGATTCATATCCTGGCGGGAAGCCCCTACCCTGTTCACCTGAGAGCAAAGAGTATGAGCCACAGCCCTGCCTGCTCTGCCCCAAGCAGAGTCTCAGCCTAAAGAGTCCTTACAAAACAGCAAAGAAAGCCACACACTAGCTACCCAACCTCTCCTTCCTATATGTGAACAATTTAGGACTGCTGGGCACAGGAAGAAAACCAGTGACAAGGAATTGAGACCAAGATAAGTACTTGGAAAACCAGAACTCGTTCAGGAAACAAAGCAGTTGTTATTAAAATCCTCAGAGAGATTAGCTCTCCATAAACCAAGGTGAAGTTACTATAAATAAGGAGCAATCAAAAAACAGCAAGAACCATTAGAATTTATTAATTACTAATATACAAAATGCAATAGAAGAATGGGAAAGTCAAGGACATTTCTCAGACCTTAGAACAAAAAGCCAAAGAAATAGGTTAAAAAAATGAGATAAAAGTTAAGAGACAACTTTATGTTTTGTGTATCATACCACAATAAAAAAATTTTTAAAGTTGAGGTAACCCCAATTCAGCAAGTCTAGAATTCAATGACTCAAATTTCAAGGGAGCACAGAGACCATGAAGAGGAAGTTAGCGATGAAATAATGAAAATCATTTAGAGCCAAGTGGTCACAGATCCAGTTGAAGAGATCTACTAAATGCCCAATCGAAGAATTTAAAAAACATATTCCTAAACATGTTACTATGAAATTTCAGAACACCACGCATAAAGAGAACATCTCCAAATCCTCCAGGAAGTGAAAACAAGTCAGCCACGAAAGAACAAGCCAAACTAGCATCTGATTTCTCATTAATAACAGTGAGTACTGGGAGGCAGTGAGCTATGTTCTCAAGGGTCTAAGGGAAAATAACTTCCAATCTGTTGTGGTAAAATTATATCTTGAAGTATTAATCTTTATGTTTCCTTTAACCTTTTTACTTACTCACATGAACCCCTAGTGTCTATTTTTCTTCCACTTGGTTCTACTCAGATATGAGTCACCTACTTTGGAAGCAGCAACAAAGACTATAAAATTAAAAGGAAAAAACCTTTAGACAAAGGACCAGATGGAAAGATATATCTGCATGCTTGAAGAGCTAATTTTTCCACTCTGAAGTCTAGATAAAATATGAACCAGGGAAGGGAAGAAAAAGGCAAAAGGACCAGTTCAGAAAGGAATAAAGAAAACTCTAAATTTACGAGAGTAGTTGGTGGGATGGGAGAAGCTTTTCATCCGCAGATATCAGGTGGTTGCCTGGAAACTGACTTGGTGCTGAGCTGTCCACACTGGTTGCAGTCTCTGGTGAGGAACCTCACCCTTGTGGTCTGATGGCTGGTCATCATCCATTGAGTGTCCAGTTTGATAGGGCACTCATTAGTATGGGTGTATTATCCACTGCTTGATGGGATACACCTAAGACATTTTGGGGGATATTGGCAACATGAATATATCAAGACAGGGCTGAACAAAACAATTTGAAAATTGCGCTATTCTAGTTACACTTGAATACTATACCCAGCCAGATTATCAAATGCAGTAACAAAACTGAGATATTTTGAGCCATTCATATCTTAGTTTTATACCATTTATAGGAAGTTTCTTGATCTCTCTTAGCAAGATGAGGAAGAGAACCAAGAAACAGGAAGATATGGGATTCAGGAAATAGTAGATGCAACACCAAAGAGCAATGAAGGAAAGTACTGGTATTCCCAGAATGACAGCTGAAATGCAGGCCTAGAAAACAATCAATACCTCTAGGAGCAGGAGGATGGAGTTCTCTGCAAAAAAGGGAGGTGTTTGGGGAGTGATCTTAATGGAAAAGATGGTGTATGGACTTCACATTTGTGTCCCTGTAAAATTGGTGTGTTGATATCTTACCCCCTAATATGATGTTTTTAGGGGTTGAGCCTTTGGGAGATAATTGGGAACACGTAAGGCTATGAGGGTGGAGCCCTCATGAATGGGATTAGTGCTCTGATAAGTGTCCTGAGAGCTTGCTTCTTCTCTGCTGCCCACCAGGTACGGCTACAGCAAGAAGTCTGTATCCTGAAGAGGGCCTTCACCAGAACCCAGTGGTAGTGGCACCTTGATCTTGGACTTCCAGTCTCCGGAACTGTGAGAAATATGTTTCTGTTGTTTAAGCCACCCAGTCTATGATACACTATTATAACATCCTGAACTGACTAAGACAGATGGTATGATGGAATAGATGGTATAATGGAAAGGATTTGTCAAAGCCAGTGCTTCAAGAAAAAAGAGAGAGAAAGGCATTTAGAAACTTAAAAATAAAACTCCTCAAGAAAAAGATATCTAAATATGTAGCAAACTCAAGTACATAATGGTTTTAAGAAATTTCTAAATTGTAAGAAAAGAGACTCCATTTGACTTTGAGGAAAAGAAATCCTCCTACTGATGCTGAGTTTATATCATTTGGCTCAGTAAAGAAGTGAAAGTATTTCAAGCACATAACTTGAGCCAGCATTTGCACAAGTCTAAAATCACAAAAGCTGCTTTTTTGGCTTGCAAGAAAGACTTGACTATGGTAGCAGGACAGAATACAAATTGGTAATCTTGATAATGTCAAAGGTGAAAATGACAGAAGGGCCATGGCAGGAGGAGGAACACTGGAGAAAAGGATGGGGCACCAATATCTATTTACAAAGCTTGGAGTCAAGAGATAATGCTGCAAGTTGACAACACAAAAAACACAGGTACGATTCTCTACAGTCACAAAGATAACCAATAAAAGAACTGGAAAAAAAAAAGACAGACACCCAACATTGGAAGGGAGTGTCAAATATGAGAACTAAAACAGAAATATTTTTTAAATGTTGACTATCTTAGTCAGTTCAGGCTGTTAGAATACCACACATTGGCATTGGGAGGTTTAAACAACAGAAATTAGTTCTCACATTTCTGGAGGTTGGGAAATCCAAGATCAAGGTAACAGCAGATCCAGTATCTGGTGAGAGTCCTCTTCCTGGTTTATAGAGGGCTGTATCCTCATGGGAGAGGGGAAGGGGCAAGGAGGGGGAGGCGACGGGGAGACAGGCTGGGGCAGGGGGAGAGGGAGAGAAAGTTCTCTCATGTTTCTTATAAAGGCACTAAGCCCATCTTAACAGCTCCACCCTCATGACCTAATTAGCCCCCAAGGGCCCCACCTCCAAACACCATCACATTGAGGATTAGAGCTTCAGTTTATGAATTTTGGAGGGACACAGACATTCATTCCATAGCATCAAATGTGGAAAGTGGACCTGAGGCTGGAGAGAGGTGGGGACACTATTGTTTTTTATTATAAACTCCTCTATGCTGTTTGATTTTGAGCATATACTTCTTTAACTAAAACCTTTTAGATGCATTTCAGGAATCACCTCCTCTGACCTCCCTCCATTACCAAAGTTGGGCATTCATCTATGCCCTGGTTGTACTTATACCAGATGTTTTGACCTCAGTTGTGCCCCCCAAAATGCATATGGGGGCCCTCACCCCCCATATGACTATATTTGGAGCTAGGACCTCTGAGAAGGTGATTAAGATGAAGGCTTAAGGGAGTGGAGCCCTGATCCAACAGAACTGGTGTTTTCATAAATAAAGAAGAGACACCAGAGCTTTCTGCCAAATGAGGACACAGCGAAAAGGCAGCTGTCCAAAAGTTAGGAAGAGCGCTCTCCCCAGGCCTGGGCTATGCTGGTACCCTGATCTCAACTTCCAGCCTCCAGAGCTGTGAGAAAACAGATTTCTGTTGTTTAAGCCACTCAGTCTATAACATTTTTTATGGCGGCCAGTGATGACTAATATACAGGTTCTGCTGCCACGATTTGATGCATTATCTCCCCTTCTGAATTCCAGACTCCTGAGAGCAAAGCCCCATATTAATATAACTGTCATAAACTGAGGGCTTACTATGTGCCAATCACGAGGCACTCACACACTATCTCATTTAAACCTCACAACTTCATAACATCAGAGCTATTATCCTCATTTTACAGATAAGGAAACTAAGGCTTGAAGAAATTATATGGTTCATCTAACTTCATGAGAATCCGTTTGTACCTGGCTCCACACCACCCTACCGCCTTCTCTGTCTTTCTCTCCCTGCCTCCCAGCAGTTCCCCACACATAGCTGGTTGTTTCCTAGATAAATGTATTCCAGTCTCGCCAAGGAAAAAGGACCTGTTTCTCTTTACAGTAATAAATTCCTGAACTTGATGTTCTTGAACACTCCCACCTCCCACAATAATAAAATAAAATACAACGTAAAAGCCCCTCCTCCAGACAGATCTGTCTACAGATCTTGCAGAGCTCAGTGCAAAACGAAACTGCAAGCCTCTTGTTGGAAAATCATTAAGAATGTGGAGAGCTTCCAGGTTGGTGAACACGTGGAGATTTGGGGAGAGTGGTGTGCCCATGGATCATGGCCACGCCACACTCCTTCCCACATACCTTGCCCCGTCCTTCTCTTCCATCTGGCTGTTCCTCAGTTAAACTCTTTTATGATAAACTGGTAAACATTGCCTGTTCTGGACACCCACCTTGCTTTATTCACAGAACAACCCACCCCAACCACCTCTCCGCAGCAGTTATGTTTAGATCTTCCTTGTTCCTTTTTCAGCTTCAGAGTCCTCCACTGTATGGCTTATTCAGCTAGTCCCTGCTGATGGACATTTGCCCTGTTTCCAATTTTCTGCTATAACAATAGAGTTACAATGAATTTTTTTAAAAAAAGAAAAGAAATTCAAGTTGGCAACAGCAGAGCATTAAATGAAGTGCGGGGCCCTTCTACACACAGGACCTCGTGGGACTGTACAGTCACATGCCCATGAAGCCAGCCAGCCCCACCTGCAACATTTTTCTCCACCTTTCTTTTGAAATCACTCACAAGTCGAAGTTTCTAGCCATCATATATGAAGTTGTTAGTCACACAAGAGCGTAGGTTGGGATGGAGTAAGAATAAATATGGACAGGAAAGCATCACACATCCATTTCTCCTTGTTTCTCTGTTCCCTGGAGATGGTTCATTTGCCTATCAAGATCCAGCACTTGACATTCATTCAAAAAGAAGCATGCATCCGAATGTTCACAGCAGCATTATTTACAGGAGCCAAGATACGGAAGTAACCTAAGTGTCCATCAACAGATGACTGAGTAAAGAAGATTTGGTGTATATATACAATAGAATGCTACTCAGCCATAAAAAAGAATGAAATTTTGCCGTTTGCAACAACATGGATAGAACTAGAGAGTATTACGCTTAAAGAAATAAGTCAGAGAAAGACAAACAGTGCATGTTTTCACTTATACATGTACGTCTACGGAATAAAACAAACAAATGAATATAACAAAACAGAAACAGACTCACAGATATAAACTAGTCGTTACCGGTGGGGAGAGAGGTGGTGGGGACAACATCGGGGATGGGGATTAAGAGGTACAAACTACTAAGCATAAGATAAATAAGCTCCAGGGGTATATTGTGTAGCACAGGAAATATAGCCAATATTTTATAGTAACTATAAGTGGAGTATAATCTATAAAAATTTTGATTCACTATGTCATACACCTGAAACTAATATAATAGTGTAAATCAACTATACCTCAATATAGATAAATAAATAAATAAGTAAATTGTAAATAAGATACAATATAATGTACAGCACAGGGAATGTAGCCAATATGTTTAAATAACTTTATATGACGTATAATCTATAAAAATAGTGTATCAACATGTTGTACACCTGAAACTAATACTGTAAATCAACAATACTTCAATTAAAGAAGAAAAAAACCAGCACTTGAGAAAAAGAATCCTCAACAGACATGCAGAGCTGCCTTCGTCAACAACAAAAAGTATTAGTGGAATGTGATAAATTAGCAAAGGGAGTTGAATGCCTATAATCCAAATTTTACTCCAGAAAGAGGAAATACATAAAACTCCACACAAATATATTACAAAATTGGAAGATATATTAATTACAGGAGATTAAAACATTTGGCCCATTGCCTCACAATCTAATTAATCTGAGTACATTCAGGAGTTAGCATCAAAGTTGCCAACCCTAGCAAAATTATTCCATGTGAAATGCTCCATTCTTAGTGAATGGGAAGTTTAAAACCAGAAATTGCAAATCCAAGGCCTCTAGGAACCAGGTAGGTACTTGAATAGGCGAGATCGGGCAACTGAGGACTCGGGAAGCTGGAGAGCACATCCTGGTCTCTACTGTAGCTGTAGCTGTTCCTCTGGTCCACATGGACTGCTGTGGTCAGAGCTTCTGAATTCTCAAGCAAACCCAGAAATGAGTATATCCCAAATTGTAAGTGTTAGCAACTAATTTTAATAATTTTAAGAAAAATATGGTCAAGTAAAAATTGTCCGGGGGGCTGGAAATGATTTTGAGCCCCCATGACAAAAGATTCATTTTATTATACACAGTTGTAAGAAAACTAATTTCAGACTAGAGTTCCATATAAAAATCCATCACTCACAAGAATGCTTGGGTGGCTAGGGTGTTTGAATTAGGAAGAGCAAAGAGTCTATGGCAGTGGTTTGGAAATCCCCCACTTCAGAGGACATTTGGCAATGTCTGGAGACATTTTTGGTCCTCACAATGGGTGAGGATGCTACTGGCATCTGTCTAGTGGGTAGAGGCCAGGGATGCTGCTAAATATCCTATAATACAGAGAACAGCTCCCACAACGAATATTCATCCAACTAAAATGGCAGTAGTGCTGAGGTTGAGAAATCAGCTGTAAGGCAGTGGTTTGGCCTCAGAATGTGGTTCTCAGGCCAAAGTTTAAAATGCAGATCCTCAGCTACTCAGTGGTATGCTCTGTGAGTAACAACCAGATATGTGCACTTTAGAAATCTTCCCAGGTGATGTTAATGCCTGCTAAAATTTAAGAGCCTTTGAGCTGAAATAAGAGAATCTAGAGAATTACCACTGTAGGATTAGCAAGGATGCATGTTTAATGATAACAGAGAAAACTTTTACCTTTAAGCTGCAAAACATTGCACAGCAAAGCAATAGTATCAGAATAATCCACCCACAATCACAGCTTGTTCCAGAAAGATAGGGGGAGTTCCGAAGAAGAAAAACTGTCATCACATCTTTACCCTCCAAGTACAGGAGATAATTTCATAGACTGCCCTAGGTATTTTTACCTTCATGAAAAAACAAAACAACTATAAAAATCACAATCTTAAAGGCAATCTATATTCCTCAAGCATTGCAAAGTCAAGCATTTGAAATTAGGATACATAAAATTAAAAAGAATATATTATAGATATCCTTAATACAACCTTTAATACATGTCATAGCAATGGGAAACTACTTTAAGCCTTATAAAGCAACCTATGTTGTAAGTGCATCATTTCCATTAACACTAAAAATACCCATTTTATTTTTTTTTAATATTTATTTATTTATTTTACATTGCCTTTTGCAGGGGTAATTAGGTTTTGTTTTGGTTTATTTACTTTTTTTTTATGGAGGTACTGGGGATTGAACCCAGGACCTCATGCCTGCTAAGCATGAGCTCTACTAGTGAGCTGTACCCTCCCTAAAAATATACATTTTAAAAGAAACACTGCTTAGAGTCCTCTGTCTCTTGTAGGGTATGTAAGAAACTTCCCCACTCCCCAAAGGTCAATAGATACTCTTCCCCTCTTCTCTGTCCCTGCTAGAATGAGCTGCTGTTACTCACAGAAGTGCGTCCCACCCCTGGAAGTTCAGGCATGTGTAGTGGTCATCATCCCTAGCGGACATAAATAGAAAATTCAACCGAGAAGCATAAGCACAGATAAGGGGATATTTGTCCCAGGGCTGATGCAGTAAGAATTTCAAGGCTGTAAACCCAGACAGAGGGTCTAAGAGAAGTAGCTTCCTGGGTAGTAAAAATTATTGCCTTGTATGCTGGTGTAAGTTTTTTCTGACTTGCAGAATAAAAGGCATCTTTGCAGGCTGGCAAGACCCTGAACTCTAGAACGTCATCTATAAGATGAAGGGAGGCAGTGGAGAGCCTTTCTACACTCTGGCAAACTTACCTTGTTTATAACCTTTGTGCTGCCCTGTTTCACTGCTTCTGGAGGAAACCAGAGTAAAATGAGCCATACCTACGCCAAGTTGTCATTATCACCAGATGATCTTCTGTGGTCTGGCCTATCTCAGAGCCAGGAAGGAGGCTGAGAGGCATGGCTTGCCCTGGGGTGGAGGTGGAAGGGGCTCACTCCCAGAAGCAGCCCTTCTACTGCCTGTCCGCAGAGGAAGTAGAGCCATCAAAATCCTTAGGCCATTACATAAGTTAAAAACACTCTGAGTTTAAACTTAAAAAAAAAAAAAATCCTTAGAAAAGACAACCCTCAGGGACCTCTCTTCCCTTCCCAGCATCACCCTGACATCCTTGATAATCACACAGAGCCACCCAGCTCCTTATTGGTCCCTGGGACTCTCATCCCTTCTCAGTGCCTGTCCCTCATACCATTTAAGGCTCTCCGCCTCCCTCCCCACAAGGTAGATATTCAGGGCTTATCCTGCCCAGTTCTTTCAAGTTGAGGAGATGGATGTGATAAAACTCACTAATGCCTAAACAAAGTAGTGTGTTACCACTGCAGGGGTTCAGAATATATCACCCTGAAATATGCCACTTTGGCATACTGATTATTTGGAATGAAAGATACTTGAGAGATGGCTTGTGCATGAACACTCTGACCTCCCTATGTTCCCCTGAAGGAGGAACCAGATCTCCCACATGAAAGGTACCTGGTACCAAGAGAGTAGAAGCATCCTGGTCCATCACCAGGGGCAGGGCATTTAGGGCCAAAGGGCTATGTAAACAAAGCTTGTTACTTCATCATTTTACCACCCCTTTGTCCTGTCAATTCTTTACAGATGTATTGTTTCCTTGTCTAAAAGGTATAAAATCTTCCTGTTTCGGTCACTTCGAATCTCATGTCTTTGTGGGGCTCCAGCACAAATGTACATACGTACATATGTAATTACATTTGTTTTTCTCTTGTTAATCTGTCTCTTACTACCCAGGGTTCTCAGCCAAGAACCTAGCCGGGTAGAGGGAAAATTATTTTTCCTCCCCTACACCTCCTTCCAAAAAGAGTATTTATATGCTAGAAGCTGTTAAGAAAGGTAATCCTTAATCCAACATAACTAATCTGTAAAGGTACATTTTCAAGGACCAAGTAAATCCTTCAGTGGAGGGTCTTACATCCCTCAAATCCTCTTGGGTTTTCAGAATGTGAGAGGAAAGGGGAGGCTTAAAGAAAGACCTTGTAAAGACGGGTCAGCTGGCAAGCTCTCCATCTTTCAAATCATCTAGAAGTGGAGATGCCTTTTTCCAAAATTATGTTTGAAAACAGAAAAGTTGGATAGCATTCTATGTGGAGCCTATGGTACAAATTCCTTTATTCTCAAAAACGATGACATATTCCCAACAAGAGTGCAATTCAGACAGAAAGAGCATGCAGTCGTCTTCCATTTACCTCTTCAGGGAATGAGGGGAAATAAGAAAGGCTGTCTCTCCCTGGGCTCCTTTCTGACTCAGGTGGCCCATCGATGAAGCTGGACTTCTCCCATGCAGACACCGCAGATACCCGTGGTCTCAGGAGCTAGTTGTCCTGCTACTGAGAACAACGATGGCTTTAATGCAGACTATTGCATAAGGAAGAGTTTTCTCCTGTTACTATGATAAACATTAAGTTACAGCTCTCAGCATGTGGCAGAGTATTTTCAAAACTGCTAAGAGAAGAGAGACATCCAAGGATAAGAGCTGCAGCTCAGAGTGAAACCGTGGTGGAGAATTGAGCCCCTGTCCTGCTCTGAGTGCCATCTCCTGCCCATTGGGTTGTGGGTCCCAGCTGAGGCAGGGATGAACAGCCTTTAATAGTTTACAACTGGAGATTACTTAGGTATCAAGCATCCCCTCGGCAGAGGAAAAGAACCTGGGGTGGCTGGGCTAGTGGGGCAAAGACAAATTTTAATCTTGAGCCACAAGACTAACAAGAAAGTTTAGCCATGAAGTATAGAATGAGTGCTATGCTTGCCATTAAGGAAAAAAGGTATAGTGAAAAGAAGTATAAAATGAGGGGGAAAAAAAGGAACTCTTTTAGGAGGAAAGAGAGACGTAGCATTTTGGACCCGGTTCTATCACTGACTTGTCATTAGTTACTGGAATGTAAGCTAAATGTGGGCAGGGACTTTTTTGTCTGTTTTATTCACTGCTATATACTCAGCACCTAAGAAAAATGAGTGGAATATATAGGCACTGAAAAAATATTTACCAAATGAATTAATAAATTATCATTTTGAAGGCGTCAGACAGCCCTTAGGGACTATTCACTGATTCTTTCCCTCTGTGCCCCACAGCACTGCTGCCCTGGTCAGAAGAGCATGAGTGCATGAGTGGCGTGTGTGGAAAGCAGCTGACGACCGGACGGTGACGATGCCCTGGAGGAACGCTGCAAGGCCTGAAGGTACAGACCGGGAACTTGGCTGGCAGGTCGACAGGTCAGAAGGGAAGGGTAGCCGGAGCTAACTGTGAACGCAGATAGGCAGATGCTGGAAGAGGAAGGGCGGGCTGCAAGGGCAACAGCAGCATTAGCAGCTGACCAGAGGGAGTTGGTTTAAGCAGAGCAGGAAAACTGTGGAAGCAGTCAGTTTTCTGCTGGCTTTGGCCAAGGGGCTAGTGAGAATGAGCTGTCGGCTACAAACGGAGCCACTGAAGGAGAGGAAGAGCAGAGGGGAGCTGAAGAATTAGGGCAGCCAGTCAAAAAGGAAAGCAGCCGGACACTGGACTAGCCACTTTTGCCTTCCATAGAAAAGGAGAGGAGGCAAGAGGGGCAGAGAGCCCAGAGAGCAGAGAGGTTCTTATCAGACATCCTGGAGTTTCCATGATGTGTTGACATGGTGTCCTCTTACTGTCTTCACCGAAGATTCTTAGCCTGGGTTCTCTGAAAAATAGACCCTTTGGAACTGGTAAGATTTTTCCACCCAACCCCCATAAAAAGCATTTGTCTTTAATTTTTGTTGGTTTTAAGGAAATGAATGGTAAAATATATACACTGTGGGGTCTGAATTCCCGCATCACAGAGTGTGAATGTGACGGTCCAGCTGCGAAGTTCCAGAATATACTGTTTGGTGTGGGGGATGCTGTCTTTGGTGCCTCACATGGAGGGGCGGTGGCTTCCACCAACGTCACACAATAATGGCAACCAACTTCCATGATCCCAAAGCCACCTATGCCGTGGTATCAGATGTGTTTCAGGTACTGGCCTTGCCCTGAGGTGGACTCAACTGTATATAAACTGGATCTGACTTCCACATTGTGGTCTCCCACTGCCGTATCTGGTGCTTCTAAGAAAGCCTTTTTAATTATTTGGGCCCCCTTTTTTGTCACTGAATTCTAGTGACAATTGATGAACATTCCTCATATCAATTTTGCCAAATATCACATCTTGTCTTTGGTGCACTTTGTCTTTGACAGTGGTAGTTTTCACCTGGTCTCCAAGGTTCTCCAGGCAGTTGTGGAAGAGAAACGATTTTATTCTTCTTCTCCCATTTTCAAGAAATTTTAAGAGAAGCACTTATGTGAATATGTGATTGAAATAAAATGTTGTTACAGAGTCTAAGCTCATACTGCTTGCCACAGGATAGGCCAGTACATCTAGGGATGAGTTGTTGGGGCAAGGAATAGGACTTCATTGGGAAAACCAGCAGGCTGAGAGAATGGTGGACTTGTGTCCCAAAGAGCCATCTTGCCTGGGTTTGGATGCTAGTTTCTTTTATAGAACAAAGAGAAGGAGGTGAGGAGGTAAAGTAGAAAAGGCAGAAGTTGTTGTAATATTTCTTGCTTCAGCCAGACTCCAGAGGGATGTGTTAATTTCTTCTTTCCTGCAGCCATTCACAGATCAAGATGTCTCCTGTGAGCTAAACAAAGGTATTTTAGCTTAATACTCAGGCATGGGAGGCAAGGTTCCAGGAGATGGGCCATTATGTATACTTAAGTTATAGGCAACATGCCTTTAGTGATTAACTTGTAGCAAAAGCAATAGAATACAAAGGTTAAAGTAAAAGAAACAGATCCAATATGGAGTCAGATTTGTTCTTCCCCATTTCATTGTGAGGTGAAAGACGCCCTAAGGCCAGCTTCCCCCTCAGATTCTGCGTCCATAATTCACCCAGATGTTCCAGTTTTGCTGCCACCATATTTCCTGGAACATGTAAGTTGTTTATTTGGGAATGTGACTCTGAGAGCAATAGGGCAGGATAGAGGAGGGGAACAGGGAAAGAGAGAGAAACAAAAGAAGGATATGAAACTGAGCCAGCCATTGCTAAGGACAACTGTGCTCCGTCCTGCCCAGACCCTCTGAAGAGCTGATGGAAAGCACCTCTGAACCTCTTAACTGCCTACAGAGGGGAGGACATGGGGAACGGTTGTTAACTCCCCCATGCTTCTGGGCTGTGCATGGGTGAGTTCTCACAGGCGTCTCTTGCCTCAGCATCAGCAAAACCCCAGGGCCAGGAGTGAGAGGTTCACTGCACAGGCTCAAATGCATCTGCACGAAGCCCATCAGAGCCCACAGGAAACTGGTCATCACAGCAATGGCCAGATAGGAGGTGGGGCTGGGAGGTTTGGACATGGGGCTCCTCTCTGGTCTGCTGGTGCCCCACCTTTAAAAAGTCCAGTCCACCACAGAGTCCTGATCAAGGCGTTGGCTAGTTGCAATCTTTCCAAGGACTTACTATAAAAGGACCAGTGGAACAAGCTGCAGCTAGTTCCCAGGCCATTATTCATATTTAAGACTTCCCTCCTTTTCCATATAGTGAGATCCGTGGTTCTCAAATTTTGCATATTAGAAACATCGGAGCAGCTTTAAAAAAATCCTGAGCCTAGGCTATAACTCAGTCAATAAATTAGTATAATTATTGAACAGAAAATTAACATGGATAATGACATTACCTAATTTGCAGACATTGCTCAAATTTCACCACTTGTCCTCTACTGTCCTTTTTTTTTTTGTCCACGATCCAATCCAGGGTCAAATGCATTTAGTTGTCCTGTCTCCTTAGTCTCCTCCAATCTGCAAGAATTCCTCAGTCTTTCCTTATCATGACCTTGACACTTTTGAAGAGGACTGGGCAGTTATTTTACAGAATGTGCCTCAATTTGGATTTGTCTGATGATTTCTCATGATTCAACTGAGGTTGTGAATTTTTGGTAAGAACATCTTAGAAGGAATACTGTACACTTCTCAGTGCATCGTATCATGGTTATATGATGTTGATGTGTCCTATTAGTGGTGGTGTTCATTTTGATCACTTGGTTAAGGTGGTATCTTTTAGGTGTCTCTAGTGTAAAGTTATAATTTTCCCCTTCGTAACCAATATACATCTTGTGGGGAGATTCTCTGAGACTATTACAAATACTCTGCTTATCTTTATACTTTGCTCGTTTATTTTATTTTTGCTCACTAATTTTAGCATCCATCAATGGTTCTTACCTACAACACTTACTGCTATGTATTTGCCTAATGTTGACTTTCTATATTCTTTCTTCCTTCTACTTTTATCATTCGTTCCTTCTGCATTTATCAGTTAGACTAGTAATCTAAGAAAAAAGCTGATTGACTTGCCTTTGATTAACTCTAAGAGTTTAACAGCCCTAGATAAAGGGGTCGGTGTGAGGCTTTACTGGAGGAATAAGAGAAACAGAACTGCTGGCGTGAGGAGGGTGAAATTAGATCTTAGGTATTGAATTTAGAAATCAGATTTTGCTGGTGGTTTTCATTTAGGGACCGATCATTTCACTGGATATAGTGAGCAGCCAGAGTTGAGGAATGTGTAGTTGGGAAGTGTTTCAGGTATGAAACATAACACAGCACTGTCTCCTGTAGTAAAAAAGAAAAAAAAAAGTTGGCAGAGTGGGTGAAGGAGGGTTAGTATGCGATACTTGTGTCAAAAAGGAACACATTTATGCAAATATCCCAAGATTAAGAGCAGAAGAGAAGGGCATAAAAGTACCAGCTGCAAAGAGGCAGAACAGAAGCAAAAGAGGAAAACCTGAGCTTGATGCATCTGTGCACAGTAGGACAGAGAAGTTGTCTGAGGTGAGGGGCAGAGGCAGTGAGGAGAGACTTAAGGAGAAATGAGGAAATAAGGATATTAGTTCACAGCTGGTGAACCCAGCTAAGGAAACTAGGAAAATTAGCTGGAGGTGGAAAACTCCCGAACCAAGAGAAGGGAGGTAGGCCCTACGGGTAGGAGTCTGGCAGTCCTGGTTCAGACCAAGGGCCATGTCATTCAGGGGTCTGGGAAGGAAAGAGGGGAAGGGAGGGGAGGGGAGGGAAGGGAGAAGGACAAATACAATGTAAAGGGCATCTTAGCCATGAGTCTTTTAGTTATAATGACAACAACTCAGCTCAAACCACCTTAAGCAAAAAGAGACTCTTTGGGCTTCCAGGCCTGGGAAGGTCAGGATAAAAGTTGACAAAGGGTGGCCAGCCCCCCAAACTCAAAGTTATAGGCCTTTATCTCTCCCTTCCCCCGCCACCCCCGCTGTCTCTCAGTTCTTGTTTCTCTCTGGTGTTGGCCTTGCTCCCCATCTCAAATGGGCTTCCTATGTGCAGACAGGGAAGACAGCTGCCTGTATCCCAAAGCTTTCATTGTCTCAGCTCAGCAGCCCCGGCAGAAAGATGCGCTGCTGTATCCCGGCATCTGGCTCTCACTGCCAAAGAAGAGCTCTGCCGGCCCTCCTTGAGTCCCAGGCCCACACTTTGAACTAGTCCCTGCTGCGAGAGGGATGAAGTGCTCCATGGTTGTCCAGGCCTGGGTTAAATGCACCCCCCACGCAGGGCTTTGGAATCTTAGTGGGACCGAGCTTAGCAGCACCACTTCGAATGGCAGTTATCCCAGAAGGAAGAGATGCATTCTTATCAGAACAAGGGAGGGCAGGCTTGCTCGGAACAGGAAGAGACATTTCCCATCGAAGACTCCCACAGAGAACTTCTGGAAATAATAATAGTCAGTTTTATTACAGTAATAGCTAATAGTCATGGAGTGTTTACTATGTGACAGGCACTGGCCTAAGTCCTTTATGTGTATTAAATCCTTTAAAGCTCACAGAGTGCTTAGATACTATTATTATCACCATTGTACAGAGGAGGAAACAGACACAAGCAGTTACGTCACTCGTCCAAGGGGCCGCAGAAAGCAAGGGGTAGAGCAGGGATTCCACGCGGGCAGTCTGAATGGAGAGCCTGTGCTCATACCACTGACCTAGGATCTGAGCGGGGTAGACATTTGAGAAATAAAGTCAAATAAGAAAATAGAGTCTGAGTGAAGCCACAAAGGGGGGTTGCTTACATCTCCACAAAGAAGGTATAAGCCTATGGCAGCCTGTGATATTACAGCACTTATAGACACTTAGAACTTACAGGGCTATAAAAACACTGCTTGGAGATGTCTGAGGAAGAGAAAGAAGAATGTGGAAGACCAGTCCGTTGTAACCACAGGGATCTCAGATGAGGTTATTGATATTTTTTTTAATTTGTTTCTATTACAGTAAAGTACAGATAACACAAAATTTACTGTCTTAACCATTTTTAAGTGTACAGTTCAGTGGTATTAAGTACATTAACACTGCTGCACAACCATCACCACCATCCGTCTCCAGATTGCTTTTCATCTTAAAAAACTGAAACCCTATACTCCTTAAACACTGACTCCCCATTCCCCGCCTCTCCCCAGGCCCTGGCCACCACCATTCCATTCTGCTTTCTGCCTCTGAGAATGTGACTACTCTAGTATCTTTTAAGTGGACTCACACAGTATGTGTCCTTTTATGACTATAATGCCCTCAAGTTTCATTAATGTTGTCCCATATGTCAGAAGTTCCCTCTTTTTTAAGACTAAGTAATATTCCATTGCATGTATATGCCACATTTTTGCTTATCCAGTCATCCAGGGATGTTGATTTGTTGTTGTTATTCACTGGTGGAATAGGGAAGAATTTAGAACATGTTACTTTACTAGGAAAAGCAATAAATAGGCCTTTAGCCATCTTTTTCTGAAAAATATACTCCTTGGACTTGCCTTACCTTAACGTAATTGCAGTAGACCAGGAATAGAAGAAAACCCCCCACGTTCATTGCAGCATTATTTACAGTAGCCAACATGTGGACACAACCTAAGGGCCCATCAACTTACAAGTGGATGAAGAAGATGTGGTATATATACACAGTGGAAGATTATTCAGCCATAAAAAAAGAACAGAATTTTGCCATTTTTGACAACATGGATGGACCTTGGGGCCAATATACTAAGTGAAAGAAGTCAGATAGAGAAAGATAAATACTGTATGATGTCACGTATATGTTGAATCTAAAATTTAAAAAAGAAAACACCTCATAGATACAGAGAACAAATTGCTGGAGGTAGGGATTGGGGGTGGGCAAAATGGGTGAAGGGAGACAAAAGCTATAAAATAAATAAGTTATGGGGATGTAATGTACAGCATAGTGACTATAGTTAATAATATGCTGTTGCCTATTTGAAACTTGCTAGGAGAGTAAATCTTAAAAATTCTTATCATACACACACACAAAAACATTCATGTGTGTGGTGATGGATGTGAACAAGACTTACTGTGGTGATCATTTCCCAATATATACAAATACAGAATCATGTTGTACACTTGAAATTAATAAATGTTGTATATCTATTATACCTCAATTCTTTAAAATGTGAAAGTACATGTAGAGCACTAAGTCAATAAACAAATAATGGTTACTATTAATTACTATTAGAAATGTTAGTATCAGTCCCAGGAACCTATATTTTTATTAGAGATTTCAATAAATTTATATAATGTGAGGAAAAAAAAGGAGTAGAAGGAAACAAAAACACTAACTCTAAGCCAAAGCTCCCTGTGACACACATAGGTTGCTTGGGTGACATGTAAATCTTTATAATAAACCTGAAAGCATGAGAAAAGAGAATGCCTATAAAAAGCTTCTGAGGCATTTACGGTGGTGGAGATGAGCCAAGCATCACTGCTCTCCCAGGAAATCAGTTGCTTGAAGACTGCGTCAGAAAGTGCGGTTCAGAAGAGCCAGCCCCGGAGCCTGTCAGCCGGGCAGCAGTGGCCCTGGGAGGCTCTGACCCAGCTGTCATTCTCCAGACGCTGCCCTCTGCCCTTGCCGCCAGTGGCTTAGAGCCCCGTTACTCTTTGCCTGGAGGAGCATGTTGCAAGATAACTCAGACATACACGTGCCCTCTAACTCTCCATGTTATTTCCACAGCTTTGAACTTGCACCCAGTTTGCCCTTATATTTATCATCTGTGAATTTCTCTTGGTCTTTTCTCTATGTCCTTTAGCCCCAAGGCCTCTCTGACCTCCTTAGAGGCCACTGCATTTTCTACAAAGACCCAGAGGAGCGCCTGGATTGGCTACATTCTGCCAAGCATACAACACTGGCTGTAGCAATCAGCCCCGAGAAAGACCTTTAAACTTTCATTCAGTCCTGTCTTTTAACCTTTGTCATTTCTGAATATAGGCATTAAGGCAGAGACTGAGCATGAACTGTCCCTTTTCTTCAACCTATTTCTTTACAAATGAAGAACTGTTCCATTTTAAGACATCTGGAGATATTTCTCACATTCTAAAGTACCTGTGTTCAGTAACCCTCACAGAAAATGCTATTATATTCTCACCTAATCCCACATGCTAAAGTTTCAGCTTGCTGTTTGTTGAAGTAGAGATTTCTTCAATATTGGTTGTCCTCCAATGTCTTTCCTCCCCTTCTGCTATAGCGATAGAACCCTTGATTGGTAGATATTTACATGGTTGCTTAGTATAAAGATTGTATCATTCAGCCTTCCATACTGTTTAGTGTGACCATGTTATTAAGAGTTGGTCAATTGCATGTGTTGGGAAATATGTTCAACTCTGGAATATATCTTAATGGAAGAACATGCCCATCATTCCTCTATTTTCTATTGTGCTGCTTACAATGTGGGTGTGGATGTGATGGTGTGTCACATTGGACCATGTGGGTAAGGGCAATGTCCCAAGTATCATAGAACTATAAGATGAAAAAAGTTGGATCCCTGAATGACCTCATGGAGCAGAACTTCCATGCCATCCCTGGAACCATCTACTTCTGACTGTAACATGACAGGAGATACATTTCTACCCTGTTAAGTCATAGTTACTTTGGGTCTCAGATACACACAGCAGAAACTATATAATAATAAATACACTTGTAGATGCACTTGACAGGGACAATCCTCAGTATGCCAGATGTAGTGAAGATTTGTAGGGAATTTGTAGGCACCCCTTCCAATGTTTGGGGGAGTTCCGTGTTATATAGGTCTCACTGGAAGATCCTGAACCTTGATTTCACCATCCCCGAAAGTTTGGGCTCAGCGGTGTAATCCAGTCTCGGCCAATCAGATGCTTCTGCCAAGACTTTAAATATGGAATGAGTGAAGCAAAGCAGCTGAAATGGTCAAGAATTCACCAGTGTCCTAGGGAGCCCACAGGGTCACCCAGCATATGGTGCAGACAGCAGACATGTCCCTATCGTATGTCCTTTGGCATGATTTGGGTTCTGATTCTCACCTGGATTTTGAGCTTGGCCTTCCTGGAGATGCTGTGACTTACTCCAAGGGCCTTTTGAGAAAGTGCTTTTTTGTTTAAACCAGTCAGAATGTCTCTTGCTTGCAACTGAGAATGCTAACCCACATACCCAGGTAAGAGCTATTGCTATAATTAACTATATTTTTCTTCTACAGCTGTTTCACTTTAATAACATTCATGCAAACCCCTGAAAGCTACTGGATATTTTTCAGCTTTGACTATCATATTTATGTGGTTTTTCACCTTCATACTGAAGACTAAAACTAGAAGGAACCCTGGGGACTATCTTGTCCACTTCCTTCACTGAGGGATACTGAGACTCAAAGAGGTTCTTTCTCATTTCAGTGGATGAATCTCATTTCTATACCTGGTTTCTGATAACGTCTCCAACTTAAATCAAAACCATTCCAAATTAAGGGCCTATCTCTTCTTATGCTGAAATTTTATTTTAGAAATATAATGAGCTACTTCTCTATTGCATTACACAAACCACCAAAGGAAATAAAAATACTACCGGGCCCAGAACCAATCCTAAGAAAACATCACCAATGGTCAAGAAGCATGAGAGGGGGACAGTTTATAAGATTCCCTCAGGGCAGCCCTATTTATATGTATTAAAAACAAGCATGGCTTTTTGAATTTGCCTCAAAATATCTCCAATTCCTTGGCAAATATGCTAATCGCTCTGTAATATTTTAAAGTAGACACAGAGTTTTCCAAGCTTTCGTGAGCTGCTCCTGGGCACCTCTTCTCTATAATGCAATTTTGGTTTGCTGGTGATTTCTCACTTCCTTAAACTTCCGTACCATTGAGGTTAAGCTGTTATGGCTAAGTTTATATTCATATGCGTATCTCTTCTATATTAGTTAGGATTCAGTTCAACCGTAAGAAACAGAAAAACTCTAAATTGCAGTGCCTTAGACCAAGATAAAGATTTGTTTCTCCCTCAGTTAATGGAGTCCAGAGGCAGCAGCCCAAGGCCAATATGGGGGCTCCATGATCATCAAAACCCACGCTTTACTAGTCTGCCACTTAAGCATGTTCCCTCATGTTCCAGAATGGCTACTGAGTGCCAGTGATCACATCTGCGTGACATCCAGAAGAGACAAACAACTCTCTCTTCATGGACACTGTCTGAAAGTCAGGCAGTAATCCTTCTTGAATATCATTGGACAAAACATGGTCAAATCTAACTGTAAAGTAGACTGTGAAATATGGCCCTTTAGTGGTGTGCTTTGCTATTCCAAATAAGTTTGGGAAGAGGGAGAGAATGAATGTTGGGTAGGCGACCAACAGCTCTTCTGCAATGCACTACTGTTTTACTTTTCTAATAGAGTCTCTTTGTTGCTCTCCAAGTAGTGGATTCAAGTCAAGCAGCATAAAGAATATATAGTAATTAAGAACACTGTCATTGGAATCATACTAACCTAGTTTCAAACTCACTAGGTTTGTGACTTTGGACAAAATGCTTCACTTCTTTGAGGTTCTGTCTCCTCATCAGTAAAATAGAGGCAGTAATGCCTACTTTATAAGTATTACTACACAGATTAAATGAGATTTTATATATATGGCAGATTAAAGGTGGCCACAATTGCTTTGGTATCCCTCCCATTGAGAGGTGAGGTCCCCCTTGAATCCAGGTGAGCTGTATGATTATTTAAACCAGTAGACTATGGCAGACGTGACTTTGTGGCCCATTTAATATCTCCTGATGCTGGAGCTGACATAGCCACCGTTGCGTAGCCACAATTGGTTGAGTGACCTTCTGAAGATTAGTACAATATTAGCTTGAATTATTTTTCCTTCCTCATAATTTTACAGACTAGGTTAAGTTAGAAAAGCACCCATATTTATATACTCAGCTTCCACTTCTATCTCTTGGCGCACTTGTTCTTGGAAGCCAGCTGCCATCTAAGAAGTACGAGCACCCTAAGACCACCGTGCTGTGAGAAGCCTAAGCCATGTGGAGATGGGGGCACTGAGGTGCCAAACATGTGAATAAAGATAGCATCTTGGAAGGTGCCCGTTGGAAACCCCAGCTGCCCTAGGGGCTGCCATACAGATCCTAGACAGATTGCCCAGCAAAATAAAAAGGTTGTTTTAAGCCACCAAGTTTTGAATGTAGTTTGCTACACAGCAACAGATAACCAGAACAATGTACATATAAGCACATGGTAAGTGCTCAGCTGTGGCGCTGAGCCTGATTCAGGTTTAGCAAAGAGCACTCCGTGACTCTTTGGAAGTCCTCCTGCATGATGATGCCCCAGGTGAAAATATCACACCTTGATAAGGAAGCACATACCGTGCTGTATCACAGCTTTATATTTTTATTATTTTGATATCAGTTTTTCAATTTAATTGGTTTCCTTTGTAATACTGTTCATTTGCATTTTCTTTTACACAATTAAAAACCTTATGCTGAGAGAAAGTCCATAAAATGTCAATAAACTTCCAAAAGAATTCATGATAAAAAAAAAAAAAAGAAGAAGAAGAAGAAGGAAGAAGGAAAAGAAATTAAGAATCCCTACTGGGGGATGGCAGAGCCACCAGAGGAAAGGAACCTGGGTACCTGAATAGCTGCAAGAAGCAGAGTCCCCTTCCCGCCCACCTCCACAGGCTTGTGGTGGGTAGGGATGGGAGCTTGGAATAAGCTCTTAATGTGTTAAGCCACTGAGATTTTGGAGTTGCATTATTTGGCCTGCACATCCTAGCATGGTGTCTAATGATAGAAGGATACATTTATACCCATCAAAGAAAGCCTACTAGGAAGAGAGACTATGATGAGGATGGTAAAGTTTAGCCAGGCTAATATAAAAAGACAAGAGTGATTCTGAAGACTGTAACCTGTCTCATGGATGACTTCAGCCGGGCCTCGCTGTTCTGGAGTCCCTCCTTGCCTAGGCTCCACCATCTCCCCAATGTAGACTCTTGGGTTCCTAGTCTTTTCCTAGAGGCCAACATTTTGCCTCCTCTAGGCTTCTTCTAGGTTCTCTGAGGGCTGGCTATTACTCAGTGTTGACCTCTGCTGCCTTTGAGCACTGGCCTCTGTCTCTCCTTGGCCCAGGTTGGTCTCCTGGCTTGACTCCCATGCAGGACCCAGAGGGCCTCCTGCCCAGCATCGTCTGATGCTAGAGTTAACCCAGTCACCCTTGGTTGAGTGAACTTCTAAGGGTTAGTCTAGTTTGACTAGTTTGAATTATTTTTCCTTTCCCATAATTTCTTCAAACTGATTAAGTTACAAGAATATCCGTATTTATCCTGTCAGCTGTTCATTTTACCAATCATACATTACATGAAAGAAAAAAACCTATTTGTAAAGCACCTTGCTATGCATCAACCAGTGTGTTAAACACTTTTGCATTTCATTTAATCATTGCCAAAATGCTCCTTTGAGGGAGGTATTTTAACTGCACATTCCCAGAAGGAAAAAAAAAAAAAGCTCTGTATTAAGTTATTGCCTAAGGTCACCCAGCTAGAAGTGGATGGAGCAGGGAATCTTAACTAGGTTTATCTCATCCCAAAGCCCATTCCCTTTTTACTGCACAGTGCTGACTCTGACCACCCCATTCTGGTACGATTATTCAGACAAGCATATAGATTTCTACATGAGCCTGGGCAAAATAGAAAGTGCGAATGTATAGGATCTATCCTGAGTATAAGAATATTTCATATTTCTCTTGATAATTTGAGTCATGGAACAGACATGTGTCCATCATTTGCCAATGACATTAAGGTCATTAGTTGAGCAGCAGTAACATATAGTCATGGTAAAATTTAGTAAGGACAAGACTTCAGAAGGAAAAATACAAATGCATACTTCAGAGGGCTAATTCTGCAAAAGTTTAAAATATTCTCAGGTTCTTAGTGACTCAGCAGAACAATGTAATGATACATTTTGATGCTGGTGATAGTGCTGAATATTATGATGCTGTTTTTTAAAGCATGACTCCAGGAGTTATTAGCAAAGGCATGGCATGGAGAAACCATGATGTAATCTTTACACTCTGTTCCACTTTGGCCAGGACTTCATTGAATTATGTGGCCATTTTGGAGCTATTTGTTGCAAGTGATATGTGAAGATCTTGGGCGTGTTCCAGGGACAAAGCACTAAAAATTATTAGCTTGGGATAGAGAGCATTAGTAACAAAGCTCAGGGGATCAGGTTTATTGAGAAGCAGAAGAGATCAGTGATCAGGATGAAAAATCAGGAATTTCCGTCACTGTAGTAGTATTTTTCTAAGTGTGCGCCAGAACTTTATGCATCTGCATCACCAGAGATGCATGTAAGAAATGCAGATCTTGGGAAAATCCCAAACCTACTAAACCAAATTCCCATCAGGGAAGGGGAAAGCCCCCCAAGGATTATACACACCAAAGTCGAGAATCTTTGCACCACTGGTTTGCAGCCTTAGCTGTATGTTAGAATTACCTGGAGACCAACCTCAGAGATTCCAATGCATTGGTCTAGGATGACTCCAAGACGACAGACTTAAAAACTCCCTAGGTGATTCTAATATACACCCAAGGTTGAGAACCTCTGCTTTGTGCTAAAATATAGCATGCAAATGCCAGAAAGCAACAGTTCAGCTTCCACTGCATAGTTGAGAAATGGGTTTATGAAGTTTGTGAAACACTTTAATTAGGCTTTCTATTATTTTTATTTTTGGAGGAGGTACTGGGGGTTGAACCCAGGACCTTGTGCATGCTAAGCATGCGCTCCACCACTTGAGCTATACCCTCCCCCATTGTGAAACACTTTAGTTAGATAATTCCATAATATTTATTCTGAGTCATCTCCCCAAGGTAAATGCATTTTATGTTTATAAATGATTCGTCTGCCCGCTTAATCAGGATCTGAGACTCAAAGTCATTGTGAACAAAATTATTTTCTGGATTCTGGAGATTTCACTCTCCCTTTCATTCTACTTTTTCTCACACGGTGGCTGTGAGGTATGACAAAGAAAAATATAGGGAGCTTATTTGAAAGATTTTATCTTTTTTTCAATTGAAAAATTTTTTTTTGTTGGGGGAAGTAATTAGGTTGATTTATTTAATGGAGGTACTGGGGATTGAACTCAGAACCTCATGCATGCTTGGCGGCACCATACCCTGAGCTATACCCTCCACCCCTATAGAGTGCTTTGAAACAATGCTGTATGTCAGAGCCGCTTGGTCCTCACTGTGGTCTTCCTCTTCTCAGTGGCCCTGCATCATCGTCAACTCCAGGTACCAGATCTGGTCCTCAGTGTTGAAGACGATAAGTGCAAGTTTATTTGAAGACACTTTTGACGAGGCCCGAGACAACAGGTGCTTTCCCAGTTGGAGAAATACCCTGGTAGTCATCAGGTACAGCAGGCAACTCTTCCACATCAGAAGAGGGGCAAGTACTGCTGCTGATACTAGCCATTTGTGCCTTAGATTAAACTGGAGTGCATTACCAGGGATTTTGCTTTCTGGACCTGATCTGATTATGTAATGACATTAATTGGCCCCTGAAGGTACTTCATTGAATTTCTGGTAGAAGCTCTTCCCTTACACTCTTAAAATTATATTTTAGATAACTGTCTTCTTTCTCTATAGATGTATAATTTTGCACATTATCTTTTTTTAACCATGGTAAAATATACATAACATAAAGTGCACTATCTTAGCCATTTTTAAGTGTACAGATCAATAGCATTAAGTACATTCGCATTGTGCAACCAACCTCCAGAATTCTTTGCATCTTGCAAAAGTGAAACTCTACCCGTTGAACAACATCCCACTCTCCCACTCTTTTGAACATCAGATTTACCAGTTTAACCCACTCTTTTAAAAAAGTTTTCTAAACTTCATTAGTCTACAAAGTTTTGCTTGGTGTTAGCCACATTTGCTGATCCAATCTTATTAAATCAAAACATTTTCTTTCTCCTTTATGGGTTCACATAACACTGAGCTAAGACACCATACACTCCAAAAGCAAATACATTCTGGTTTTTCTTTAAGTAAAATGTTCGTCAATTTAAACAAGGGTGAAAATAGAATACTATAAACTGACTTTCTCTTGAGAGAAAATCTAAAATTTTGATAATACCAGCGCTAGAGAAATAGTAACTCTCAAAGATTGGTGAGAGAGAAAATTGATTGAACAAATTAGATGATCTCTAACAAAAGTAAAAATGTAGATGTCTTTTCACCAGCTATCTTTACAGATGTAGTCACAAAAAATAAAAACAACTTAAATGTTAATCAATAGAGGAGTGTACTTAACAGTATACTTACTATATAATGAACTATTTCTTATACAACTGTTAAAAATAAAATGATAGCTCTGTGTGTGCTGATATGGGAAAATCTCCAAATATATTATTAAATACAAAATTCAAAGTATAATGGAATGACATGACCCTTTTGTGAAAAATATTAATTATACACTCACATATATATATATACACACACACATATACATATATATTTTGGCGTCTAGGTATATATTCCCTTTCCTGGAAGGATAAACAAGCAATTGTTAACAATTGCTCTTTTGGGAAAATAGGCTGGTAGTTGGGCAGGGGTGTGGGAGGGGAGGAATGCATCTATTTTTCATTTACACCTCTTGGTACTATTTGATTTTTTAAAACATGGGCTTGTATTACTTTAAAAAAATTTTTTAAATGTCAGCAGAGTTATCCAGTCAATGAGATTATGGAACATTTAATCTTAACTCTTTATCATTTTCTCTACATAAAGAAGTATATTAAAACAAATTATGTTCATTTGAAAAGCAAAACAAAATGTGACAAAACATGACATTCTATTTCATACCTTAGCTATCTGGCCAAATAATTACTTTCATGATCAATTTAAGTCAGACAGCCTCCCATGGTTTATGTCTCTATAATAAAAAGCCAAATCAAACAAAAGCAGCCAACCAACCAGACAAAAACCTGGTTTATTTTCTTTTTGACAAGAGAATAAATGACATTTACTAAAAATACCCTCAGTTTTCTCCTTGGTGTTCTGCAAACAGTCTTTGTAGAAGCTTTGTAATTTTATCATATTTTTACACTTTCATGCAGGATTCATCATTTTCTGTAGATTTTGCTTAGACAATTTTGCTCAAAGATTCAGAGTAGGACATCAATGGATCCCTGAGGGTCTGAGACACTTGAAGATTGCCCTTGCAGGAAGGTTGTCTTGTAATAAGATTGCCCCTTTTTCTTTATCCAGTTCTGGGAATTAAACAAGTTGCAAGTAAAAATATTCTGCTTTTCTCAAATCAAAGAGACATAGTCTTAATATCCATACCTTAACACTCAGTGCAGTAGGACAAAAAAGTCTTCCTCCCTCTGGAAAGAAGCTCAAGATCTCCAGATATATCATGCATCAAAACTTGCATAAGAAAATGTTTCCTTTTTCCTGTTGTGAATGGGACATGTGATCTTGATTTTCTGGTTGTTGGAGTTAGCATAATGTTTGTCTCTAGGCATGAGTAAAAATACTGAGCAGCTATACAAATCAAAGCTGTGGTGTAAATCAACAAATAATTTTCGCTGTTGTAACAAATCAGTTCTTAATGACTTTTTAAAAGAAGATATTTTTGTTTAAAATGGATCACTCTGAAAGTTAATAAACAATAAACCCCAAGTCACTTTTAGTTACCAGAATATTAGAGTTACAAAAAAGTCCAGGCTACTTTGTATAATTTTAAAAGATGTTCCTCATTGAACTCACCCTCCTATGTCCCAGCATAAAAATGCAGAATGTACTTATTTAGAATTGAGTAATACTCATTGGAAAATAAGTTTCTGGCAAATGTACGAACTATGTGTGGTTCCCATAGAATTAAACAAAAATAGATCTTGTTCAAAATAACAATAAAAACCCCATGGGACTGACTAATAAAAGATGGCTGGCACAATTTGAATTCCATGACAAGAGCTAACGTAGAAGTTTAAAAAGTGGTAACAGTAGTTCATTTATCATTCTTTGTAGCTATAACAGGCATCTTCGAGCTGTCCTGCTGACCATGGCTTTGGAGAAGATTTCAGGGTACTGGCCACACCGGAAAAAACAAAGCTTGCTGCTTCTGTATTTTGGGATTTCAACAAACCAATAGTGAACTGTACAGACACTACAGACCTCAGGCATTGTGCTGATTACAGAAGAATCATACCTTAAATGCCACTTCTTTTTTTTTAAATTTTTTTATTGAGTTATAGTCAGTTTACAATGTTGTGTCAATTTCTGGTGTATAGCACAATGCTTCAGTCATACATGAATATACATATATTCATTTTCCTATTCTTTTTCATCATGAGCTACTACAAGATCTTGAATATAGTTCCCTGTGTAAGTACCACTTCTTGTTTATATGCCCTAGTGTTTCTAAAATGTTATTCTATTGACCAGAGGTTTTTCTTGCTATTAGATTCTAAAATAAGAATAATGTGATCAAAATATATTGTTCCTTAAGTATTGTCACATAAGAATGACAATTATCATGTCAGATTTTCAGTTCACTGTGCTTACTATAAATACAGCATAGTCCCAAACCACTGCCACTCTCCTATAATTTTTACTGTATTTAATAATAGCAATTGATTTATAACCATAGTTGAATGGTTGCATCATTTTTATATATGTGTAAGAATTTTCTCATAATATACTTAGTAATCAGGAAGAAATCCTTTATTCAGAATATGTGTCTCAGAAAGTATAGTCATTTAAAATACAGTAATGATTCCAGTGTGCCCATTTTGTTCTCTGGGAAGAGTCTTCTAAAAGATATTAGAAGGAAAAGATTCCAGTAAGGAAAGCATAAAATGCAAACCATTTGTGTGTGTGTAAGTGTTAGTTAGCTGGTTTGCCCCTAGAATCGTCTGAATGGGGTTATTCCCCACTCTGCAATCCTTTCTAAAGAAAAGAAAAAAATCCCTGCTGGCCACTCTTGGTAGGTCAGGTGACCAGGATCATACAAGCCCCAGGAGACTGGAGCAGTTTTCCCCCAGACCTCACACCTGCTGGTGCACAGGGCTTCTATCTTCCCGCCTCAGTGGTCTTTGCGTGGCCATGGTGGTACCACAGGGGCATGGCTGGTATCAGAAAAACTCTCTCTCAAAATCGTTTGGACACATTGTTTTTAGAATGGCGTGAGGTGTATGGTGGCAGAGTGGAAAGAATGTGGATTTTGATATTAGACCTGAACTGAATATCTTGGTTCTATCTTTTCCATCTGTGTCATCTTGCACGAATCATTTATCTGTCTAAATCTCAATTTCTACATCTGTAAGACAGGGATAATAATGGTTTTATAGATTTTTGGAAAGGAGTAAGTATGATTGCATTTTAGTGTGTCTGAAATATAAAAATACAAAAGTATAGCTGCTGTAGAGTCACTTAGACCCAATCCTTGTGGCAGTGCCAGGCAAGACATGAGGAAGTGTCTCCTCCATGGTAGTGGGAACCCACAGGGGTTTGCCTTGCTAAAGGCAGAGAAACAACTGGGTAGAACAGACAATATTCTCCTGGCCACCCCAAATTCCTTCTCACCAGGCTAGCTGATGCTTGACATTCTACAGGTAAAGTTTCATCCCTTAGTTCCGTAATGAGAATACCACTGAGAAAGAAAACACATCAGACCTTTGTTTGTTATTTTCTCTTTCTGCCTCTTTGGAGATAGGAATTAATCAAATCCTTTCTTGAGAACAGTGTAATAGAAAATAAGGGCCATTTGGGTAAGGAGAAAACAGAGAAACACACTAGTCGGCTTCTCTTGAGCCATGTGAAATAGTTAGGTCCCTCTGTCCTATTCTTGTGATAGGGAAGAACAAGTCTGACTCCATATTAGACCTGTTCCTTTGGGTCTAACCCTGTGATGCTTCCAGGGCTTAGTCTTGCTGGTTCTGCACCTTTTGTGAAAGAAAGTTGCCTAGAGCCTAGAATACACAAAGTAGTCTATTCTTAAGGCTCTGACCTTTAAGGGTATTTAGACTTTTCCTTTCACATAGAGATTAGAAGTTGCAGAATAGAAAATAACATTTATCTTGTTGGAGGTTTACAGGGACACCATGACCTGACCCACATGGACAGCTACACGAACAAAGGATTCCCACACGAAGAAGTTTGCAACAACCAACCACACACCCCCTCCCTTTTTTAGGAGCCTGAATTCTGACTTGGGGAAGATGGTTCTCCAGGACATTAGTCTGCCATCTTCGCAATCTGCCAGCTTTCCAAATAAGGTGGTTATTCCTTGCCCCAACACCTCATCTCTCGATTTGTTGGCCTGTCGTGCAGTGAGGAGAATAAGTTTGGACTCAGTAACATTCTCACCATTAACCAGTAAAGAATCCTAAAACTAGTCCTTTAAAGGAATTGTGTTAGCTAGACTTGGAGATGAAATGTCATTCCCTGCAAGTCCTCTATAACTAAGTTGTCTTTTGCTCAAGATTCTGATATAATGACTCACATCCTAGAGGCTTTGGAAAGATATCCCTGTGAGATATTCTGAATTCTTAGTGTGGTCATTATTTCTAAAACATGAATGCAAGTCTTTTTTGCTAGAAACACTGGAGAATAGAAACCAGTTCATCTTCCATCACACTCAGCTGTTCTTAAGAAACTGTTGGCTGTTAAATTCTTTAGTGCTTCTGTTTTCCCCTCTTAATGGTAGATCCAGCTCTTCAAGGCCCAGGACTCAGGCTGGCTTACTTCCTCTGCCTTTATCAGGGAAGCTGCAGCAGGAGCTACAGCGGCAGTAGCTTTGATAGCCCTTCCTATCTCTGGTCCCCTTTTCCCTAATTCTAAACTTGGATGTGGTCACCCTCTTTTTTTCAGACACACCTATGGGAACATGACAGCTCAGCTCAGACTGTTATTTTGCTGTAATGCAAAACTACATTGTAAGCATTGCAATAATTCTACAGGATTTGAAATGACCATATTTTTATCTCACATATAATACCTCACATATTATGGATATGTGAGAAAGGTCGTCAAAATGAAGGTGATAACCTGCTTTTTTAAAAAAATCCCTGTAGAGTGACCACAGTTAACAATACTGGATTGTATATTTGAGTTGCTAAAGGGTAGATCTTAAATGTTCTCACCACAAAGAAAAAAAGTTAGAAAGTAGGGGGAGGGCGAATTAGAAGAAGGTAGTCAAAAGGTACAAACTTCCAGTTATAAGATAAATAAGTCCTGGGGATGTAACATACACTCCTGTATGGTACATAGGAAAGTTGGTAAAAGGGTTGATCCTAAAACTTCTCAGCAGGAGGAAAAAACTTTTTTGGTGGGGAGAGTAACTATGTGAGGAGATAGGTGTTTACTAAACTTAACTGTGGTAATCATTTCACAGTGTATGTATGTCAAGTCATCATGCTATGCACTTTTAAACTTATATAATGTTGTATGTCAATCATATCTTGATAAAGCTGGAAAAAATCCCTGTTTGTTTATTGTCAGGAGTAAAAAATAGTAATAATAATTCAGTTTATGCTTGAATGGTGGTCTACATGAGATGTTCTGGGGTATAGTCTTTGGCTAATATATTTTTCTCATTTTGTCCAATACTTGTATATAAACTAAGTGAACATGGTTCACAGGCTAGCTGGAGCCTTTTGTCTAGCATTCAACCATGAGCCTAGAACTGACCTCCATTTTCCAGGGAACCAAAGAACAATATTGAATACTGTGTAGCCTAAGAGCTTCACCTCACCATGGGAAACTTGGCGAAGGTGCCCATGCAATTCCTGTGCAGTTTTCTCCAAGCTCCTTCTCTCAAGTTGCTTCCCCTTGACTCCTGGTGAGCCTTCTCCCTTAGTCACCCAGTTTATTCTACCTTGGCTCTCTAGAAATAAAGTCACTTTATGACCCCACTATCTCTAGAAACTCTAAGTACTTTAGAGACATTTTCTCATTCAACCTGCAACACTTCTAATAGACCCAGGTGAAACATAGTTCCATTATTGCAACAAAGAAAATTAGGTGCATATAGTCTAAAATGTTTGCACATAGTAAACTGATAAAGCTTCTGAGACAAGGAATCAAAGCCTAAGCCATTAAAGTGTGATTGCCTCATTTCTTTAGGATCTATGAGTTTTGGGCTGTGCCATCATTGTGAAAGTATAAAGGAGGCAGTGTGCATCAAAAATGAGGATAAATGCTACTTAGTAAATGGGAAAAAAAAAACTTCCTTTCTGATAGACTTCAACAAGCAAGAGATTGTCACAATTAGAATCAGCTATCTTTTCCAAATTTAGGTAACCTTTTTTAATTGGAGCAATTGAAGTCTAATTAAACACAAAGAAATTAAAAGTTTCACTCGAGTCAATTTCTAAATTCCAAAATTATTTCAGTTCCAAGGCTCTGATTACTTTTAACTGAAAAATAATTAATCGACAATTTTTTAATGTTGGATATACACACTCAAGTATTTGATATAGTCTCATAAAGAGTGGATGCAGTGACTTTATTAGCTACTTTTAGATGTCAAAGAAGTATAAGACTCGAAGAATAAAGTCACTGATAATGAATGCTGCAACCAACTCTATGTGGCAGAGTGAGTCACCCAATTACACAGGGAGATTAAAATGTTCGCTACCAGATTGTACCTTTCATTTGTGACAGGGGAGCAGTGGGACATCAACAATGGGCTTTATAGCCAAGATGAACTTTAGGAACTCCGCAGAGAGGATTAGCATAAAGAGAAGATCTGGAAAGGATCCAGTGTATTCTTTCCTCTGACCTGATAGAAGCAAATGAGAGTCTCCACAATTCCTCACGTTATGGAAGGGCTAGGCATTTAAAAATAGTAACAATTCTTACCCTTAGATGGGACTTAAAGTGTTTTCAAAATTCTATCATAGCCTTTCTCCTTTTGTCTTCAGGCAACCCATTAGCTCCATTTACCAAATGCAGACACAACTCAGTCTCTCTGAAATCCAGGCTGCAACCACTCTTTAACACCATGTTGAGATGCAATCCAGAGTTGGGGGTGGATCGGAGAAAACATCTGTGCCCCACCCCAGGCTGAGAGCAGAGCTCAGCCAGACACAATGATCATTAGCCTGCGGTTCTCACAGGGCTGGATTATCTACTGGACCTCTGGGTTAGGATTAAAGACAGAGGCTTCTGTGCCCTCCTGCCCCCAAACCCCTCCTTTATAGGCTGAGTTGAGTCACTGGGTCAGGTTAAACAGGATGTGCACTGTTGTGAAATAGACCATGTGAGGTATCCCAACATTCCAGCTTCACAGAATACATGCAGTCAAGCCCACTGCAGAATATGCATGTAATAGCGATCACTGTACCATATTGGATCAGTTGCAGTATACAGAACCCATTATGAGGTCCACCAAGAAAACTTTACATTCTGACTCTAAAATACCCAATAGGGATTAGTTTTCTACCCCTGTCCTAAATTAAGTTAAAACATTTCTACATTTTCCAAGAAACAAAGAAAGCATGAATCCATTTTTTAGATCAAAAGATGCCAAGGTAACTGCTGGCAGTGTGCTTCAGAGAAGTGTATCTCCATTTTAAAGTTGAACCAGAATTCACATCTTACCTTCATGAAAATAGTTTTGTTTTGTTTTTTACCAAAACTATAGTTTAAATTTTCTTAAGAAAATTCCTAGGTTTTGGTTGCCGTGGTAAAATGTGAAAGCTAAATTATCTATTGGAAAGACCAGCTTGCTTTGTTACTTTGGATAGTGTCACATCTTCCAAATGCTCCATAGGAAGTGGTTCCCTACTTTATGTACAGCTGGAGATTTCTGCCTGTCACTGTAGCATTTTTTTTTTGTGTTGTAATTTCAGAACACTTTGAAATACTATTATTACCCCTGTATTTTTACAAAAAGGAAACTGAAGCATAAAAAGACTGCTCAGCAATTCGAGTCATTTTAGAGCAGCGGTTGTCAAAATGTGGGCAGAGGGTCCCTGCAAGTCCCCAAGACCTTTCAGAGGGTCTGCCAGGTCCTTCCTTTTCCAACCACGAACCTGTGTGAGGTGGGATTTTCTTCAGATATTTCAGCCAGAATGATAGACGGCAATAATGTCAATGTCGAAGCAGATTAGAGAATCCAGTTGCCTTTTGTTAGCCTGGACAGTAAAGAAATTTACAAAATGTTAAACAGTGCCATTCTTCTCACTGAATTTTTTTTGGCTTTGCGAAATATAGTTATGTGTCATAAAATATGTTATTTACATTAATATATAATAGGTTCCTTAATGTTACTTTAAAATGAAACACTTAAAAAAATTTCTCTGTTTTAATTTCTGATTTGGTAAATAGTAATAGATATAGTTCACATAGACAAAAGCTCTTCGAGGTCCTCAATGAATTTTTAAAGGGATCTTGGTACTAAAATGTTTAAGATCTGCTGAAGGAGGGAATAAATCCCCATTAAAAGAGAAAGTCAAATCCCATTATCAAACGAGAACAAGAAGGATGGATTTGAAATTGAAATGAAGAGGTCAATGTGGTCGTTAAAGGAAGAAAGAAGTCAGAGAGGGAAAAAAAAGATATTTTCAGTAAGATTAAGAAAAAATAATGTTTCAGGCAAAAGATCCATCTCCTGGATCAAAAGAACAAAGAATACGGAAAAACAAAATTCAGGCAATGGCCCTCTCCTTTTGAGAGTTACATGGGAATTTGCACTTGAAGGGGAATTTGGGTGTATTTGAGCTGGTGGGCTGATAGCAGCATCACTTGGGAGGAAACAAGGGAGTGTTGTCAGCAATGGAAATACTGTGGATGGATCAAGATATTTGTAGGTCTAAGATTTGTTAGCTAAATGAACATGAGATCTCAGGTTGATACATGAATTGATTTTAATTAAATGACAAGTCAGGATACAACTTACACGTTTAGCAGTTGTGAATTGGTTAAATAAATGAATACATCTTTATGACGGCATAGTCGGCCAGTTATATTCTGGAAGAATATTTAAGGGCTTGGGAAAAGGTTCACAAATCAAAAGGCATGTGACAAAACAATATTTGGAAAAATATAAGTACAGAAAAAAGATAGGAAGGCTATAAACCAAAAATGTTAATATCATCTCTAAAGGATGATACTATGGGTAGGTATCATTACATTTTTTTTTGTATTTTATTGTATATTTTCCCAAAATAATGATAACAACAGTAATAATAGTACAAGAAAATTTGTTCTGGTAGAACGCTGCCTAACATTCTTGTTTTCTTCAGTGGGTCCCAAGTTGGAGCCCTCTCTACCCAAACAAGCCACACCCATTGACTCCTCCCTGGTTTTAATCAACAGCGCAAGGAAGTCAGTCTTTTCCTTCCCCTTCCTCCCTTCCCCAAGGGCCCCAGAGCACTCTGTACTGGTTTTGAATTCAGCAGCTCCAGCCTGTGCTGATTGATTTTATTCTGCGAACTTAGAATTAGATAGTTTGGAGCAGAATAATGAACCCTCCCTGAAATAATGAGTGCAAATTAATGTGAAATAGATCCCCAGGATTTCCTGTAAGAATCTTTTATTACAGTGACAGTTCGGAGTTTTTACAAGTACTTGTCATAAATAATTTACTGCCTCCAGTGGCATGCTAGATACCTTATGTGACTGTTACTATGGGAACATCAATGTCTGTATACAGTTTAATTCTTTTCCCAGGAGCTGAAATAAAAGTCAGCATTATCTTAATGTTACAGATGTGAGGATTTAGGCATTCAAAAACTAAGCTGGCCCAGATCCAACCACAAATCAGAGGAAGAAGAGCTGAAACTGGTCTGCTGCACCCAAGCCAGGACACTTGCGCTAGAGCTGGAAGCCTCTTCAAATTGCGTGCACCGCGAGGCGAGCTTGGCTTGGCCCAGACTCTTCGATGCCAGGGTGATACTAAGACAGCCTAGCACAAGCTCAGCGTGGGTGCCAACAGTCTTGTTACCTGGAAGCAGCTTCCAGGAAGAAGAGGGTGCAGCTCCAAGGCTCTGCATTACCCTTCAGGGTGAGAGGTAGCAAATCAAGGCCCTGAGTCAGTGATCCTTGTTTTGCCCAAGGAGGAGAAGCCAAGGCAGGCAGGAGGGGAAGGAAATGTATGCGTGCAAGAAAGAGAGAGAGCGCTGAGACACATTTAGATGAGTGAAAGGAGGGCTGTTTCATCTCAAATAAATAAGGCACAAGGAAGAAAGGCAGAGCATATTTAGATGGAAACACTAAGGTATTTTTAAGGAACAATCGTCAAAGGGCAGGAGTGACAGCAGAGTAACTTCTCTTCTGTCTTCCCCATTGTCATCGGGCGTGATGGCCCTTCTCCAGGTCATCTTCTAATTCTATGTTTTGGGTACAGAGGGAAAAAAAGGAAAAATTCCAGAAAAACTGGATAGAAAAGTTCCACATTTTATGTGGAGGTTTTAGTCTAGGAAAGCAAAGTTACAGTTAAATGACTTTAAAAAGAGGATTATTTTCTTACAAAATTGAAACAGAAAATGTACCCTCCCACTACCCGCTAGTTTTTATATCCTTTAATGCTATTTAACAATCATAGTAAATAATACTTAATAATGTATTATATAAATAGCAAAACATTCATTAAAGAGAGTCTAAATGTTTATGCCATGAATCTGTTTACACTGGTCTTGATGAAAGAGTTATATAGGTCACTCTAAACTAGGGTCAGCAAATATTTTCTGTAAAAGGCCAGATGGTAAATATTTTAGGCTTTGCAGGCTACACAGGATCTCTTTAAAAATGTAAACATCATTCTTAGCTCAGCTGTAGAAAAACATAATTTGCTGCCCCTGCCCTAAATTATTGCAGCGAGCAGGAGGGCAGAAGGGACGGAGCATCTATATCCACCTCCATCCCCTGCACAGACTTGGCCCATCTTGTTCACACTGTGTCTCCAGCCCCCGGAACAGTACCTGGTGCATATGACGCCTAAATCCACAATTGTTGATTCAGTAAATGATGGCTAGATGCAGATGGCTGGAGAGAAGTCACAATTTGTGGAAAATCTTCAGGTCCTCCTCCCTTCGTGCTTCTTGGACAAAATGAAAAAATAATTTGGTGTTGATTCTTTTCTACTCTTAATCTTAGTGTTGAGAATCCACAGTAACAGGTCTTGGCTCTCTCCTGGCCAACGAGTCTTACCAATAAGGAAATGACTGAATGTTCTGACTTATAGCACAGTATGTTCTGCATGTAGGAGCATCTAAATGGAAAACAGTATTTAAAGGGAGTTAAAATGTAACGGGGACCTCTTTTATGTGCAAAGCATCCTGGAGAAAGGAACCCAGATATTTCCTGGTGGAGTGGAGGGAAGCGAACAGTTCCTGTTACACTAATGTGTTTAGCACATTATTTAATATAATCCACATATGTCATTACAAGGTAGAAAATATTACATCTTATGGGTAGAAAAACTAAGGTTGAGGGAGTCTGAATAACTTATTCAAGTTCCAAAAATTAGCAAGTAACAAACCAGGATTCAAAGGAGACCTGTCTCTTCCCAAACTTCAGGCTCTTTATATTATGCTGACTACGACAGAGGCTGTATTTCCAGCTCTATCAACAGTTTGCCTTCTGACCTTTGAGATGATCTCTTCACCTCATTCATCGAACACAAATATAAACTGCAATCCACCTCTCAGGGAGCTGAAAGAATTCATGAATGTTACAAAATACAGCACATAGCACTACCTTGCCCTCGATAAATAATTGCTGAATTCGAATTTTGCTGAACAGCTGAGTTGGCTGACACCCGTGAAAAAGGAGAGACAAGTATGTGGAGGAAATGCCTGATTTTATCAGCCCTGAGAGGGAGAAGAGAAAGAAGTATGAAATGCAATTAAATGACCGTGTGGTTGGGGGTAGAAATTCAGCCAAAACAGGCTGCAAAGCAGGAGTCGAGAGTAGAAGAAGTTGGATTTCTAGAACGAATATAAACGTTATGTCAACGATTTTCAAAGGATTTTTGCTTCTGCTTTTGTTAGCATCAGAGCCTTCCTTCAGAAACCTTAAAGCCCAGTATAGAAAACAAATAACAGAGCTATTCTTAGTCCTGGTCTCCGATTTCCATGATGTCCCCTGAAGAACTTCTATGGAACCCCTCAGTCTAACTCAGGGCATGGTTTGAAACTTTCTGCTTTTATATCTGTCTCTCCCCTCAACTCTCAATCACCCGTAGTACATACATATAACGAAAGGGCCGTTCTCTTTCTCCTAATAACAATGTAGAGATCTACTCTGTAGAGTGTTTTCCCATTGATGGTTGTCACATTCAGAGGTTGGGGTGACTTTAGGCGTGGTTTGATTCCAGCTGTAAACTGTGGGATCAAGAATATCTATCCCTGCATTTTTCTATATTGCATTCTCTGTGAAGACTCCATTCTCAAACGGGCGCTCTCTGCTTGTGGCAGAGATGGCCACCAGCAGTTTCGTCCTCAGTCTCTGCAATCTCAGGAGAGAGTGACGTGCTTAAAAGCACAAGTCCTCTTAAGGGATTTGATTGACTCATCATCAGTCATGTGCTCATCCTGATCTAATTACGACGGTTGTAGTGATTAAGGATACAGTTGGCCAGATCTGGTTCACATGCCCACTCTAGAGCCGGCAGGGAGGCCAGTTGTACCAGAACACAGGGATGGAGAAGGATGGCCAGGAAGGGTGATGCCCCAAAGTGATACTGAACAAGGCAAAGTATGTCTGCTTTACTGCTCAGAGACGTGATCACGATGGTATGTGAGCCCAAGACAGGGAGATCTGAAGACCAGGTTGACTAAAGTGATGACACAAGAAAAAGGCAGAAGTAGAGTTCAGGAACAAAAAGGAAAAAGAAAAGATGGAAGAAGTATCCTGTTGGTAGTGTGGACTTGTGCTTCCACAAGGAGAAGGAAAAGACTTTCAGTCCCTGGAGAGAAGGCGAGTAGGTCATGAAGCCATCCAAGGGACTATTTGTCATCGGGAGAAGATGAAAAGTAATCAACAAGGGCCTGCAGGAGGATTTTGTGTGGGAACTCAGATTATAAACTCACTGGGGAAGACTTCAAGAGACATTTTTGCAAGGATTCAGTTGCCAAGGGTGACAGAGCAAGACTTGAGCCCTACAAGTGGAGCAATTTCTTATTTATTTTGGACACAGTGTCTAGAGAGAGAAAGTTTGAGCTGTTGGCTGGACACAAATAGCACTAAGCCAACCAAAGACAAAGACCACTTCCATGGTAGCAGAGAATCAAGGCTAGATGCTCAAGCTCTGGATTGAAAAAGATACAGGTTTAAATACTGATTTCTCCATTCATTGGTAATGTGACCTTGACAAGTTACTTTTCTCCCTGGACCATGGATTCCTCATCTGGAAAATGGGGGTGATGATAATAGTTTCTAGTTTGTGGGCTTTTGTGATTTAGGATGAACAGAGATAACATTTGTAAAGGACTTTGTACAGTGCCCAGCACAAAGGTGTAGATAAATGTTGGTGCTCATGTTATTTAGAAACAACATGGTTGGTACAATGTAGACATAATGTGAGTGATATCAAAACATGTAACTTACATCATTTGACTGAAAAACTGCATTGCCTCAGAGAAAAACAGTTGGAAAGAGAGGTAAAGGAGAGTAGTCCAGAATACTTGAGTATTTTACTTGAAAGAGAGATACGTCATTGCAGTGTATTTTTTCATTCATTTGAGAAATTTTTTCTTAAAAGCCATTAAGTGCCAGGCACTGTGTACAAGGTGCTAGGGATAGAAGGAAGATAAAACTCCCAGCCTCAAAGAATTCATAGTCTAGGACAGGGATAAAAAAAACCCAACCCAACATAAATGGTATCAGAACAGTGTGATGAGAACTACCTCCGTATGATTTGTTCAGAGTGTGCAATGGGAGCCGAGCAGTGAGCAGCCAACTCCACCTGGACATCTTATGGCTCCAGAGGGCATTTGAATACAATCTGCTTCATACCTGCAGGTTGGAGGTAAAGAGTTCAGTAATACATAATCTTAAAAGGTCACATGTAGAAACGAAATGGGCGAATGTTAATCATTGTTGAAGCTGGGTGATAGAGATTCTTTCTATTATTCTCCCTACTTTTATGTATCTTTGAAAATTTGCATTTTAAAACTTTCTTAAAATGGCAAATGAAATCTAATTTCTCAGAGCCCCAAGGGAGGATATAGCTCACTGGTAGTGTGCGTGCGTAGCATGCAAGAGGTCTTGGGTTCAATCCCCAGCATTCCCATAAATAAATAAATAAGTAAATTCTCAAAACCAAAAAAGAGCAGTGAGGTGAAGAAGCTCTTGGCAGCAGCCGTAACCAAGGACGTACAGATGCTTAAAGAGAACTGTGCCTCCCTTGATATGGACGGAGAAGTAAATAGAAGAAAGTAAGGGGTAGGGGCCTGAGAAAGACCACTTAAGGCAATGAGAACAAGGGAAGAAGAACAGAAATGGAAAGACAAATGGGAGCAAAAAAAGGGAAAATGAAAAAAAAAACCTAGAAATTCTAAACACCCACTTACAGGAGAAAAAAATAAAAAGGAAAGAAGAAAGGAAAGAAAAAAGAAAAAAATGATCAAAGCAGACCGAGATTAAGCTGAATGACAAAGTTTAAGGCAGAAGCAAAAAAATTATTGTCAGAGATGAAGAGATTAGGATCCAGCTCCAAAGGAGGAACAGGGAAAGATAAAACAGAAGGACGCCCCACGAGGAAACCGAGTATAGAGGGAGAGTAAGAGTTCAGCCGAGCTGTACAGCAGGATGTTGATGTAAAGTGCTGCAGCTTAAAGAAAATTTTCAGAGTGAGGTTGGGTAATTTGGGGAAAGATCCACACATACACCTTGACAAGTTCATTTCTTTCTTCCTTCCTTCCTTCCTTCATTCATTTCAACAAATGTCAACAAACTAATCTTGTTCTCTGACAGTAAACTAGAAAGTATGATCGACATGTCGATCACAGAGCTTAGAGCCTAGCTGCAAACAAGTAAACAAGCTATTATAATAAACTGTGGTGGTGCCAAGATTGGCAGGTGCACATGGCAGTCCTCACAGGGCTGCCTTCATTTTTGTGTTGGAGGAGGGTGCCCCCAATCCAGGGGCTGGCCTTGGGCTTTGCATATGCAGAAACCTGATCTGCTCCCATGGCAACATCCACCTCTTGGGGATGCACACACCTTGGACATAGCCAAGCTCACAGAGATGTAATCACCAGAAGCCCTATTTACTAATTTATAGTAAAAGAAATAAATATGAAAGATTTGGAGATTTGTATTCTCTGATGAGCACATTTGTTTCATGGTAGGAGTTGGATTACCATCAAAGGATTGCTCAAAGAGAATGGATCACAGCAAAGGGGCATGAGATGGATGCTCCTGAAGCCCAGCATCACCCAGCAGTGATAGCCTGGTGCGTTCACCTGCATTCTATGGCCATTATCTGCCTCACAGAAGATACTGGTGTTCGTGGGTCAGGGCACCATTCCTCTGGCCACTGCTAGAGAAGCTGTCACATTCTATCCTTCTCAATACCCTTTCAGAGACTCCCGACTTCTATCTACATTAATTCTCTAGACACAGTGCAATGTATTAACTATAATTTTTCTTAGATATAATCTCAATTCAGTCTTGCCCCGCTAAGGTAATATGCAGATTATCCAGATTATATTTGGGTACTCACAATATGTTGGGTCCTCTCTCTGTAGGTCTGGTTTTATCTATAATGTTTTGATTATTCCTATTTTCATGTTCAAAATGTAATTTTAACCTCATGGGGTGGGGTGCTGCCTATTTTCCATTTATTAGACCCACTCTCTAAACCAGCTAAGGTTTGGCTTGGCCAATGAATGGGACATCAGAGAGCAGAGAGGAGAAAAACGAGGTTGGGATATTTGTCCCTCTTTCTGCTCTCTGTGTCAGTATGATAGCAGTTCCCTGGTGTTGCCATTTCTAAGACAGTGCACTGTCCCTTTTTGGTCTCCCTAAATCCCATCCACACCATTCTAAAGTCTCTTTGTTACAAACTCTCCTCAGTTATCCACTTTGGACATGCTGTCTCTTTCCTGTGGAGACCGTGCTATCGGCTGGTGTTGACTTTAAATCCATATATTATTACCAATGGCAGGTAAAGATAAATAAAACTGGAGCACAAATATGTAGACTACTAGTTATACAGTGATAAAGACCCGAAGAGCTAGGAATTTAATCTTTAGGGCTGCGAAAGAACAAATGTTCGGTATTACTTTCCTGGAAAATAAATAAATAAAGTACAATAGAATTTTGAATTTAAAAGGAACCTTAAAGACTGTCAAGTTTCTTAACAATGCATAAAATTGAGACAAGTAAGGTTAAGTGGCTCACCCAGGATTACAAAGTTCCTTACCTAGAGAACAGAGAGTCAGGTGGCTTTCTGGTTTCTGTTCCTCTGCTACTCTGTTGCCCCCTGGAAATACTGTTTTGGTTCCCAGAAGAAGAAAGCAACATGGTTGTCTTACAGTTTTCTTTCGTTAAACAAGAACTCCAAAAAACAGAGGGGGAAGGAGGTAGATATGGTGATTTTAAAATATGCCCATGATTTCTTTGATAATTCTCCCTTCAAGTGGTGGAGCAAGCTTCCTCTCCTCTTGAATGTAGGCTGGATTTACTGACTTGCTTCTAACAAACAGATTATGGTCCAGGAAGTAGTGCATCACTTCCCAGACTAGGTGATAACAGGAAAGGTGCCTTCCTCCTCGCTCTCTGTCTCTCTCTCGGATACATGCTCTGGGGGAAATGAGATGCCATATTGTACGGACACTCAAGCAACCCTACGGAGAGGGTCCAAGACCAACTGCCAATAGCCCTTTGAGTGCACCATCCTGGAACCAGATTCTCTAGCCCCAGAACAGCCTTCAGATGATTGCAGCCCTAGATAACAACTTGATTTCCACCCTCTAAGCACCCTCTGAGCTTCTCCTGAATTCCTGACCCGCAGAAATTATGAGTTAATAAGTGTTTGTTGTTTTAAACTGCTAAGTTTGAGGGTAATTTGTTACATGGCAATAGTTAATACAGTGGAGAAGAGGAAGGAAGGCAGAAATAAAGAAGAGAGAAAGAGTAATTGGAAAAAAATGCTGCTTGTAAAATCTTCTTGCACAGCACAGCCAAAAAAATGTTCAGAGAATAACTAAAAACCACAGAAGCCTGAGGAGTTAGGGAGATGCCAAATCAACATATTTGGAGCACAGAACATCATGGTTTCCATAAGGATACAAGAAAAAAATGTTTCACAATTTAAAACCTTGCAAAGTGCCACTCTGATCAGATGGATCAGATCGTGGTCTGTACAAGCCCAGCATTCTATTTATGAAGGTGGAACAAGATTTTGTGGGAGGATATGATCGTTCTTTTTTTTTTCCTTTAATTTTTTTACTGTTTGGGGGGGCAGATAATTAGGTTTATGTATGTGTTTACTTATTTATTCAATGGAGGTGCTGGGGATTGAACCCAGGACCTTGTGCTCGCTAAGCATGCTCTCTACCACTGAGCCGTACCCTCCCCTGTTACTCTTTATGCCACTAATTTCTGAAGTCAAGAGAATATGCTCATTATTCCTAATCCCACTCATGTATGTACGTAAATATGAGTGAAACACACACCCATGCAGACACACAGATACATACACAGATATAAGTATATTTAGAGAGAGGCTTTTTTAAAAATATTGAGATCTCTATGATCTTTTTGTTTTCTTAAACTGCCTCCAAGCTCCAAGAGTTGATCCTTCCATCTAAAATCCTTGTGACAGTCTTTGCAGGAAGGTCTGGGAGCCCAGGGGCTAAAGGAAGCTCTGCTGTTTCAGTGTTAACATTTGGGGAGGAGACGGCTACCAGACTAGTAAGCCTCCGTCAGATAACCAAAGTTACAGTCATTACCCATCTCAACGAAAGATCTAATCTCAATGAAGAGCAGTGGTTCATCCTGTCAATTAATTCTGTGGTTTGGGCCTTTATGAAAGACACAAGTCCTTCTTGCTAAGTGGAAATGCCTCCCTGTAAACCTCTCCTTTTGTAGCTTTAGGTTTTGTTTAATACAGGCTGAGGAAGTCTTCTGACCTTTCTGCTGATTCTGACATTTGAGGATGTCATTCACCGTAAGCGTGGATTATTGCTTTTCTAAGCTTTGATTCCTTTTCCATTCAACTTTCATCTTCTCAGACTCAACAGTGGACAGACATCAAAAGAGCAAAATGAGAGAAATATGAATGCCATAAAAAGTAAAGTTGAATTTTTTTGAACAGTGCCATATAAAAGACAATAATTTGCTCCCAAACAAGCAAGGAAGAATGTGGGATAAGAGAGTGGCTGTGCTTTGTGCTTGGAATCAGAAGAGTCTTTGAGTCAAATGCCTAACCTTGCACCCGTGAGACTGGTGAGAAACGTCAGATCGTGAGACAGGAGAAGGCAGGCAGGCAGGCAGAGGCAGGGAGTCTGGGTGAGTGGCACCAAGGAGGCACCCGAAGGGGAATCAAGAAGAAATCAGGGACAGTCAAGAAGAAATAAGCAAGCAATTTGCAAAAGGTGCAAGAGGGTACCGACTCAAGTTAGGTTTTACTGAGGGACAGACTAATATATACAAGTCAGATGGAGGAGAAAGTGGTCCTTGGTTCGACAGATACCTGGATGAATAAGAAAGTAGTAAACAAGTAAAGAAGTAGCAGTAAAAAGAGACAATGAAAACAGCAGGAGAGTTTACCTCGTGTTTTTTTTCCCCAGATGAAAGAGAAGTCTGCAATAACGTGTGAGTGACATGGAGACTCCCAGGCAGTGATTAACGGCCATGCAGTCCAGCTCTGAAAAGAGAGCCTCTTGTGATTATGTAAGTATTAGGGGTGCAAACAGGGCTCCTTCTAATGCTCTGGGATTCTACTGTTTATTTTCCTAATAGGAGACTGTATTTTCAATGGCAGAGGCAAACGTCTGAGTGTTAGAAAGCATAATAAAGTTCAGGAGGAAAAAGAGAGTTCCTGGAACAGATGGGCTTACCACTGCATTTGCAAATAATTCCCCTACTGTTAAAATAAGCCTTTGGCAGGTAGGTTCGGTTTGATTCTGGAAAAAAGGGAAATAATAAAATCCACGACACCAGTGCTTTTGACTATTTCATTTAAGGAAGCTAACAAAAAGGATAACCGTAATTGGAGATGCTCGACATTTTTGGATTCAGATTTAAATTTTGTCATAATTTCACTGCAAAGACTAGTAGTAACAGGCTCCAGAATAATACCTCAGGCCTAAAATTATGCTACGAAAAGATGACAGACTAGACTTTCCAGTATCTTAAAATTAATAACAGAATGACCAAAAAGAGCTTTGAATGGTGACTTTGTCTGAAGAGACAGTCGTCAATACAATGAGACAGAAATCCTTTAAAAATAGAGCCAGCATATGGGTTGCCTTCTAACTGTGTGAAATATATAAAAATGCTAGGAAAGTGTGATTAGAATCCCGATACATATGGATTAAGCTTGAAATAAGGCAAGAATATTCATGCAACCCTCTGCAATATACATAACAATAGAAATTCTGAAAATATACTTCATGGTAAAGTGCTAATGAAACGTTAATAAGCAAAAATTTCTGTGCATAATCAGTGAAAGTAGAGCATTATTAAAGATTGGAAATCTCTTATTTAGGGAAAAAAGCAGCTATGTAAATAAAGAGGACAGAATTAGAAATGATAGAGGCAGTCTGTTTTGTGGATCAAAGAATCAGGAGAAAATAATACAGAAAGTAGGTTCCCAAACTTGTTTTAAGAAATAACAGCTGTTGTCTCTGGATATAGGGAATATGGGGAATCCTAAGTTTTCCTTTATATTTTCTTGTTTTTCAAATGATCTCATGTTATTATTTAAACTATTATTTTGAAAAATTTTGCTGCAGATTTAAGGTCAGTACACTGCATAGGAAAAAGAACATATGTAAGTTGTAGCCTACAAAGATAGTATTATTATAAGGATGACAAGGACGGATGGATTCTGTTTTCATTTTTGTGGAAAATACGTAGCTCTAGATTCAGTGTAAGCAACTATGGAGGGACTGAGGCAGAGAAGAGGGAAAAATCCGAAAGAGTGAGAAAAGAAAGATTTTCAGTAGGATTTTAAGAGTAAGATTTTTTTAAAAGGCGAAAGGAGGCAAAACAAAATTGGGAGAGAGAGTAAATAAAGAGAACGTTAAACAGAGTTGATTTCTTGTAGAGTTTGAAATTATAATGTGCGCGGACATTGCATAGGATGCAAAGTATTTGTGTTGAAACATACATAGAATCATAGGACTCTAGGCCTGAAAAGAATCTTAGAGATTATCTAGTATCTAATTCCTTCATTTTATAGGGAAAACTGAGACCGAGAAAGGCAAAGTGAGCCAAACCTGGTTTTCTGCATTCAGCGCTCCTCCTGTCTGGTTTTTTGTGGCTCGTGCCCCCCCCTCCCCCGAGCACTGCAGTCTTCCCCTACAACTTCCAAAGAAGAGAAGTAATCGTCACTAGGGCTGGGCTCTGACATGAGAATGCATATTTTAAAGGGATGTGTTCAACTTTTCTAAAACTGGAGAGGATTGGATAACTGACAGGGACCTGAAGGGAAAAATTAAGTTATTTGTAAATTGATTGAGTGGGGGTTGGCCTGAGGGATGTCAGTGAACTCAAACACTACTTAGGAAGCGTGAGTAAAGGAGATTAACCAACGGAGACAGATGTTGAATCAAGGGAGGATGGACAGAGTGTGACAGCTGTATATAGAACACTGATGATACTGAAAACGGTGATGTTGTAGGTGTTTAGGATCTACGTTTGTGGAAGGATGGATAGCTTCATAAATAACTTTTTTGTGGAAAGCCAAGCAGCAAAGTTTTCTGGAAGTCATGAATGGAGAACAAAGGGTGAAAAATTCTTCTGTTCAGGGAACTATGACTTAAATAAAAAGTGGGAAGCAGAAAGAGGGCAGACCAGTCAGGAGATGTGCAACACAGAACACGGAACACAAGAACACAGAAATAAGCTGGATTTTAGTGCATCCAAACCTTAGGAAGAACATTCTTTTTGAGTAGAAATAAAAACGCACAATCGCCAAAAGAAAATGTATAAAGGGTAGGTGGAGACATTTAAATTTAGGTGTCTGTTACGTTAATAATGAATAAATCTGAACTATAAAAGTGAATAGAACTTCATGGAAGAAACATCAATATGTAAATAATGAAAGGAGAAAAAAATCAGCTTTGGATAAATATTACAACTATGAGTGTTTCCAGTTTTCTCTCCTTTTATATCACTGGGAAAATTGTTTTAAATTTAAAGTATGTATGAAGTTTTATGACCAAAGCATTGCCAGCTTAAAAAAATAAGACCGTCGAGTACTTTTTTCATGACTAATACTGACCTGTTCGTCCCACTTCCCACTATAATCAGAGGCTCCTGCAATTATACAGTAAAGCCAGCTGGGGGGACCTGAGAGGGCCGCTGCACGCTGTGGGGAGAAATGTTTCAAGGGAGGTAGTTTTATGGAAGATGGCTACATTTTGCCAACACCCATCTCGAGTCCCCCCATAATAGTATCAGCTGTTCTGGTTCTGACGGCCCTGCTGCTGGGCTGCCAACATCCTCTGCCCCTATTTAACAGCAAAAGATGGCGTGCCTGTACCCAATACCAGCAGTTGACCAGGAGGGTGCAGTTCCACTCACCTCCAAATTAATTGGGTCCTCCAGCTTACGTGCTCTCGGACTCATCCTGTGTATCTCCGTAACTATGCAGTTTGTTTTCTGTTTATTTGTGTAATGTCAGTCTCCCTAACCAGGATACAAGGACAGGGTCCTTTTACCTATACCCTAACTGTCCCTTTGTATAACCATTAACTCCTAGGACAGGGTCTTGCGCAGAGTAGGAGCTTTAAATAATGCTGACTTCATGGATGAATTCTTAGAGAGACACTATAGCTATTGAAGGAAAAGTTCCTTCATCTGTGTCAAACAGGTAACTTGCCACATTTTTTTAATCCTGGAAAATAGCTGCATTTCAAATATCTTTCAAAGCTTATTCCTATTCATTTTGCTTAGTGCAACTCTCAGCATTAATATTTTTGATTCATTGGGATGTACCCAAAAATAGGAAATCAAATCTAAATACATAAATTGGACCAGGAAGTAGTCTCCTGGACATATTATTATTATTATTGATAACAAACTCTCTTCCCAATAGCTTCTCATCCTCCCTGGATTATTTCATACCAAAAAAAGGCATGCTTCACAGAGCTCTTAGTCCTTTAACTGGCAGGTTCTATTTAAATACATAGATAAGCCTTGTCAGGCTGAGCTGCTGTTAAGAGCGAAATACTACTGTAAAGTAACATTGCACTTAAAACAATATTCTTGGTAGCTTTCCATGTCCCTTCAATCCTTCCTCATTTGGGGGAAACCTTGTGAATTTAGGGCCTGCCTTAAAAGAAATTTTATAAAAAATCAAGAACTAAGCAACAGCTAGAGATGCCATTATAATATTAACATTGCCATACGTGCAAGCACACACAAGCGGTAAATACATTTGACTTCCTAATTATTGTATGATCTTGCTTTGATGTAGTCTGTGAGAAATCATGGGGAATATTATAGGCTCAGATCTTTGCTCGATCCTTACATTTTGTAGCGCTTATGTGATTTTTAGCTTGTGTCCAGCCTTTTAAGACAACAGGCTTATTCTGTTAGGATCTGGAGAGTAACACATTTCCTGAGAAAACGAAATCTCTTCCTGAGAAAACAAGGTCTTGAAGTACCAAAGAGTGCCTGGAAGAAATGATTTAACAAGGTTTAGCCTTAGGTGCCCTCACTGAGTTATGATGATTCGTTTCAAATGTTATCTTTATTTTCCCAGTAGCAGGACAGTGTCTTAGAAAAAGATAAGGTCACTAAGATGCTCTACAAATACATCTTCCCAATTGATACAGTTTATATCAGTTGTTAGATAGAAACTTGCTAATTCTGTTTCTGCTACTAAATAGTTGGGAAACCTTGGGAATGTCATTTTTAATCTCCATCTGGCCTCCTTTGCCTCATTTACAAAGTAAAGGAGTTACACAAGATCAATGGTTTGAAATATTTGGCAACAAAACCCTTTCTTCAAATAAAATCTTTGTTGAAGCCTGAGGTTAGGAATAGAATATGGCTCCAATAAACGTAAGTTGGAAATCACTGATTTAAATACTATTTTATGTCTGTTTGACTGTGAAATGTTGTAATTCCCCTAGATGGATTCATGGTTCATATTAACAAGTACTCACTGGATGCCTGCAGGTGTGAGGCCCCACAAGGATTCTGCTGTAGCTTATGCAAGCCAGGCCATGACCTGCTTCTTAGAGCAGATTATTTTCCAGAGGGAGACCACAGAATTCCACAAATAAGATTAAAAGTTACAACGCCAGTACAAAAGGACGCACGAAATAGGGAGTGATTACTTCTGGCCAGGGGATCAAAGAAGTCTTCACAAGGGGTGGTATTTGACCAAGAGGTAGGATTTTTGACTGGGGAGGATGTGTGAAGGTTTCCAGGTGGGGCAAACATACTAAGTGAAGGTGTGGCGGCAGGAAACTGAAAGGCACTTTAGGAGAAGAGTGAATGCTGTATAAACGGCATGATGGGGACTTTGAGCTATAGGTGGGAAATTAGGTTGGGATCAGATTATCAAAGTCCTTGAATTTCATGATAATGAAGTTAGCTTTTATTCTCCAGAAAACAAAAGCCATTGGAAATTTTTTTGTTTTTTGTTTTTAGTAGAAGGTGACATAAACAGAAAGGTAGCTAGAAAAGAGTTTTCAAAACAACGTGTAACAAGCAATGGGAGAGACTGGAGACAGGAGGGTTAATTAGAAGACAACTGTCCAGCAAGAAGTGATAGAGACACAGCCTGGTACAGTGCTGTGGTCTGAAATGTGTTACCCAAAATACACATGTTGAAACCCTAACCCTCAGTGTGACTGTATTTGGAGACAGGGCTTTTTGGAGGTTATTAAGGTTAAATGAGGTCATGAGAGTGGGGTCCCAATCCAAAAGGACTGGTGGTCTATAAGAAGAGGAAGAGAAGAGATCATTCTCTTTCTCCAAGCACATTGACCGAGGAAAGGCCAGGAGAGGATTCAGCGAGAAGGAGATTGTCTACAAACCAAGAAGAGAGCCTTCACCAGAACCTGATCCTGCTGGCACCCTGATCTCAGACTTCCAGCCTCCAGAACTGTGAGAAAACAAACTTCTGTTGTTTAAGCACCCCGTCTGTGGCATTTTGTCATGGCAGCCTGTGCATACTAAGACAGTGACATTAGGAATGGCGCAGAGAGGACAAATGTCAGCAAGACACCATGGAAACAGAATCAACAGGATTTAACAACTAATCCACCTTTTGATGTGGGAGGCAAAGGTCAATGGTGACTCTAAACCAGTGACTAGGAGGTGTTGTGATGCCATTTACAGATACAGAGAACAGAAGGGGAAGAACATTTCTGAGGGGGCATAGCTTAATTTTTGTTTCTGACAAGTTTGGTGATCGAATTAGAGGTGTTGGCTACATAGTCATGCAGAGTTTTCCAGCAGGTAAATGAAACTGTGGGTTGGGTGGTTAAGAGAGATGTCTGAACTAAAATCAAAGTCATTTTGGAGTCATCTGCAGAGGGATAACATCAAGGACCACTCATGGATGAACAACAACATTCAGCCACAAAAAGATCTGAGTGACCCTGAGTCAATCAAAAATGACATCTATCTCTGTGGAGAAAAGGGAACCCTCCTACACCATTGGTGGGAATGTAGTTTGGTGCAGCCATTATGGAAAACAGTATGCCGATTCCTCAAAAAACTAAAAATAGAATTAACATATCATCCAGCAATCCTACTACTGGGCATATGCCTGGAGGGAACTCTAATTCGAAAAGACACATGTACCTCAATGTTCATAGCAGCACTATTTATAATAGCCAAGACATGGAAACAACCTAAATGTCCACTGACAGATGACTAGATAAAGAAGCTGTGGTATATGTATACAATGGGATACTAGTTAGCCATAAAAAAAAAAAAAAGAATAAAATAATGCCATTTGCAGCAACATGGATGGACCTAGATAGAGGTCATCATTCTAAGTGAAGTAAGCCAGAAAGAGAAAGAAAAATACCATATGGTATCACTTATATGTGTAATCTAAAAAAAAAAAAAAAAGGACACAAATGAATTTATTTATGAAACAGACTCACAGACATAGAAAACAAACATGGTTATTGGGGGAAGAGGGTAGGAAAGGATAAACTGGGAGTAAGAGATGTGCAGATACTAACTACTATATATAAAACAGACAAACAACAAGTTTTTACTGTATAGCACAGGGAACTATATTCAATATTCTGTAGTAACTTATAATGGAAAAGAATATGAAAAGGAATATATGTACATACATACATGTATGACTGAAACATGCTGTGTACCAGAAATTGACACAACATTGTAAACTGACTATATTTCAATTAAAAAAGAAAAAAAAGATACCTATCTCCATGTTTGCCTTGTAGGCCTGGCTTACATGTGTTTTTATAAATTCTAGAGCTTGGGCAGTAAAGGAGAGTTGGAAAATACAGAAGATCTGCCTTTAAAATAGTAAATAAAATGTAGTTTAAACACCTCCAAGTATCCCCTTCTGCTTTGATACATGTGTGATTTGTTTCTGTTGTCAAGAAAAAGACCAGACAGAATTTACTTGGCCATACAGTTCAACAAATAAAGGATACTATGACCCTGAAGCAGGGTAAAGTGTAAACTCTGCTTCAAATAGAGCAACATTAGCTAGAAGAGGACTGAAAGCAAAAATGGAACATCAATCCCAGAGGGATGCTGATCAGCAAGAGAATTCTACACCTGGGAAGCTTGGTGCCTGAATTTCGCAAGTGACAATGGAGTAACTAGATTGGAGAGAGAAAACGAAGAGCAAAGAAGGGAAATAACTGAAGTAGAACAAGGTATTATAAAACAAACGGAAGTTTCATAAGCATTCAACTAAGTGGAACAATAAGTAGGATAGAGAATAAATACTTTGAAGGTCTTTCCTTGTAAAAAGTAGCTACCTGTCTCAAGAGTAGCAGATTTCTAGAATTCATGGAATTTGATACAGGCTTGGGATTTCCTACAAGCTATTTAGCCCACTAAGTAAGGACTGGAAAATCACAGCCATGTGGTCCCCTGAACCAGGAGGGGGGAAAATGTATGAAATGTGGGGATTCCTATCACTTGGAACTTGGTGTCAAAATTCACACTCTTTAGTTTAAAAAAGTAATATGTGTCTATCATTCCCAGCTCCCAGAAGCAACCACTTCTAGTTAAGCTGTTTCTTTTGCTACTTAATGATATGTTTTTAAGTAATATATGTTACTATTTCTTAATTCTCCAGTGAGACATTTCTGTTGACTTCCTGTTGTGGAGCCTCAGGATCCAGTGTTCTTACTCACTGTGCCCACAACACAGACACACTCTTCCCTTGTCTCTTTTTCTGTCCACTCGATGTACAGATTCAACACCACACTTCTGTGTTGAATCAGTACTCATTGTTTTCACTGTTACGACTACAAAAATATCGCTCACGGCTAAGCCACAGTCTTTGATTTTATTTCCTTTCTTGTTCAACCTTCTATTTTCCCAGGAGTGGGTTTTGCTGTTTTATTCAATTGTCTAGTCTTCTCTTAAACTACCATTCATCCATTTCCTGAACTCTCTGCCAGAGGTGTAGTTTTCTCAATGTAATCAGACACATCAGATAATTTGTCAGTGTCTTTCTTTCTCCTTGGGGACTTCTTCCTTCTGTACGTCTCTGATTTCCGGCTTCAACTGGGCCTGGATGATCTCGAGACCTGCCCAACAACGGCCATCTCCAGCCCTGCTTCACCGTCATCCTAAGAATTCCCTTAGCCTTTCTTCTGCATGATCTCCCTCCCCCAGACCACTTCTTCCTTTCTCTTCCATTTCCTTCCTTCTTTTTACTCAGTAAATGTTGCTGCCCGCTATGTTGGAGGCATAGTTCTAGGTGCTGTGGATAGAGCAGAACTAGTAATAGTGAGTTCAGGGTTGGACATGGGGGGTTTGAGGTGCTATTAGATATCTCAAGGCAGTGGATATAGAAGCGGTGGGTTCAGAGAGAGGTTAGGGCTGGAGGTAGAAATCTGAAAAGCATTCACATATAAATGGTAAGGAAAGCCACTGGACTTGATCACCGGGGAAGTGAGTAAGAAGATATCCAGGGTGCTTCAACATTTAGCGGTCAGGGAGATAAGACACATCCACGAAAATGAGACCAAAAAGACGGAGCCAAGGAGGAAGAAGGAGAACTGAGAAGAAGGGGTGTCCTGAAAATTAAGTGAAGACAGCATGTCACACACGCATCCTCATTCTGGCTGCTTACTTCACCGAGCCAGCAAGGAGACTCTCCCGAGGGAGGCCCCAGTCCCTCCTAAAGGCTTTTTAGTTGATTAAGCCGGGTGCCGGATAAACTCCTTTGATTAACTCAACTGCTTTAGGATTTTAGTCCATCTGCAAAATCCCTTCACCTTTGCCACATTCTGTTGGCTTGAAGGAAATAACAGGTATAACTCACACTCAGGGGAGGGGATTCTAAAGGACCTGAATGCCAGAGGGTAAGAGGCAGAGGTCTCCTAGAATCTGTTTGCTACCAAGTGGTTCAGTTGAAATGGGAACAGTGATAACATAGGAGAGAGGGGACAACCGCAGGAGCAATTTCCTTGAGTTGGTCAAAGGGAACAGGATGGAGCACAGGTAGAGCATGGATGTTCAAGTTGACAGGCAGAAGGTAGAGAATGTTGAGTACTGGTGCAGGGAGGCTGGTTCATGTGGCAGTGGGAGCATATATCCGCTCCCTCTGCTTATTGTATTCTATGTATTCCTATTTCTCAGTTTCTTTCTTTGATAAAACTTATTCAAATTCTTGAGAAAGGGTAATGGCAGTTTGTATTACCTAAGACTACATGTCTGAGAATATTTTATTCTCCCTTTATTTTGCTGGATACAAAATTCTGGGTTGGAAATAATTTTCCCTCATCATTTTGAAGATGTCAAGCCATTGTTTTCTAGCTTCCAGCGCTGCTGCTAAGTAATCTGATGGTTTTCTTTGCTTTTATACTCTTCTGTTTATATGAGTGTTCTGAAACTTCAGTATTATAGGCTTGGTGAGGCTGTTGTCATGTATTGTCCCAGGGGCCTGTCCATTGGTCCTCTCAAGTCTAAAATTATTATCCTTCATCTCTTGAAAAAATTCCTGTACAATTTCTTTAACAATTTTATCCATTTCTCATTGTTTTCTTTCTTGAATTCCAATTATTTGGATATTGAGTTTCCTGGATCAATCCTCTTTCTTATTTTTTCTCTGCCATTTTCTAGATTTTTTCCCCTTTTGTTCTATTTTCTGATAATGTCCTCAACTTTATCTTGAACACTTTTATAGATTATATTTTTACTATCATTGTCTTAATTTCTAACAGTTCTTTGTTACTCTTTTCAAATACAGAATAATGGCTAAAGAGCCAGACTGCCTGGGGTCCCATCCCAGTACCATTTGTGAGCTGTGTGATCTTGGGCAAGTTTCTTAACCTCTCTGTGCCTTGGTTTTTTCATCTGTAGTGTAATAGTACTTACACCTCATAGGGTCCTTCTGAATATTAAATGAGTTAACAGATACAGTGCTTAGAACAGTATCTGATAAATAAATGTTAATTATTTTTTATTATTGTATGTCAGAAGATATTAAAGTGCTTTTAAATTTTTCTTCTATTCACTTCAGTCTTCACTTCTCTGAGTTTATTTTTTTAGTTCATTTATTTTGGTCCCAGTTTCTCATACTAAAAGTCTCCCCTGAAAATCCAGTAATTCCTACCCAAATTCAGGTTTGTGAGGCATGTAGGAGTGGGGGTGGCTTTTGACTGGTGAACTTCAAAAATGGGGTAAAAAGACAGCTGAGTTTTCCACTGAGGGAACGTCAAATGTCAGCCTCTGTAGGTCTTGCCACTTGGGTCCCTAAAAAGGGACCTTCTGATTTCCTGCCTGGGAGGGTGTAAATCTGGTGCTTAGAATTTGGAGAGTCCAGTAGGGGAAGGAGGCCACTGAGAAGTAGTTCACCAAATCAGAATCAATCCCCTTTTCAGCACGGGCCCTTATCCCCACAATCAACTCTGCCGACCTCAGTAGAAAGTCAGCTCCTCCATCTCCTGCTGAGAGTGAAGGAGAGCAGTTGCTCACCTGTGTCGGATGGAGGAGGGGCCAGAGGGTGGACAGTGTTGTCAATGCCCATTACAAACATTCCACTAATCCTCGCTCCTTCTCCCTTCCAGAGGCACCCAGGGCCTTCAGATTTTGTGCTTCTGATTCCTGTGATACAGTAGTGATCGCGCCTCTTGCTGGCTTCCTCCTACTCACCCCTCACCCAAGCTGACGTTCCAGCTTTCTCTGGTTTGCTTAGCTCCAAAATTCTAGTAGACAACTCTCATCTGTTCTTGTCTCTTCTCTAGTTTTTTTTCTTTTAATTTAAAAAAATTGGTAAAATACACATAATGAAGTTTACCATCTTAACCATTTTTAAGTCTGTTGTTCAGAAGTGTTAAGTATATTTGTATTGTTGTGCAACCAACCCCAGAATTTTTTCATCTTGCAAAACTGAAACCCTTTTACCAATTAAACAACAACTTCTCATTTGCCCCTCCCCTTGGCTCCTGGCATCCACCATTCTACTTTCTGTTTCTATGAATTCTGACTACTCTAGACACCTCGTGTAAGTGGAATCACAGTGTCTGTCTTCCGTGACTGGCTGATTTCACTGAGCATGAAGTCCTCAAGGTTCATCCAGGTTCCAGCATGTGTCAGAATTTCCCTCTTTTTAAAAGCTGAATAATTCAACATTTTTAATTATTATTTTAAATTTTTATGATGGTTCTCATGTTCTTTTGTCCTTATGCGTTTATAGATTTGTTTAATTTCCCCCATTCTTTTAGCAATTATTTTAGTGGAGTTTCAAGAAATAAACTTGTGAGTTCAATGTAGTCCTTAATAGGAAGCTCACGTTCTGTTTATGAAATGTAGCATTTAAGGACACATTCTCTGTTGCTTTTGAGAATCTCTTTAAATTTGCAAGATCCCTTAAAGGAGAACAGAATAATGAAGCTGCTTATAGTCCTCATTTAGCCAAAGAAAAACTTAGGCTTTGATGTTAAACAAAAAAGTTACTTCTAATAGTTATTTCCTCAGTATGCATAGACTATGCATATAAACTCTTCCCTGGGGAATCTAGTGTAGGTGATCTCTAAGTGTGGTCCCTAGACCTGCAGCATAAGCATCACTTGAGAGTTTGAGAGAAATGCAAATTTTCAGGCCACCTCAGACTAGATTCTGAAAATCTGGAGGTGGGGCCAGCAACTGTATTTAGCAAGTCCTGCAAGTGCTTCTGGCGCTCCCTAAAGTTTGAGAACCATTGGTCTTCTAGAGGAAGCCCTTAGCAAAGCGGCATCTAGAGATTAAACATTTTATTTAGTCTCAGTCCTAATGTTTACAAGATTTTCAGGCTACGAGGTGACTATCTTCCCACAGATGAGTGTGAGGTGCCTGTATCCCCAACGGCACCCATGTTTAGGACTTTCCTCTCTGCTGAAGAGACAGGCCCTGTCTTCTTTTTACACCACCTTCCCACTTTTGAATCCCGTATCCCACTGGCCACACTGACTGAACCAGGAGACAATCTCTCGCTCGAGGCCAGCCAGTCCACCATCCAGATGGTCAAGACCAATGAACTGGATTCTCTCTGAGAATACAAACTAGAGACTCCAAACCCTGCAGTTACCTGAAATTACAAATTACCTGAAAACCTAGAGTGCTGAACTGTTAAAGGTATATGAGGCTGAGAGTGATGGCCACAGCGAACTCTCTGCAAGCACATACTGTGTTCTCTCAGTTTGCCAATTTTTTCCCCCCTTGATTGGATATATATTTCTTGCACCAAAGAGGCTTGATCGTTGCTGTATTACATAATCAATAGTTAACAGATTAACTATGGATAAGAAGTGCTGTAGGATCGATTGGTCCTAGTGATTATTATCTGTTGTAAAGCTGCCCAAACTATGGGCTCATCCTTGCTGCTGTCCTGTCTGAGCAGCTGCATATAAACACTCTGATGTCTCTGTCCAATATCTGTTTAATTTCCCATGTGTGAAAACAAATTTGGTAGCACTCCTCTTTCATTCCAATGCTGCACTCTTGGAGTTCTTTTGCAATTGCTTCTGATTCTCAGAGAAACTAGTGCAAATTGCTTTGTAAATCAGCAACCGAAGAGTCAATATCAGTGATGTTCTTTGGAAGAATTTGAAGATATAGTCTCCATAAGTCATTGTCACTGTACTCCAAGGTTCAAAAGGAAACATTCTGAAAATGAAAGCAAGGGAAATCATACAATAATACCACAACAGTTATGGGGGAGTGAATAAAAGCCAGACTATGATTTGAGAATTTGTTCTGAGAACAATATTAACACAGGAATATCAGAATCAGGCTTTACTTTTTCAGGTCATGGTTATTGATTTAAGAACTGACGCAAATAAAAACTGTTATCAGAGAGCTGTTTGCAAAGATGTTTAAAATCTAAAAGGTCTTCTTTTAATGTGATACTGCTGTGGAATATCCCAGGATGGGAAGGACCATATAGGTCATCTAATCCAATTATGCCTTTTCATGCTTGACTCACCTCTATACCCCTAAAGAAATGACAGCCACATGACCCTGACATTGTGGGTGATGACAGAGCCATCGTACGGTAAACCTACAGAAAGGAAGCATGGCATTTTGAAACACAAAAATGTAGCCTGCTCCTATGAAATATAGCTCTCGTTAATGTTTGGGAAAGTAGTGCTTTTTTTCTTCTGTCACTCTTGGGGGAAATGGTGTTAAACATCGTGGCAGACACTGATTATTGTGCCCAGAATTGGTTTTCCTTAATCTCCAAATGTTTGCTTGGCACACGACTGCTCTAAATAAAGCTTACATTTCCAAGCTTTCTGTAGAGCCAGGCATTTTAGTTATTGTTGCTGTGTAACAAATTACCTGAAAACCTAGAGGCTTACAACAACCTCTTTATTGTGCACAAAGATTTTGGATGGGGCCTCACAGGGCTAGTCGCTTCTGTCATGCTGGCGTGACTTCTTTCAAAGCAGTCTCATGAGCCCACTCAGATGCAAGATGAGGGGAATTAAGGCTTCAACTCTTGGCGGGAGGAGGGGAGGTGGCAAGGTCAGACTGTTGAAAGCACATGGGACAGGAGAGAGTTTTGCAGCTACCTTTGGAAAATGTCACATCATAGGTGTGGCCACTGACTAAGTTCTGGCCAAGAGGATACAAGAGGAATTGGTGTGTGTAATTTCCTGGAAGTGTCCTTAGAGGAGGGATGTGTGTGTGGTGGTGGTGGAGGTCCCCTTCTCTTTTGCACTTTCCTCTTGGGTAAAATATGGATGAGTAGACTGGACGAAGAGCAGCAATTTGGACAACAAACTGAGGATTACAGAGCAAGGAGCTAGAAGGAGGCTGGGTGCCTGATGCTCATGGAAACACCATACCAGCCCTGAACTGCTTGTTTACATTACAGAGAAATAAACTTCGATCTGGTTTAAGCTACCACATTTTGCATTTTCTTGTTAATCTTAATAAAAACATCATCATAAATGAAGACAGATAATGCATACTTGTCTTAAATTACTGCATCAGTAGATAATAATGCTTATATGGTCTCCATAATGCTTATGTGGTTTATATAATAGTTAAAACTTGACTAATATTGTGGGCCGTGCAGCGAGGATCATGATATTTTATAAAAGCTCATTTCTTAAAATGGTTGACACTTACCGTTAGAAGTACCTTACTGTATTTACAAACAACATTTTATTTTGAGGTTAAGAAATGGACATAGAGAAAACATTCAGTCATGGAGTGAGTACAAGTTGTATTATAAACAGGGTTAATATCAAAATGTATTTTTATAAAAGGGACTAGTTTGTTACATCTTGATTTCTAGTCTTTTGAATTTTCAGAGCCATGTATTTACTCTTTTTTGTGGATAGAAAGATAAATCAGAATAACTAAGTGATCTTGCTCTTGAAATATTTTATTTACAATGATATGATAGTCATTGTAAAAAATGAAGTAGGTGCTTTAAAATAGCATTTAATTGGCAAAAGACAATTTTTTAATTCAAACCTTAAACATTTGCAGAATAGGCCTCCTTTCAAAGTCAAGGACTTCTTTAAAAGGACACATCTCGAAATCTATTTCTCTTTATATTGAAGTACGAATTCCTATTTTTGGAGATATAATCAAAACCACTCAAAGCGTAAGAGAAAGTTTTAAAATAATAACAGTTTAATCAGGCAAAGTTTTTTATTTTATATTTTTTTGCTTGAAGGCCACTCGTCCTGACAATGACATTTTATTCAAATTGCTGCACTATCCTGTTTGAAGGGCACACACTAACTTTCATAAGGGCCTCACAATCAATGGTGCACCTGTCTTAACACGTAGTAATTACACAGCGTGGACACTGGGATAGCATCAGTAAAGCAAACAATGGAACAGGATGGATGGAGAAAAGGCTGGATAAAATGTGGCGAAAGAAAAAGTAAGGTGTCACAAAGATGGGGCATGACTTCTTTGTCCAAAAGAGAACCAGTATCACTGTATGACTTGAAACAAAAGACAAGACATCGTCCACACTTATCAGTACAACTATATATATTCTTGGAGGAAAATAAGATGACGCTACCGAGGTGGAGGCTGAAGTTTCAGGGCTAATCGAGTGGCACCCCCTCTGCGTGGGCTCCCTGCGGTGAATGAAGCGTGGGAATTCGGCCCAGCGGCCCGCCCGCTCCGGGACATGCGGACAGGTGGACAGCGAGGCGTGCCTGGGCCAGGGGGTGACCCGACTAGTGCCAAGTGGGGTGCCCCGCCCCGGCCGCGCCCCGCAGCCACGCGTCCCGCCAGCCCGCAGGCGCCCACCAGCGTCTTCAGCCCGGCAGCTGTCCAAGCGGCGGGTGCGCGGCGCCCGCCGGCAGCGGTTGCCATGGTTTCCGCGGATCACGTGGGGCGCTCCGGAGCCCCCTCCCGCGCGCCGCGGCGGGGCGGGGGCGGGGCGGTCCTGGTGGGGGGAGAGGAGCAGCCGCGGCGGGAGCGGGAGGAGCCGGAGATGCTGCCAGCCCTCCCGAGGCCGCGCTCGCTCAGCCGCCGCCGCCGCACGGAGCAGCCGCGCGCCGGGAGCCGCGGGCCGGGCCAGCCGGGCCGCCGGGGCCCAGTGCGCCGCGCTCGCCGCCGGTAGCGCCGCCAGCGCCGTCCGCTCTCCCTCGGCGGCCGCGGGGCCCGAGGCTGTTCCGTGGAGGGGGCGAGGGCGGCGCCCAGGCGCCCGCCGCCGGGAAGGCAGGATGAGCATCGAGATCCCCGCGGGACTGACGGAGCTGCTGCAGGGCTTCACGGTGGAGGTGCTGAGGCACCAGCCCGCGGACCTGCTGGAGTTCGCCCTGCAGCACTTCACGCGCCTGCAGGAGGAGAACGAGCGCAGAGGCGCCGCGCGCTTCGGCCATGAGGGCAGGACCTGGGGGGAAGCGGGCGCCGCCGGCGGGGGCGGCACCCCCAGCAAGGGGGTTAACTTCGCCGAGGAGCCCGTGCACGCCGAATCGGAGAACGGGGAGGAGGAGGAAGAGGAGGCCGCGGACCCCGGGGCATTCAACGGTGAGGACCCGACCCCCCGCGCGCCCTCGCCGCTACTCTTTCATCCCGCTTCTCTGCTCACCCGCCTCTCTCCACGTTCCCCACCTTCCCACTTCGCCCACCCCCTCAGCATCCATTTCTGTCTCCCACTCGCCCACCTTCCTACTCCGCGCTCTCGTCGTGCCCTCCCCCTCGTTCCCTCCTGTGGAGGTGGGGAGCCGAAAGATTATGGTTCTCTGCCCACCCGCCCCTCTCGCCCTGAGCTCGGAGGCAGAGGCCAGCCAGTTTGGGGTGGGCATCTGTGAAGCAACTTTCACTGGGGTTGGAGAAATTTCCCTTGACGGGTATCATTGTACAGAGAGGAAGCTGGCCCACTTGGCATCCTCTTTCAGCCCTTCTGTTTATTAATGGAGTGTCCAAAGCGAAAAAACGAGGGGTGTTCAATCGGATTGGCCTTACTGTTGTTAGGACGGCAAATTCACTGAAAGGAGCGTGAAATTGGACTCATGGGGCAGAGCAAGATTGATGGTGATGGCTTTGGCGTTCTTGGAGACAGGGTAATCTATTATTTTCCAATTTACCAATAATACCTCGTTGTATTATTTTTGGACCCACAACAAAGGATCCTGTTTCGCCTGCAACCCATGGGGTCTTTGGAATGAGGCATCGGGCTAATGGTTTGCTTTTAATTTAAAATAAATATTGAATGATTTGGTGCCTTAAAAAAAAGTGTGTGAAAAACACTGTAGGAAGTTCTGAAAGCTTGTTGGTTGTCTTTAGAATGAAAAGCCAGTGAGTAATTGTAAGGATTGTGCCAGACATTGAAGCTAGAAAGAATGAATGGGAAAGAAAAAGGGATTTTCTCCAATAGCTGCTCCTGGCAGGTCCCACCCCTTCTGTTTACAACCCTCTTTCCCTGACACACACAAACACACACATTTAAAGCCTCCTGTATTTACACAACATGCCTAAATCCCATCTTTATGGCATCCCAAGCTAAAATATCTGGGTGTGCAAACGTGCAAGTGCTTTCTCTTTGTGGTGTAAAGCAAACATGCATTCGGCGTTGCACCAGCTTTTATTTATTTTTACTACTTGTGGTTTGTGTGTCTGCGGTGCATCTCAGATAATGAAAACATTCTTAAGTGTCATTTCCTTGTATAAGTTCCTAGGAAGGTGTTTCTTTTCTTTGCAAAATTGTTGAAATGTGTTATAAAATTAATGTATTTTTCGCTTGTCAAAAACAATTATAAAAAGCCCTGGAAATGTGTGCTCTCTGGAGATAAAAGGGAAGATTGTTACTTAAAATTTTTTAATTTTGGACTTCATAGTGTTTCTGTGGGTAGGGTGATCCTGGACTTAATTGTTTGTTTTGGACAAGAATTTAATTAAGTGCTTTTCTTACGACAAATGAGAAAAAGATAAAAGACTACATTTTTAAACAGATGGGCAGGAGAAGCCAATAATGAATGACATAGAAAGGGCAGAGACATCTAATACTTCTTTTATGCTCCGAGACACACATACACACACAAGTACATTAACATACATAGGAACACACACAAAGGAAAAAAAGGACTAGTTTTCCAGCTTGGGGGAAACTAAGAACTAACGGACTTGGTAAAGAACCTGTATTCATTCAATACAGTATATTGTTAGTATAACGAAAATATTTTGTCTGTATAATGCTTTTGAAGTACTTTGCATTGATGATTCAGTTTTTTTCCTTTGAACATGTGTATTGTACATAGAACAGATATGATTTCCCTTTTGCAGTGAAGAAATAAATCATTAACTTCCAAACGGCAGGGAACGTTTTATTTGGTTTTATATTCTCCGAAGCACCTTTGTTGTAAAAATTACTCAGCATGAGTTTTAGTAAATACTTGTTAACCAGTTTCTCTATGTATTCCCCAGCCCTACCCTCATAGACTTTTTTGACTGCAACCAAATGCAATTTGATCATTATCCAGTGCAGACACATGCATATATATATATAAAACAGAAACTTTGGCAATACTATTTCATTTTCTGCATGCAGCAGAAAACACCTATTAGAATATTTTCTGTTCTAATCAGTTCTGTCTTAGTATTTTCTTTTAAGTTAATTGTAGCTAATTATGCTGAGGACACACCCCCCCCCCCCCCCCCCCGTTTAAAAACAATTATAGGCTACCAAGGGTTTGGCACACTTTTTTGGTCAAGAGCCAGAAAGTAAATATTTTAGGCTTTGTGAGCAACATATGGTCTCCATCGCATATTCTTTTCTTTTTTAAACAATATTTAAGAACAGCCTTTGAAACATACATCCCCTCTGGAGGCTAGGCTTGTACAAAACTGGCCTCAGACCAAGGCCATAGTTTGCTGACCCTTGATCAGAGGGGGAAAAAAGTCAAAATAATGTCATTTGGGAAAAAACAACAACAGGAGTGAGCCTATCAATTTAAGGCCTAGGTCCAAAAAAGTCCCCCACGCCAAACAATAAATCCCCACCAGATACTGGGTAAATTTCCTGGCATAGTACAGAGTAAGTACTAGAAGAAGACAAGTCTTAATTTACTGAATCATGGCATAAGACTAGCTGAGTCAGTGGTTCTTAAGGTATCATATACATCTCAAGAAACTTTGATTTGGAAATGAATATTCCCTGGTACCATTCTCAGCGAGGTTTTTTTGTTTGTTTGTTTTGTTTTGTTTTCCAAATAGATTGGGGTGGGACGTGGGATTTTTTTTTGTACAGACATCCTGGGCATTCTGATATCCACAGTTCCCTGACCATACTTGGAGAAATATTGATCAGCAGGTAGTATTGATTACAGTATCATTGTCACTTATTTGTTGACATTCATTATGTTCTAGGCACTATCTAAAAGCTTTAATTATCCGACCTTTATAAGAAAGACGAGATTGTCACTTGCCCAGTGTTTTGCAGCTTGGATGCTGCAGGGATTGGAATACCAGTGGGCCTGGCTCCATCCCAATGCTCTTAAGTCAGGTTTTGTCTCCAGAAGGGGGTGGGGCTGGCATCACTTGAGTGTCCTTTTTATGTCGAGCTCTACTTGAGACCCTCAGTGTGTTTTGTCTTTAAGGCTCTGAAATATTAACTTCTCCAAAGTCACGCAAAGACTAGTAAGTAGCAGAGTTTGGTTTCCTACACACATCTGTCTGGTCCAAGACCATCAGGGAGTCCTTCCTAAATGGAATTCATACTATGGGCTGACTCACAGGTCAGTTTTCCCTGGTTATTTTTCCAGTAATGGTAATGAATTTGCATTGGTTGATTCATAAGCACTGTCATGAATGTCTTCAGGATGAGCAGTGCTATTTGTGAGAGGTTGGACAAAAAGATGAGTTTTTGACCGTGAAACTGGTGCCCGTTGACCTACATAGGGGTCAAGCATATGACCTTGAACTCCTAGTATGGTGGTTGAATCAAGCAAGCCACGGTATGGTAATATGGCTATTGATGGTCCTGGACCAAACAGTCAGATGGGTGAAGAGGGTCATTGCTTTTCTTTTGCCTTTCCAAAGGATCCCTTCCTTTGCTAATAGTTTTCCCATCCCCCTCCTGTTCTCTTCTAATTTTACACTTCTAATGTTCACTTTCAGTTTGCTGTCAACTCTGGTTAAGGGCAACCTTTAGGTGAAAGAATGATAATGGCATGTGGAGATTACCCCCTTTTTGGACACTCTTAGAGTCTTGAAAGAAGCTGTAATGGAAACTCTGTCTCCCGCTTCCCCATCCTTCACGAAGCGACTGAAACTTGACATGTCACTTCTGCAAGGGCATTGTCCCCAGGCTTGGAATTTATTAGGAGGGTTTACAGTAGGCCAGAGAGTGGAATCAGTACCAGTTTGGAGTGGAATCTATGGTAATTAATGGTTTTATACAGGCATCATTGTGCAGTCTAGTGTTACTCAATTATTTCTTCAGTGAAAGGGCTGAAATTATAAAGTGAAGTAAAGAAAATTTTAAATTACCCTGATAAATGGACAAATAGAAACAAAATAAGTTACATATGGGCACACGAAGAGCAATCGACCTGGAAGAAAAATAAACTAATATAAAATATGGAAGATCTAATAGTCTGTATTTTGGAAGGAAATGATTTAGAGTTCAAAGTGGATACCCAAGGCAGAAATACAGAACAATAGCTTATAAGCAAGCATGGCAAAGGTGTATAAATAGAAACGTAGCATGTAAAATCTGTGACTTAATCCTCTTAACTCTGACTTATGTCATATCTTTGTTGGAGAACTTTATCTACCTTTGCTTTTTTACAATTTAAAGGGAATGGAGAGTTTACCAGAGATCCTGAAAATCAGGCAAAATATTGGCAAGTTGGAGCTTATTGTGGGAGATTAAGAGAACAAAGGTATTTATCATGAGAGGAAATAGTTGAAGGAGAGTAGAGAATAATATTCATTATTCTGTTTTGTTTGTTTGTTTGTTTGGGGGGAGGTCATTAGGTTTATTTATTTATTTTATTTATTTTTAATGGAGGTCCTAGGGATTGAACCCAGGGCCTCCTGCCTGCTAAGCACGTGCTCTGCAACTGAGCTATACCCTCCCCCTCATTATTCTGAATTCAGGTTCTGAAAACTGAAGAAGTTTTCTTAGAGGATTATGAGCAAATATTCTTCATCTCTGTTAGATACAGAATTAGAACTAATTTATTGTAACTTGAAGAATAAAAGTCAGAAATTCATCTGTCTGAAATGGTGTATGTTCATTTATTCCTAAAATGAGATGGCAGAGTACTAAGGACAGTAGACAGATTGACTTCCCAGGAATCTGCCACGAGAACGTTCTTAACTGTGTTCGTCCTGGGAGTGAAAAAATATGTTTCTTTCTTGAGCTCGTGGCCTGACTGACAGCAGGAAACTGTAGAGAGTAGTCACAGCTTTCAAGAAACATTGCTCTGGTCCATTTTTTAAGCTCACTTCTCTGGGCCCTTGTTTAAGAACTTGCTCTCTTGTTGGCTACTAGAGATTATTATGATCGAAGCAGCCAGTCCTTAGCTCTTGCCTCCTCCTTCATGTAGCTGTCATCATGGGACTAAAGGAAGAAATATATTTCAGCAGTGGTAGTTCTCTTACACAGCGGACTGAATGTTAAAATATATTTTTAATAAATGATCAGTCTCTTAAATGTATTTAATTGGTTTGAAAAGTGTTCATGACAGCTTTTTGGGATTAACTTTAAATTCAGACATTTATTTTCTCTTATGTATGAAGCAGTGTGTGAGGGAGGTTGATATGTTATAAAGGATAAATGGAGTAATATTTGTACGGCCCCTCACGCAGCGCACACTGCAAGCACTGAGCATGTGTGAAATACACGATCCATTAACATAAAGTCTTAACAGAAGTGTAAACTTTTCTTTCAGGATAGCAATGGCATTGTGCTTGGTGGAAATGAATCTAACGTTTGCACTTTTTAGAGAGATGAAGTAGGAAATGAGCTTACTCTGCAGTTCCACTTAGGGTTTAATGTGAAGTTATGTTGCATAGTAATAAAACCCACATCCCTTCAACTCATGCTTTGTAGCTAAGTGCTCCAGGATCTTGTAACTAATGAGACTTTATGGTTTTTGGCTATTTGAAATTTATATAGTAGTCTTAAATCCTCCTGAAATGGATTACATCATTCATGACAATGGCTAAAATATTGAAGCCATTATTTTAGTTATAAGCATAAAACAATAACATTGAAGAAGATTTTAGAAAATATTTTGAGCTATAGATAGTAATTGTGATTTTCAAAGTGGAACAGTTAAGAACATTATTCATTTTAATAGTAGCATTAAATGGATTGCTTTAGGGATTGAAATTGCGAAATCAGAGGGCTTTGAAAGTGTGTCCTTTCTCAAACTCTTATCCAGCTATTACTTTAGACTTTGGGAAGAGGGAGGGATGGAGGGCTGGGAAGAGAGCAAAATCATCTGGAATTTGTGAACGGTTCTTGGAGTAACTTATACCTTTTCTGAAGAGATGGCAAAGACGGAAAGCACCTAAACAAAGATTGAAGCATTGAATACTTTCATGTTTACCTATCCCAAAAATCAAACTGTTGAGCTGTTATTTAATGTAAGACCATTATGTCCTGTAAGCTTTCCATTTGAGGTCACCCATAAAGTGATGTACTGTGTCTGGATAGGACAGAGTAAAAATTTAACGGTTAGTTATTGTTGCAAATCTCATTCCATGGATTCTAGTAAATTTCGAGCTTCAAGATTTGGTTCTTTGCTTTGCCAGAATAGAAAACGCATTTTTTTTTCAACTGTGTCAATAGTAACAAGAGACCTTTGAATTTGTCAAGGAGGAGTTTGTGACTCATTGAAAAAGTCATTTAATGAGACTAGAAGCAACAGAGAAGGCCAATGGTGGAGGTTGGGATTGATGGAATATTTGGGGGTGAGGGATTCAGTGAAGGTGATTCAGTGACTGACCTTGGGGGTCTGTCTTAGTAGCACCTAGAGTCACAGAGGAAAAGGTCTGAGACCAGGGATGGCTGGCCTGTTAGGAGAAGGCAGGTGTGCAAGCTGGGAGCAAGGGTGCTATGCTTTCACTCACTGCAGAAATGTTTCTTGAGAGCCAGTGCCTTCCCTTTTTTTAAGAAGAAAGAAAGAATCTCTTAAGTTTACTATGTATTGACTTCTCAAGAAACAATCCTTTTGTTAGAGACTGTCTCACAGATGGTAAATGTAATCTACTTCATTGAACTGATGGAGCAGCTGAGAGCCAGAGGTGGTCCTTACCCAAATTTAGTCAGTTTTGGTCTTTTTGTTCATAGAACTGTCACTTACATTTTGTGTGCTATTTATATGAACTTATATATTACGAATCCTTTCTTCTGTTAAGGTGAGAGATAAGGTTTAAAGGGCTAGGCTTCTGTATTTTTGCTTTCACAATTACCAATTTTTTTTCTCTCTGCTTTTTTTTTCCATTGCAGTGAAATCTAATATTGGATTTTATTTTTGTATCAGTTGCTTGAGAAGAGACATTGGGAAAGAAATAAAGGGTGCAGCGATTTTCGGAGTTGGATGAGTTACTGTCATGTTCTTGTTCCGGGTGTTACTGTCCTCTCAGTCTTACCCATCCTGTTTAGTTGTGGTCGGGATTGTCGCAGAACGCCATATAAAAACCTCACTGTGATGCTGATCATTGTCTTTATTTTAATGGAGCGTGTTTTGTGTTTCGGAAATTCAAAATGACTCAGGCTGTTCCATTATGTAATTATTTTGTGGAAAGAGTTCGAGCTAAAATTTTCAGGTCACGGCTTACATGAAAACAAAACAATCTAAAAAAAATCAGAACTATAAACACAGTTGGTGTAACATTTATAAATGTTTCGGCAAGAGGCTCTGCCATGTGTAGCTTAATATGTTTGGAAACTAAAAAAAAAAAATTCTTTCCAGTTGCTGCTGTTTAAAAATGTTTTTGTATTTTAAAAGAAGACAAAAGGTCAAAATATAAACACATGTTCTACATAAAAGTGAAGCCAAGAAGATATACTGTATACAGTCATTCCGGTATCCGTTCGGCTAGGGACTGACACTGTTTAATTTACATTAGCTGTTCCAAGACAAATAGTTCATGGGAGTGATATTGAGAGGATTGTTTTTTTGTTTTTTTTCAAATGGAGGTTCTGGGGATGGAACCCATGACCTTGTGCGTGCTAAGCATGCGCTCTACCACTGAGCTATATTCACCCTCCTTTGGGTAAAAAAGAAGGAAAAAGCTTCCATTTATTTAAATACATTTTAGTTAGACTCAAAAAGCATCTTTCCCAAAGGTTCTGAATTAAAACATGACTCAGCTGTTTCATTTCAGTTCCTATAGAAAGCTAATGTTTGTTAAATGTTACTCATTTTTGGCTGCTTCATTGCCAGACATTGAATAAGACCGTTTATACATATCATTCAGCCCTTCCCAGGCTAAGTGATGGAGTCAGGACTTGAACCTGACAGTCCTGAGTTCAGAGCCTGGCTCCTTAACTATGGTACAGACACTTCATTTTTAGTAGTACTTACAGCAGTAACATGGTTGAAAAGGACCATATATCAAAAGTAAGCTACCTACTTTTCCCTCTAAAAATTTACAGTGTAGCCCAGTGTTGGTCTGTCCCTTATACAATTTGTTTTCTCTGTCTTTTCTACCCAAATTAGCACTGCAGATACTTTCAAAACTCAATGAAATGTTTATTTTTAGAAATGGACACCTCATATACTGAGCTGTTTAATTCTCAGAACTTTTTTGATCGTGTACCCTCATTAGCAAAATTTGTTTGAATATGCACTGCCTGTATGTATCTATAAATTTTGTGCATGTACCAGCATATTAATTTATTATGCATACAGTAAAGCATCCCATGATATAAATTGTGAAAGGAAGAAATAAGAAGTAATTGTAAAACAAGGTTAATTTTTTTAGATCTAATTTTTTCCTACACCCTGAAGGATTGCCTTTTCCTCTGCCTTGGGGTGCATGAACCCATTTTGGAGACTACAATCCGAACAATATAACTTACCTGATACTCTTAATACATAAGGTAGTAATCAACTGTGGCTTCTTCTTTTAAGGTCCTAGATTATAAAAGACCTCCAGTAGGCAGGGTCCATGTGTGTGTATGTCTGTCTGTGTTTGCCTTTTAAAAGACATGAATTAGATAATTGTTTGACTCAACTGAAGTTTGGCAGAGTAAAGAGAAAACTTCTATCTTATAAAAAGGAAATAAAATTATATCACCTGAAAGGCAAGATGTAGACGTTCTTCTAAATCTGTACTAATGTTCTTGGTGCACATTTGGGGGGGTGTAACAAACAGAATGATGCCATATTATAGGAGTTTAGTTAAGAATCACTCAATCTTGGAAATGCCAATCAGAATTATAAGAAAACCTCAAGTTTAAAATAGTTTAAAGGAAATGCAGTTACGTATGTTATCTCAGGAAGGACATCTGGAGACAACTAGTCAGGAGGGAGACTCCTCACTGTCTCCTTTGTAACTTTTGAAAAAATGCTTATCATTTGCTGTATTACCTATTAAATACATTTTAAGTGGAAAAAGACAAAAGAAAGGCAATTCTTTTTTTTTTCATAGACTTTATTCTTTTAAAGCAGTTTCAGGTTCACAGCCAAATTAAGCAGAAAATTCAGAGAGTTCGCACATAGCCCTCCCCACCCACACATATATACTCCCCTACCCGCAACGTCCCTCATCAGTGTGGCACATTTGGCACAATCGATGAACCAACATGGGCACATTATTATCAACCAAAGTCCATAGTTTACATTAGGGTTCACTCCTGATGTACATTCTGTGGCTTTTGACAGATGCATAATGACATGTAGCCACCACTATAGTATCATACAGAATAATTTCATTGCCCTAAAAATCCCTTGTGCTCCATTTATTCATTCCTCCTTCCCTCCCTCTCCCCAAACCCCTAGAAACCATGATCTTTTTATTGCTTCTGTAGCTGTGCCTTTTCCAGAATGCCATTTGGTTGGAATTGTACAGTTCATAGCCTTTTCAGAGTGACTTCTTTCATTTAGTAATATGTCTTTTAAGTTTCTTTCATGTCTTTCATGGCTTGATAGATCTTTTTTTTTACTGCACATATATTTTTTAATTTACATATGTGTCCTGTTCATTGTTTCTAAGAATGTTTAGAGCTTTAGCTTTTTTAATTTACATAGTTATCAAAGGAATAAAGCCAGCCACAAAATAAGAATTAATTCAAAAAGATACATACACCCTGCTATTAACAGCAACATTATTTATAATTGCCAAGATATGGAAGCATCCTAAGTGCACATCAATAGTTGAATAGCTAATGAAGATGCAGCATATATATATGTAATGGAATACAACTCACCCATAGAAAAGAAGGATATTTTGCCATTTGTGGCCCTTCATTCACTTTTTTTTTTCACTTCAAAAGCTAGAATTTTATAACTGGCAGAGACATTTCCATTACATGAAAAACAACAAAATACCTAGAAATAAACTTAACCAAGAAGGTTACCTATACTCCGAAAACCAAAATGACACAAAGAAATGGAAAGATTTCTTGTGCTCTTAGACTGGAAGAATCAACTCTATTAAAATGGCTACATTACCCAAAGCAACCCATAGATCCAGCACAACCCCCATCAGAGTACTCACGACATTCCTCACAGGACTACAACAAACAATTCCAAAATTTATAAGGAACCACGAAAGACCCCGAACAGCCAAAGCAATCTTTTGTAGGTCTCTCTTTTTTTTTTTTTTTTCTCTTTCTCTTTTTGTTCTCTTTTCTTATGGTCTGATGACTAGAGAAGGTCTTTTAGCATTTCTTGTAATGCTGGTTTGGTGGTGCTGAAATCTTAGCTTTTGTTTAGCTGTGAAGGTTTTGATTTCTCCGTCAAATCTGAACGAGAGTCTTGTTGGATAGAGTATTCTTGGTTGTAAGTTTCCCCCTTTCATCACTTTAAATATATCATGCCACTCCCTTCTGGCCTGTAGAGTTGCTGCTGAAAAATCAGCTGATAACCTTATGGGAGTTCCCTTGTATGTTATTTGTTGCTTTTCTCTTGCTAATTTTAATATTTTCTCCTTATCTTTAATTGTTGTCAATTTGATGACTGTGTGCCTTGGTGTGTTCCTCTTTGGGTTGATTCTGTGTGGTACTCTCTGTGCTTCCTGGACTTGGGTGACTGTTTCCTTTCCCAAGTTGGGGAAGTTTTCAGTAATTATCTCTCCAAAATTTTCTCAGGTCCTTTCTCTCTCTCTTCTCTTTCTGGGGCCCGTATAATGCGAATATTAGTGTGCTTCATGTTGTCCCAGGGTTCTCTTAAACTATCCTCATTTCTTTTCATTCTTTTTTCCTTTTTCTTTTCTGAAATAGTGATTTCCACTAATCTGTCTTCTAGTTCACTGATTTGTTCTTCTGCCTCATTTAGTCAGAAAGGCAATTCTTTTGTAAATATCCATCAAGTAGTAAATAAAACTCTCTGTAGAGGCACAAAACATGGCTCCAAGTTGATGCAGCCAAATATTCTTGCACAAGTTATTCTCTTGGTCCTGAGTACCCAGGCTTCTTTCCTTAAGGCTCTGCCAAATCCCACTTTCTCCAAAGGTTAGGTTACATTTCACCCTACCAAAAAATCCTTGCAGGATTCTCTGATTGACACTAGGGTATCAATATGGCAGCATGGATATGCCCTAGGTTGGAGTAAGCTTTGTGGATGTTGGATATGCCTGCCATAGGCGGGCAGGAATTCGCAGGAATCCCTCCCTCCCTCCCTCCAAGGCTTTCCTGCATGCACCACGCTTTGCCCACGGTAGGTGCTCAAATATATTTTAAATTCACCTCAAGTTAAATACTGAACATCTAATAATAGTAAATGTCTATAAGTATATATTTCTAAAATGATTGAAACCTTCTTGGGCATGTAAATATTTAAAGTAGACTCCTAGTAATCCTTACATTAATGCATTTAAAAATGTTTTCATGGAATATAAAAGCCTTAGCCTATCTTCAGTTTTGCAGGCTTAGACTTCATTATATTAAAAAATGAGGCGGCATTATATGCTGGCCTGATATTTGATCACTCTGCAAAACTGAAAGAACACAAGCACATAGTCTTGTCTTGCTAGTGAGAATTTCACGTTCTCATGGAGAACACATGTGACCCCCCAAACTTCCCGTGTCACTGCTTCAGCCTATGTGAGCCCTGTGCTAAGTCCCAGACTCCTCTGTTGCCCTGAACCCCCGTCATCCTTTTCTCTCTCTCCACCTTGCCTCATCATTCCTTCCTCTACCACCTGGAATGCAGGCTACCTTCCTCTGTTTTTTGTGTGAATCCTGCCCACCCCTCAGGGCACACTTCGGAGCACTCCAGGTTTTCCTCTATCTTCAGCACAGACCTCCCCTCTCTAAGATTCAGATGGACATACCTCCCTGCTTACCAGCCACCTCTACTTGCCTGTTCTTCAGGCACCTCCAAATAATTGTGTTCCAAACTGAATGCGTTATCATCTGCCTGAATTATTTTTTTTTCCTTATCACATCAGTCCTTTTTCCCCCCTCCACTAATTTGATGCACATGGTCAATAGAGCCCCATTCCTCCACCTCAGACGTCTTAAACCTGATAGTTTATGGGAAACAAACAAAACAGATTGCCTTCAGTGCTGAAAGTTTGAGTAGTGCTGAAAAATCAGAAACAGTGGAGATGTTTTAAAAAAAAAAATGTCTTCACTTTGGTGTAGGCTCTGCATTTGAATCCTAACTCTGCCATTTATCACTTTTGGGACCTTGAGCAAGTTACTTTACCATCCATGCCTCAATTTCCTCATCTTTGAAATGGGAATAATGATAGTACTTACCTCAGAGGGTTGTGGTAAGAATTAAATGAGTTAACAGTGTCTGTTACATACTAAGTCATATATATATATGGGTTTGTTAAAAAGCAAAGAAAGGAAGGAATAAAGGGCAAGTTTGAGAAATCTGAACATGACAGTTTTTAAAAATAAAGTTTGATTGGAAAGGTGAGAAACTAGAGATTGCTTTCAAGGCAGTGTAGTAATAGTACTTAAAAGTTATTCATGAAGAATATGAAAGTAAAGTCTGTAGATCTTTCAGCTACTTGTTTCAGACTTTTAAATCCTGCTCTTTTAAGTCTCAAGTCTTTCTTTAATTCCATTTGAAATGCAAGGTAAATAGTCTGACTTAAAAAAAAAAAATAAGGCAAAGAAAGCAGTGGGATAAAGCTTTGCTTTGTTTTCACACCATCCCATCCCTTGAGAATCAATGTTTAACTGGTAGAATAAATAAATCTGTGTGTGCAGAATCTCCAGGTTTATGGCTTTATTCAGGTTTTAATAAGTCATTTTAAAACGACTTGGGAAAGAGTAGGTAGGGGTATTGAAAATAGTTATTTTATTTAAACGAGGCAGATGCTGACAGTGAAAACATGAGTATGCGCCTGAAATATATATTAATCGGAAAAAATTAGTTGCTTTAAATTGACAGCTTGTTGCCATTTCTTCCTGTCATAATATTTATGAAAGTAAACCTCTGGTGGGACAAATTTTTATACCTAAGTTTTATATTTGAATGTGGCTTTATTCTGAAAACCCATGATTCTGTACTCGCTCCACTATAAATTGCTATCTTAATAGATTTTTGGAAGGAAAAGGAAAAAGACCATTCTTTTGTTTATCTTTGTTTTTACATGGGGCTGTTCACAGATCTTTGATATCTTATTTGACTGTCATTAACAAGTTTACCAGCTAAGCAATATTACAGTCTTTGATTCATAATGATTTCCTTACAATTCCTTAAGAAGAATTCAAAAGGTATTTCAGTGTTTGATTTCTAAGAAAAACTAATTTGTGAAAAGGATTTTTTTGTGAAAAATATTTTAGGAGCCCATTTAGCATTCCAAGGGTGTAGAGCTTCAGTTATGCAAGATGAATGGGGATTTTATGTATGATGGTAGTTACCAGTGCTGTATACTTGAAATTTGCTGGGAGGATACTTCTTAAATTAAATCTTCACACACACACGCACACACACCTACCAATCCATCCACCCACACGCACAACGGTCTATGTAGAGGTTGATGGATAAGTTGTTTAGCTTGATTGTGGTGATCTTTTCACCGTGTATACATATATCAAAATATCAAGTTGCACACCTTAAATATATACAGTTTTTATGTCAAAGGTAATCAAGTAAAAAAAAAATTGCAATGTGAACTAATTGGGCTGATTGTGTTACAGCATACTGAGAGATTTTCACCTACCAAAACCAAGTAGAGTTTCTTTCTCCCTCTCACACTCTTTCTCTTTAATTGTGAGATATTTCCAATATACAGAAAGGAACAGAGACTAAATAAGAAGCACTCACATGAGCCATCCCCTAGCTCTGACAAATTTCAAGACTTAAGTTTTTTTCTTTTAAGAAAATCCCACATGTGCCATAGGGGTCCCATTGTGTACCCGACTCTTGTCCTGTTTTAACTTTCTTCTCCATAGATAACCACCACTATGACAAATTTGATCTTTATATTTCCTGTACATGTTTTTGTACTATTACTACATAGGCGTTTACTCATAGATTAGAAATCATGCTATTTTGCATATGTTTGAAGTTTGTATAAATTGTGCCAGTTACAAAAGTTTCATTTATGTAAATTACCATCTTTCAACTTGTTTTTGAGAACAGTGTTTGGGATGACGTTACATTGACTTATGTAGCTCTAGTTCATTTATTTTAAACTCCTGTTAGTATACTCTTGTATAAATAGACACTTTATCCATTCTTTGATAAATATTTTGCTTGTTTCTAACTTGTTGTTACTACAGTGCTGTAGTGAGCACAATGTGTGTGTTGTGCAGATGTACTAGAGTTTTTCAGAGTGTGGGAACCTCTGGAGGACCATTCCCCTCCCACTCCTATGGACTGAAAACTGTAATAATGAGGATGATGATGATAATAAGTTCTATGCACTTTCTTTCCTCATTCTCATAAATATATAGTGGAGTTTTCCAGAGGGTGCATAGTATATGATATTGCAGCAGACTGAGTGCAGAAGCAGCTATGAGAACCCAGCTGTCTTCTATGATACCAGATTTGCAAAAAAAGGTAGAACAGTCATTCTTTTCATTAAACTTTTTTATTTTGGAAATTTTAATTATTTTCCATAAAAATATGTTATTTATGATAACATAATTGCTTTTAATGTTAATTTTAAGTAAAATAATATTTTTAAACAATTTAGTTTCTAATACAATAAGTATTGGTGGATCTAACCCATATAAGCAAATAATTTCTAAGAGTGTGAAGAGGTTTTGAGACCGCAGAGTTTAAGGACTGTGTCTCTAGGGTATACCCCTAGGCATAGAAAGGCTGGTTGTAGGGAATGCATACAACTTCCACTACACTTCAGATTGCTGTATTTACTCTGCAAAGCAATTATACCAGTTTACACTGTCAGCAGTAGTGTAAGAGTTCCTGGTTCTCCAGGTTCAAGCTATCATTTGATACTGACATTTTAACCAACTTTGCCAATAGGATGGATGATTCATTGGAATCACATTGTGAGTTGAATTTGCTTTACTCTGATTACTGGTGATCTTGAGCATCTTTTTATGTTCATTGATCATATTTGTATGATCATTTCAACTTCTGTGAAAAAGTTTTTATCTTGCCATTTTTTTCTGTCTGATTGTGTTTTTCTTACTGATTTGTAGGAACATTCTTTCGCTTCCCTTTCTTTTTGCTTTCCCTTCCTACCCTCCCTCCCTCCCTTCCTTTCTTTTCTCCTTCCTTCCCTTCTTTCCTTCCATCCTCCCTCTCTCCCTTCCTTCCTCCCTCCCTTCCTTCCTCCCTTCCTTCCTTTCTTCTCTCCTTCCTTCCTCCTTTCCTTCTCTCCTTCCTTGCTTCCTTCCTGCCCTGGTTACTAATCCTTTGTTGATAACATACATTAAACAGTTCTCTCCCAGTCTTGGGCTTGTCTTTTCATTCTGTTTATGGTAACTTCGAATAGAATTTCTTTGGTTTTTTCTTCCAGTTTTATTGAGATATAATTGCCATACAGCACTGTGTAAGTTTAAGATGTACAGCATAGTGATTTGACTTATGTACATCATGAAATGATCATCACAGTAACTTTAGTAAACATCCATCATCTCATATAGATGTAGAATAAAAGAAAAAGAAACACGTTTTTTCCTTGTGATGAGAACTCTTAGGAGAACTTGCTTAACAACTTTCTTATATAACATACAGCAGTGCTAGTTGTGTTGGTCATGTTGTACGTTACATCCCTAGTACTTGTTTGTCCTACAACTGGAAGTTTGTACCTTTTGACCATTTTCATCCAGTTCCCTGTCCCCTCACTCCCTACCTCTGGTAAGCACAAATCTGATCTCTTTTTCTGTAAATTTGTTTGTCTGTTGAAGTATAATTGACCTACAACATTATGTTAGTTCCTGGCGCACAACATAGTGATTTGGTATTTCTATATATTGCAGAGTGATCACCACGATAAGTCTAGTTACCATCTGTCACTGTACAAAGATATTACATTACTACTGACTATGAAAATTGAGTACTGAAATATTGCCCATGTTGTGTGTTTCATCCCCATGACTCATTTATTTTGTAACTGGAGGTTTGTACTTCTTAATTTCCCTCACCTATTTCAGTCTTTTCATTCATGTTCACACCTGTTCACTCATGAGCAGAACTTTTTAATTTTATTGTAGCCTAAAATTAACCCCTCCCTTTATGCTTATGCTTTTTGTGCCTTTAAGAATCCATCTCTACCCCAAATTAAAAAGATAATCTCTTAATTTTCTTGTAAAAACTAAAAAGTCTTGAGTTTCACACTTAAGGTTTTAATGCATCTATAATTTATTTTTGTGTGTGTTATGAGATGAGAATCCTGTTTCATTTTTTGAAACGATGCATCATTTATTGACTTTTTCCCCACTGATTTTTAAACATCAATTTTTCATTTTTATGTGAATGTACTTAAAGTCTATTCTGTTCTGTTGGTTTGTCTGTCCTTTCATTAATATCTCTTCCTTTTAATGTGACTTTATATGGTCCTGGTTGTGGTAAGGTAAGTAACTTCTACCATATTTTCCTTGAGATTTGTTTAATTATTCATAGGCTTTTATTATTCCATAGAACTTTTAGGATAATATTCTTCAATATAGTGAAAAACTTTTTTGGGATTTTTATTGGAATTTATAAACACATTTGGAGACAAATATTTTAATGATATTGAGTCCTCCTATTGATGAACATTGTATATCTCCATTTATTCAGTCTTCCTTTCATTTCTTCATTGTTTTGTAATTTTCTTCATAAAGAATTTTCCTACCTTTTCTTAGTTTTATTTCTAAGTAACTTATTATTTTTCCTATTACATACTCTAATTTATTGTTATTGAGACTATGTAAAAAGAACTGTTAAAACTTAATAATAAGGAGTACCCCTATTATAGTAATTTTTCATTAGCACTATTCAGTATTTGTTGAGCCAAGTATGGAGTATATCAAGCAACGTGCTAGGCGCTGGGGCTACAGTAGTGAAACAGACATGGAAGGACATTGCGTTATCGGTAATGTGGGAGGAGACACAATAAATACAGTACACTGGATATCTTTAGATAGTGCTGATCTCTTGGAAGAAAAGAAACAGGATGATGTGATTGAGAGGACTTGGGGAGGACTGCTTTAACCTGGGTGCTCAGCGAAAGGCTTCCTGAGGAGGGGACATTTGTTTGACTTGAGCCTAGAATAGCAGAAATATCTTCTTTCTGTAAAGATGAGGGGGAGGATTTGATTACCGTATTTTCTATGACTGTACTTTTGTGATTAGACCAACCTTAATCACACCCCCTGATTGTTTTCTCAGTTGCTTTTCATTTCAGAGCTCTTACATTTTTCTTAGTTAGCCTTTTATGGGTCTGTTTTATTGTGACTTTCGGGATATGTGACAAATATGAACTCTCCTAGCCTTTGGCTTTCCTAGTATTCTTAGTGGTCTAGTCTGAATTGTTTACTCTTACAGACAAAACATTAAGTCTCCGTAAATCTGCCCTTTGCACACATTTGATCCCTTCGGTTTAGAAGAGACAGTTTTAGAATGTGTGGAAGCAGAGATTGAATTGATGTATTTTGGACAATGGCCTTTTTTATCTCCTGCTCTTCTTCTGAGCCCACATTTTAGAACCCTAAAAGTATTTAGGAGCCTTTTTCTCAACGTTGTTATTGCATCAGCCCTGTGTGGTTTTATAAGCTTAGCTACCTTAGGACTCTTCTAGCTTAAACTGTATTTTTCTTTCTGTTCCCAAGAGGGCATTTTTGGTAAAGTCCTCATGAATTAAAAAAATGGAGAATCAAGTTCATTCATAAGCAAAAGTAAGGAGTGTTATATTTTATTACATCAGTATTTTAGAATTTCAGTTATGTTTTGAGGAGCTTGCTTAATGAACAGAAAAAATGAAACTGTGCATCTTTTTAGTGGTCCTTAAAGCTGGCATTTTCTAAAAATTGAGAAACTGCCCTACCTCCGGCCATGCTCCATGTGTCTGGGTGGGTTGGATGCCTGATCTCATGCTGTATAATCAAAAAGGAGGAAGGAAGTTGGTCCCCCAGCTGCCTGCCTCTCATACAGTTTCTATCATGTCTGATCAGAAGTACTTAAAGGGGACACGGCTTTAACAGAAATACAGAAAATAAGTCATCCTTTTCAGTGTCAGAAATTAAGCATGTATAAAGAAGTTTGACAATTGTTGTCTTTCAGGTTAATTAGCAAAATATTTCAGTCTTCGTTGGTTTTTTGCTTTTGTTGCTATTGTGGTTTTTAAAAAGTAAATTCTTCCTTGGTTCAAGGGTAAGCCTTATTTCAGTTTTAATTTTTGAAGCACAGGCATAAGAGAAATTAATTTCCTTTGAGCTAAGTATTTATCTTGTCAAAAGTAATTAGCTAACATGGCTTCACTTTACATAATTTCTAGAGCCTTTTATTTTGACAGCAGATTTGGAAAGTGTTTGTTTCGAGAAAAGGAGCCTAGGGATGCTAATTATTCCACTGACTCCGAGATTTTTACGTCCATGTCCCTTCAGGGTGTATGAGCACTTCTCTGCAAAAGGTGTATTTAATCAGTGTGGCTCCAATATAGATAGGGTGTGTGTGTGTGTGTGTGTGTGTGTGTGTGTGTGCTTTTGTTTTTTGTAGAATTTCCTCAATTTCCTGATCTTCTACAGAATTTCTTTTTTTTGCCTCAATTTTTCTGCAAGGGTAGCTGCTTGTGTGGTATTAGGCCTCGTGGTCATTGTATTTGAAAATACCCCCAGACTTGGCCAGGCTCTTTGGGGGCAGGGACTTTCACATTTCCAGCACCAGGCATCCACATCCAATAAAGCAGTAGAATAAGTGGGACAGGGAGAGACCTACTCTGTTTACTTCCCAGAGTTGTTGACTCAGTGCCTCTTACCTGCCAGGCTCTGCTTGTCTTGGGCTTTGGGCATAAAGAGGTGGGAAGATAAGCAGGTCCTGCTGGCACTGATGGGGCACTCGAGTCACAGGTGTGGGCGGCTGTTTTCACTGCTGAGGACAGAGAGGCTCATTCAGCCACCTCAAGCAGTGGAGCATTTTCCTTGTAAGGCTACTCCAGGATGAAAGGAGATTTGAATCGGGTACACTTCCGGGTCTCCTGGGAGCAGAGGAATTAAGACCCATCCCATCAACTGACGGGATGTCTGGTTGGACAAGTGTGAAGATATTCACAGGAACACAGGACTCTCAGTATTCCACTGGAATGGTACTTGGGAGAAAGTCAAACCTGTATAAACATTTCTGTATTTTTCCTTGAGGATTATTAAGCTCTTAGGTTATGTATCTTTTAAAATGTTTGAGGAGTTTAGTATATTCTTCCGTCATATTTGTGTCTGTCTCTCGGCAGATGATACATTTCCTGCACTGTTCCTTCTATATTCTCCTAGTCTCTAGTGTTGTGTGTGTGTATAAATATATTCACGCAATACCCCAAGAATAGGAAAATCTAAAGGTGGAAACCAAGTGTAAGAAAACCTAATTTGATTTAGTACATTTAAAGCATCATCTGCTAACCTTTTCATGAATTCATTCTGCTGTTTACTTTGTGCATTTAAAAAATGGCAATGTTAAAATTGGTAATACTCAAAATAAACAAACATAAGTCTTATATTTGAATAGAAATTTATAGTTTACAGGCACTTTCAAAGATGTTAATTTTTTTCTTCTTAAAGCCCCTTGATTTAAGGAGGGCAGATCTTAACTTTGCATATTTTTAAAATTGAGAATTTAGATTAAGTTCCTTGATTCCTCCCAGTTTTCATGGAGGGCAGTGGGGCCAGCAGTGGGGCCCAAGCCTCCTGACCCCACGTCCTTCCTCCTCTTCCTCCCACTCCTCTCCCTTGTGCTTGGGTTCCTGAGAGAGAGAGACCAAGCCCGCCCTGCCAAGATGAACTCTGCTTTACTTCCAGCAAAGCCGCCACCCTGAATCTCAGCCTTCTTCCCCATTTTGGTAGCCGGATTGAAAAATCTAGAAAAATTGTGAAGATTACTGTTAGCTTGCCAGAAGTTTGTGCAGAAGACACTTGTATTTCATCCCTGCAAGTGGATATGGAAGAATATGGTTATGAGAGCTTGGATTTTTGGTAATTGTTGTCAAAACCCAGAGTTTTCCTTGACTGCTATGTACCACTTGCCTGGTGGCTCCGTCTTCTTAACTGCTCAATCCTGTGCCCCGTTTACTCTTGGGAAATGGAAGTCATAGTCACACTACCTATCTTCCCACAATTTAAAAGTTGTTATAATTTTTAGCAAAATAGAAAGGAGAAATAAAGGCAAGTAATTGATAGTAAGCAAAATGTGTTTTATTGGGCATGTGCCATTGTTTGTACACAAGAAGACATAATGTAGTTAGATTCTCCCACTTACATGTTGAATCACTAAGAATATGAAAGCTGCAAATGTAGTCTGATCAGGTATGTTGTACTGGCCATTCGAATACCCTCAGGGGCATTACAGCCGTGACATAATTTTTTGAAGCAATGAACATCTATTAGTAAAATTCCAAGCAAAACAAAATACAAAAAAACCCCCAAATTCCTTTGATTTCTGTTGTAGAAAATTTGATGGATATTAAAACTGCATGTAATAATTGTCTTCGTACATAAACAGTATTAAAGTTTAGGCTCAGATGGTTAGAAATTGACTTGTCTGCCAACATGAGTGACCAGTGGGATATGTGAAAAGTCGCACGCTGTAGGATTCACGACAGGTCTTTGTTGTACAGGACTGCCCTGTGTGCTGTCTGTCACATGCCAAGGGCATTCTCTGAATTATTATGAGAGTTGAAAAAAATTGCTCCCACAGATTTAGAATACTCCTCCTAGATGGCGATGCCACTTTGTTGAAAATCTGCCTTAAACACTTCAGAAGGACACAGAAGTGGAGGGTATAGCTCAAGTGGTAGAGCACATGCTCAGCATGCACAAGGTCCTGGGTTCAATCCCCAGTACCTCCTCTAAAAGCAAACAAACAGACCTAATTATCACCCCTCCACACACACACACAAAGAAAGACCCAGAAACCTAAGGGACCCCTAGGGAACAAAGATGACCCAACATTTCAAACCTGAAGCTCCTAGTGCTGTGATTTCATTGTCTAGAGAGGCTCGATGGGCAGGAGGAGAGTGTGTGCTCTGTTTTCTCCCCAAGGCTGGGATATGCTTTTTCCCTTTGTCTTGCCTTGGTCAGCCTGCACTATTTGTGCTGCATTCCTGTGGCTGAAGTTATTTGCACCCTCTCCTTTCTCTGTCCTTGTGGCTTGCTGGGGAGGCTTTCTTTAGACTAGATTCTGAAGGAGTTGTGGAAAAGGGGTTTGAAAGTGTCCAAGAAAACGTAGAAAAAATTTTTTTTAGTATGGTATATGAAATATACATATAGTTTACCTGATGAAAGGTTTTTATATAACTCATTTGTGACTTTGCAGCTACATGGCTGAATTATTTTGGTCCATAAATAGTGAAATTTTTATCTTGATCAATTTGGAGGGTATGATTTTGCTATCAACTGTAGTGTTTGCATAATCGGGTTTGTGATTATTTCACAGTTAATCCTAATAATAACAGAGGTCAATATGGAAGGAAATATTTACCTATTATTGTGTGATTTCAGTAATCTGTATTTTTGCTTTCTGTTCTCTCTGAGGCAGCATTTTGGTGCCGGGTGCGCCCAAATTCAGATTCTCAAACTCTGCCACAGGGTGACCGTGTGATCCAAAGCAAACTAATCAGTATCTCTGAGCCTTACAGTAGAATGTGGTCATTGGTAATATGGCGGTACTGATGTTTAACAGCATGGTTGCAAGGGTTGGTGTAAAACACCTGACAGTTTTCTTCTAGTGCTTATTCCTGGGCATCTATATTTTTTGTGCAATATAATCATAATGCTGTCAGAAATATTGCCTTTTTCATTTGACCTATTTCTATAGTGTAAACAATTTTTATAAGTAGTGTTTTAAAAGTATTGAAGTATTAAAAAGTATTGTAGTAGACACATGACATTGTCACTGGAATATACTGTGTGGTATGTGATGTCCTTTCTGTATATTATATGAACTATAAACATACCTGCTTCTCTCAAGAAATAAAGTTTTTAAAAGCCTCATTTCTTGAGATAACTGAGCAAAACCAAGAAGAAACAACAGAGCTGAGTTGAATGCAGGGAGTGGCCGGGAGTGGGGTTTCCAGCTGAGAGTGCACTTCCACATACCAGCTGAAATTGCAGCCTTCCGTAGACAGATTTGCATGGCATGGACCTTTGGGTTGCTTGAAAATTGACAAAGCCACAAATACTAAATCTGAGATCAACAATATACCGTCCTTCACCTAACACTAATTTCAGTATACGTGAGCATTTTTAGTTTTGTTTCCAAATTTTGTCACTGAAAAAATGATGTTGTTGAAGAGATGTATATATATATTGCTTTATCCTTCTCTTGTGGTATTTCCTTGGGATAAATCTTGTAAAGGTAGAGTTACTCTATTAAAGGAAGACAAACCCTTTATGGCACTTGGTGTAATTGCCAAATTGTTCCCAAAAATATTATATAGGTTTACACTGTCCCAGTTAAGTGGTTTCAGCCACACATAACTAGGGATTTTTATTTAAGGTGTTTTGGGGGGACTAATTTAACATGTGAAATATTGATTTTAATTTATATTTCTTTGCCTACTAGTGAATTTAAACATTTAATTTTCATATATTTATGATATTTCTTCTGGCATTATTTATTCATTCATATCTTTCTCCTATTTACCTTTGGGATCACTTAATAATTTAGGTCCTTTTTGAAGTTTTGGATAAATTAAAATTTTATCTAATACTATTTTGCTTTTCTCTTTCAGCTCCAGTAATAAACCGATTCACGAGGCGTGCCTCAGGTAAGTCTGATTATGGGTTTTTCTTACTAATGGTGACATTTTAGAAATGATGGTGGTATTGGAAAAGAAGGTACGAATAATTGCTAGAGATTAGTAATTTATTTGTCAGTCGTTTTCCTAGAAAACACAACCATCTGATAAAATCAAGAACCAGAAGATAATTGGAAATATTCTCTGAGTGGCTAACCTGAAAATTACACTGCACTGAGGCTATTGTATGAAGACTCTTATCCCAATTTGTTTATTTCTGCTCTTGATAAATTATTATCTGCATGATTATCTGATTTACCAGCCATAGTATAGAAGCAGTGATTTAGAGCTTGGGTAAAGGGACACTCTAGAAACAATATGGGAGGAGAGTTTTTAACAAGGGCCAGGAAAACTCTTAATATGCAGATGTAAGATAATAAGATGGTCATCCTGGGGCCATTTATAATAGGAGCAAATTGCCTTAGGTCTCTTAATACCCTGGGGCTGCTGCTGTCCTTCAGATACCGAAGTAGCCTAGCCTTCACAGTGACAGACCTTAGCCACTGACAGTTTCACTATACTGGGTACCAACTATATGACATTGGTGGGGAAGTACAGGACACGGTTGAGAGCATCTCTATTCTAAATGGTTTAAGTAAAATGAATTTGGGCACTGAAATGGATAAACTATCATTTGGAAAATTCACCTCTGTGACATACCTTCTTGTCTGACAAATGAAGTGCTACCATGTTTAGTTTGAGAAAATGACTCTTTCTTTTAAATATAATAAGTTTTTTTGGTTGAAAAACACAAGATAAAATTTCAAACATACATATTGTTTATATAATACAAACGACTAATCTATTTCATAAAAGTACCTTATTTTCATCTGCGCTGCATTTTTAAAGCTGTTTTAAGGTTGAGTTTTATTTTTAACTTGTCAGAAGTTACTGGTATAATTTACTCTTATTATGTTGTGACCAGGTCTATAAGGAAAAAGACAAGGGGTTAGGAAAATATGCTATATTGAGTTGGTTGTTACTTCATCCTCCTGAGCTTTTTGTTAATGTCAAGGCATATCTGTTTTAAATACTGAAAGCAAAGAGTAGATTATAATGCCTTTTGTGAAATGAGAGATTATGTTTATGTCAGTAAGACATCAGACTTTATCCCAAAGTAGAGCTATCAAGAGTGATTGTATTCTTTCTGGTTGTAGAATGTAGTCTTTTATGAACTGGTGGTGGAAACAGAAGAACAATAGAATCAGTGTGGTATCTTGTCTTCGTGATGTTAGATTTTCTCCACAGAAATGTTAAGACTCTTAGAATAGATTACCTCCTTTTCTGCCTCTAACTGTAACACATGAGAGATTCATTTCTGGTCAAATTCTAGTATTTGTTGTTCAATACTCTTAGCATCAGTTGATGGGTTAGAGGCTCCAGAATGTAGGTTTGTTTTGAAACACTGTTATTTCAGTCCCTACTGCCACTGCGAAGTGTGTGTCCAGTGTATCTCAGCTGGACTTGGCTGGAGATGCAGACAAGGTGGAATGCCAGCAAAGAAATACACGTTCAAGTCAAATGTTGCATTTATTGCGAGGGTGACAGGCAATAGGAAATGTCAGTGAAAACAATAGGAAGTAACTTGATTTAAAGAAAAAATGATACCAAGTTCAGGAGTCATGTTGTATAAGCCTTAAAAGGCGTTAATATCGTTACCCTAATAATAGAACACGCTGGAAAGCACCCTGAGAATGAACTTCGACATTGATTATTGGAAGGAAAAGAGAACTAACTTATGAGGTAACCCCGATGGGTCAGGTACTGTGCTAAATATTTTATACACATTTTCAGTCTTTCAGATAAGGGAAATAAAATTATATTTACTACCTTAGATTAAAAAAGAACAGTAGTCTAAGGAAAAGAAAAATTAATGGAACCTATTTAATTATCATGTCTGTGATTTATTTTGACTTTTTTATTTTTTTTTAAATGAAAGTTTGTCTAAAAGTTTTCTGGCAAAGAAGACAGTAGAAATGATCTTAAGACTTCTTGAAGAAATTCTACAGTTCTCTCTGTTAATTTAGTTTAATGGCTAAAAGTAATTTAGTAGACGTATACTTCAGTTTCTTTTAAAGTAGCATTCCCTGAAAATAAAAAAATACATGTCTCTTAAAATACAGAAATTCATACTTGATAATTCTTAGAATGTCTTTTTCTGATGGAGTTTTAGTTCAGAAATACTTATTCTTTTCAGAAATAAACTGTAAATTTAAATTTGTAATGTGATACCTGTAAATTAAAGGGGAAAAAATCAGGTAAAATCAACCAGAATTGTAGGACATAGGAGTTTGTTTCTTATTTGTCTATCTTTTAATAATAATTAGAACAATAAACACTGTACATATACATTACAAAAATAAATATACTCTATGTAGTGCTAGGTATTCAATCACTTTTTGATTGAATGAAATTTTTAAAATAATGTTATGATATATTTCTAATTTCCTAACTGATTTTCCTAAATCTTTTAGGTTTTGGGTTTGATATTGATACCCCATCTATCAAAAATAAACATTTCAACCTGAATACTTCAAACAAAATGTTTCTCCCCTTTATGCCTTTTCCTTTTATTATGATCCATGAGGATTGGGGGGAATGTTTATATTAAGAATGTGTTTAGCAAATACATTATTTGGGATCATTTTTACACTTTTAATAACACTGTTTCTGCCGAACTGTCCTCAGGTGTTTTCAGTGCCTGCCCACAAACCTGTTGGTTTTTATTTCTATAAGTCAAAGGAATCAGTTTCACTTGGTATTTTCAAACAAAATTCCCAGAATTTTGAGTTTGTAGAGGTTTCAGGGTTTCATAAGCTAGTTTTCCATTTGGCTCAGGAGGGAAAGGCATATCTTGGAGGGTGATTACTGGATAAAAGCAGGTGGACCTTGGAAGAGTAGGGTCTTGCTTACGCATTACATTGGATGAGTTCTACAAAACAGGATGTGACTGTCAGATGTCTTCTGATATCCAGATAAAATGTCTCTCTGGTATCTTCCTGACAGCTCCCCATAACCTTAGTTTCTTTGTCTGTTTACTTATATTTTTATTGAGATATAATTGACATGTAACATTGTGTATGTTTAAAGTGTACAGCAAGTTGATTTGGTACACTTATGTACTATAGTATGATCTACCCATAACTTTATTTTTAAACAGCACCCCGTAGCCCTATTTTTAAACAAAAGAAAAAGATTTGCTTTTGTTCTTTTTTGACCCATTTCTACTCTGAGTAGTCACTTCTGATTAGTATGTCTTTAAATACACAGGAGTCATCCACGTAATCTTTTAGATTTCTGATGGAATTAACACTGGGGCTTAATTTTTCTTAAAGTTTATGATGGACTTGTTGTTTTATGAAGATTATTCTTTTTGGTGGAAAATGGAAATTTACCATTTATTGTTACTATAAATTAGTGGTGGTAGTAAAGAGAGTAGCTTAATAAATCTTTGAAGAGTAAAGCTTTAAGCGACCGACAGTCGTACTGCTTCGTTGTTCATCTAGTGTATTAGATGGGAAAGAGCCCAGGCTGTACGGTTAGACAGATGTCGTGATTTGGCGTTCCACTTCCACTTCTGTTCTAAGAAATAATTACATATTAGAACAGGTAATACTCAACAGCAGTCTGTGACAGCAATACTAAATGTCAGTGCCAAGATTTCCTGGCCAGCTAAAACCACCCATTTACTCTGTGACTTTGCGTGTAAGTTATTTACCTCATTGAGTTTTACTTTCTTATTTTTATTTCCTTTTAGTTTGGATTGATAACAACTATAGTCACGTTATGAAGGGTAAGTCAGGTGGTTTATGTAAAGCAGAGTGTCTAGTTTTTTATTGAAGTGTAGTCAGTTTACAATGTGTCAATTTCTGGTGTGCAGCACAATACTTCAGTCATACACGAACATACATATATTCGTTTTTATATTTTTCACTGTAAGTTACTACAAGATATTGAATATAGTTCCCTGTGCTATACAGTATAAACTTGTTTATCTGTTTTATATATAGTAGTATCTGCAGATCTCAACTGAACATTGTTTAAAACAAAGCAGTAAAATGCTCAGCTCTGTGCCTCAGTCTGTCGTGAGGAAGCCTGAGAGAGTCATAACGCTATATGATATTTAGCCTTTTATATGGGCCTCTCTTTTCATTGTTGGCACATTGCAGTTTTTTAAAACATTATAATGGTTTTCCTTATAAAGATTCCTTCCTTTTGAAATATTATAATGGTTCTGGCTCTGAATTGAAAAACAAATTGAAATGACCCATTAATCCTGAGACAGTGCCTTCTCCTGAGGTCAGACCTCTCCCTGAATTTTTTTCAACTCCAGGATTTTGCTTTGGAAAAAGTCAAGCTTACAGAAAAGTTTGAAGAATAGTTCAATAAACACCTTTATCTAGATTTCCCAAATGTTAATATTTTGCCCCATTTGTACACTCTTTTCTCCCCTTCCTTGTGCATTCACAGACACACACTTTTATATTTTTTTACTGAACTATTTAGAAATCCTAAATACTTCGTGCGTATCTCCTAAAAACAAGGACATTTTCTACAGACTATAACACAAAAGGAATTTGACCTTGATACCATGCTATTATCTAATCTGTAGTCAGGAGTCCAGTTCCTCTGTTGTCTTGCTAGGTCCTCTCTCCCTTGCTCTCTCTCCCTCTCTTTTTTATTGAAGCCCATTCAAGGATTTCACATTGCATTTCATGGTCATGACGCAGTTTTTCTTGTCTTTCATAAATTGGCTCCCTGAAATTTTTGAAATCTGCTTTTTCAGTGTCCAGACAGTTATCCCCAACAGTGAAGCGGTTGGTTCCCCATATCGCCTGTTACGAGCTCTTAGATCGCACGAGCACACCCAGTGTCTGGTCACGGTGCCCCACTGATGGCTGGGAAGTCTTGGCACTAACATTTAGCATTGCTGTCACAGACTGCTGTTGGATATTTCTTGTTCTAATACGTAATTATTTCTTAGAACAGAAGTGGAAATGGAACTCCAAATCATGAATTTGCTAACTTTCTTTTCTCAGGTAATTTGCCACTCTTCAGTATTTAGCCATTACTGTATGAGCAGTGAATTTTATAGTATCTCTTTAACAGAGCTAAAATCTTATAATTGTCCCTAAACTAGCATTTGGAATAATTCAGAGGTGAAGTCTTTCAATCTCAGACACCCATTGTGTAAAATGGCACATTAAAAACTCAGTAAAATCACCCCAAACAGAAAATGATGAGTCCCCAAGAAAAGCCGTGAAATAGCAGAAGTTCAGATCTTGTCTTGAATATGATTCAGGGAACATATGCTTCCTTGATTCAGGGAACATATGTTTCCTTTTGTTTTGGAAATATTTTGTAGCCTGGTGTTCATTGTTTTTATTTTAGTTATTTGACAAGAGCTTTTAACCCCCAAATTATTTTTTCTTCCAGATGTCATTCTCATATTTTCCAACTAATTTGCTGATATTTAATTAATTTGCATATTTACATGTATATTTCATTAATTTACTGATTCATTCAGCAAACATCTATTGAGTCTTTACTCTGCCAGATACGGTGCTGGGGGATGCTAGAAGAGAAACATAGGGCCCTTAGGAAGGTCATGTCTTACAGGGAAGCTGGCTGTGACTTAATGGCGGTAAATATCACAATATCCACAGAGTGAAAGGGAGAGAATGTCTCTTCCAAGGCATGGAGCTCACAAAAGGGGTGCCAAGTGAGCTGGTCTTTAAGGCTGATAACACAGGTTTCAACAAGAAGGGAAGGAGAGCATTTGTGCTTTATCACTAATAGCCAGCTCTTTTTATTATAAAGTCCTTTCTCACAGTACGCTGCTCTGCACCTTACCTCTGCCATCAGATACCTGTGGCGTAGAGTCAGCGCGTGCTCAAGGCCATGGGCAGCAGGGGCTTGAGGCCAGGGGCATTGCTGTCTCTTAACCTAACCATTGCTTCAAGATGTTAGTGTCTCTCTTACCAGGGGAGGCAGTATTGGCCCAGCATTCAGCTAGACCCTCCCTAGGCTGGAGCACTTGCTCTGCTATTCGCGTATCCACTTACTATTATTTTTTTATTTTGTTTTTTTGGGGAGAGAGGATAATTGGGTTTATTTATTTTTAACGGAGGCACTGGGGATTGAACCCAGGACCTCATGCATGCTAAGCACACACTCTACCACTGAGCTGTACACTCCTCCCATGTATTAAAAATGTGTGTGTGTGTGTGTGTGTGTGGCTGGCTGGCTGGCTGGCTGGCTGTGGCTGTGGCCTTAGTTACCATTCTTAAAAGCCTCCATTTCTCCAGGTATGAAATGGAGATGATACCTATCTCACAAGATGATTGTGGTGATTAAACAGTCGATAATCTATGAAAAACACTCCACACAGTCTTCTCTCCAGTTTGGTTTCACAGTCTCAGCCTGTTGTCCACATGGGTCTCCTGGCCCAGGAGGGGCTTCTGTGAGCCTGGATTGGATGTGGGGGTGGTGGTCAGAAATAGCTTGAGGACTACAAAACTTGACATGGAGAACTCTGTAGAAAGTTGACACACAGGGTGAGGCTGAAGTCAAGAGTCAGACAGTTCCACTGAGGCAGCTGGATGAAGCCAGAGGTGCCAGCACTGGGCAGGGAAGGGAGAAGAGAGGGCGGATGGTGGACCTAGAGAGGTTCTCTGAGACGCACAGCCCCTGGGCTCTCTGTCCTGGCTCCTCCCTCAGATGGGAGGACAGGATTCCAAACCACTTCACTACCTGTTATCTCTCTATTCCCAGGCTCCTATTAAAATGGATTCTCCCCTGTGATTCTTTTTATAAAAGCAGGTGAACAGAGCAAATGCAGCTCTCTTCTGGTCCCCAGCCTCTCCCCTCTCCTCCTTCTCACTCTAGCAGTACGAACTTCCTGGTTCTTCTTAGCATGCGGTGGGCAGTAGAGCCCCAGAGCCCCGTGGACTCCATGGGAAGTGTTGAGTCTCTTTTGTTAGGCTCAGGAATGCGGATAAACTATCTCAAGGCCGATGGGAAATTCAGTCATCTCTTGTCTTTTATTGCGTTTTCTCCAAAGTTCTCTTTGAGACCCCCGGGAAATGGCAGTAGTAAAAACTTGATCAACAGTGAAGGGCAGGGTGGGGTGGGACATCTTCTATGGTGTCCTCAGACTCAGGGCCAGCAGATGTGAAAGGACTTGGAAGGTGGTATGGGACCGCCTTGTGTGCCCTCGTCACCGGACACTGCTGGTGAAACAGGCATGAGTAGATAGAGTGGACATTTGAACTTAACACAGCCATTCTCCAAGTATGATCAGAGTGTAGCTCACCGCTCCACAAACTCTCTGTGTGAAGGACCAGTTCCCCTCCCTCTCACCCCTAATCCACTGCAGACCAGTCCTTTTGTAAAGTCCAGTGCAGTCACCCCTGTGCTGACCTTTCTACAGCTCAGCCCCGACCGAGGGTGTTCCCCACCCTCCAGCCCTCTCTCTTTCTTCCTGGATGCTGTCTGTGTGCAGAGCATGTGCCCATGCTGCTATTAACAGTACACACTGTTTGGTCCTGTGGTTGTTCACGTGTTTCCTCCCCTCAACTGTGAGCATCCTAATTAATGAACTGAGAGAAAAGACTTCATTTCTGGCTGAAGTCAAGGAAAAAATAGAATGAGAAGTAAGGAAATGGGAGTCCTAGAAGGATGGGAAGATTTGACCAGATTTGTGTAATGGGGTTTAAGATTCTGGAGGTCAGGACCAGTGTGTTAGTTACGGGATGAGACGGCTAACATGGATGTTGGATGAGGTTTTGTTGAAGTCAAGGAAGTGAAACAAGTTGGAGGGTGGGCTTGGACACTGAAGTTTTCTGTGGTGATGGCAGAAGTGGCGTGGAAAGAAGACAGAGCTGAATGCCGGTCTTCAGGGTCCTGAATGCCACAAATCTTGGGAGCACGGGTGTCAGCAGGGAGCACCATGTATGGTCTGGGTGGCTGAGTGGGGAGCCTGGGGCATCCCTCACCATCATTTGGATTCCATTGTGTGCACTTCTGAGAGTAGCGGTGGTCTTAGAGAACCAGGTTTCAGCTAAGGTGGAAAAATGTCAGAAATGTGCTATAAATGCACTCAAGGGAAAGTGTTTGAAAGGAGGGTAGTAGTGGATGGAGCATCCAGAGGTCTGTAGTTCAATTGAGCAGATATGTATTGAGCCGTTACCATTGCCTGGGCACTAGGGAGAGCAGCAGTAAACACGCCCTGCCCTCGAGGACTAATGGGGATGCTCAGAGGAGTGTGGAGATGAAACTGGGGAGAAGCTGGTGTTCTGGAGGGTCTTGTGTCTTATGAATGGCCAAGGATGACAGAGCAAAGAGGGCAGAGTTGGATCAAGGGTCTTTCGGTTATAATTTGTTCACTGTAAGTGCTTGTTTAACTGGACAGTCTTTAAGGCTAACTCTGTCAGGTTCCCAGTGAGAGCACCTTCACCTTCTGATGTTTACTATGAGTGCAGAAGGCAGTACAAGTAAAGACCTTGGGTTTGAGGCCATTCTTCCATTTACTGATCAAATATTCAAAGAAGGCTTACAGTGTGTTTGACACTGGGCAACCAACAGATGTAGTTGAGGATTTTAGTTGCATCATTAGCTGTGTGACCTTCGGCAACTTACTTCGACCCTGTTCTGTAAAATCGGATTGTTGTAATTCACAAAGAGAATGTGGGCAACGCTTTCTTTTTTTTGTTTTTAAGCACAGTGCCTGACACATAATGAGTGCTAAATAAACTTTTATATATCATTAGATTCAGTTTGTCAAATTTTAGTCTAATAAAAATTCTGCAATATTCGTATCTCTTGTTATTTTCTCTAATAATCTATCCCACTTAATTGTAATTGGCCAGAGTGCATAATTCTGTGTATCTCTTACAGCTAAATCCTTTACCCCCAATTTGGATTAACTTAATTAACCATGTCAGTATTTTTGGGGAGATGGAGAGATTTCTCTCCAGTGTAACTAATGCCTTTTAACTTTTTAGATAAAAACAGAAAAGCGACTTCAGTCTCTCCAGTTATAAGCTGTATTTGTAGACAGTTATTTTGGAAGTAAGTTAATCCTCTTTTTAATAAAATTTAACCTTTAATTTTAAATGGATCTGTGTGCATCTGTACCCCCAACCCCCAACACTTAATCAGATTGAACTAGCTGTTTCTTGGAGCTGATTACTGGAGAATGTTACTGTCATTGGGTTGTGAAACTCTGAGAGCCCAACAGTGTATTTTATACTAATCATTTGTTCATGTTTTCTGATATTAAAAAAATTAATAGTACAACTAAAAACCAAAAAAAAAAAAAAAGTATCCAGGTCTTTTTTTTTTTTAAACTGAGTAACAAGCGGGTTTCACCACCGTCACCACTACCACTGCCAGTTTTTCCTGTCTTCAGTCTTGCATTATTAAAACCAGAGAACATTGATTTTGATGTTGTTTTACACAAGACAGTATAATCAAATTGCTAAAAAATTAAAATACAGATTAATGATATATTGTTTTCAGAATGGTAGGAAAGAGGAGCCTTTCATTTGAAAGACTAATAAGCAGCTTAAATAACTGTATTGTTAGACCAGTTTCCAGGAATTTATGAATGTTGTCATCTTTACTGACCTTCATCAAAAAAGGTGGAACTGACCCTCCTCTTACATGTTTTAAAGCAGAATTCCAAGTTATAGCTCCGATTTAAAAACAGAGGTAGGTAGTTTGTGTCATTGCATAATGCAGAGTTACAGGGTACCAGGCGCAAAGTGTTCCAGGAAATGTACCTGGTTTTCATGCTGTGGGGCTATTTTCAGAGCTGAGCTTCAACAGGCTGCTGAGTGGTGAGCTACACTTGTCTACTCTTGTGGCTTTCTAAAAATAAACTACTTTCAAGTTACCATTCTGTTTGGTCTTTTCACTTTATTCAGATTTTGTGGCCCTGTTACAGTGTTGCTTTTCTTCAGCACACTTATATGAAGGGGACAATTTAATCTATTTTAAGTACCTTTCTTAGATTGGAGGGCTGTTCTTGGAATCTGAATAATGAAAAGGCTTATAATCCAGAATTACATATTTTTGTTGATTAAAAAAAATGAACATTCATATTGTCACCTAGGCAGTTAAACTAGAAGATAAAGGAGACCAGACTTTTTCTTTAGTTAAGTCATCCTTTTAGAAGGGTGCTTGATGTTAGCCTGTGTGGTCGAAGGGACTGGAGTCTCTTGTCAGTAACTGCGGGACGGTCAGCTTACATGTCTCATCCTGGACAGAGATTCTGAGGCAGAGATCATTGTATGTTTGAAGGCAGCCTGTGAGCGCTGTTAAGAGATAAACTAAGGCATATTAAGAAACTTTTAAGAATTTATTTGAGGAAAAATCGATTTGAATCAGGCGGTATCCCATGTAGCAGATAGAAAGGGGCTCCGAGATGCTGCACAAAATGAAAGACTTTTGTAGGCGGAAGGGAACTGGAACAAGGAAGGAAGTTACACTAGGCAGAGATGCGACTTGGTTATTGCAAGGTCACTTTCCTTTAGGGGATGGCAGGGGTCTGTCCCGCAGGGGACCTCACTAGTGCTGAACAGACGATTCCCGATTGACTGGTTTAAGATTCCATTTCTGGGAGAGCTGGAACTGTAAATAAGTCAGGTGACCATTTGGTTACGTGGGGCTTAGGATAAGCAACTCCATTCTGGACCTGTAGTCTTGTTTTTTGTGAATTTATAATCCCCAAAGCTTTGCCCCTTGCTTTTGCAAAGAATAAATTTCTTTAGCAATGGGAGTTGCTCAAAAGCTTGAATAAGTATATCATTTATTTTGGTTATGGACCTTAGTTGTCTAATTTGTGAAGATGGTAAGGATGATACTAAAGTGTATGCAGGATGGACTGTAAGCCAGGCACCTTTTCTCAGCCACTTTCCCCACAAGAATCACTGCTGCCGTCTTTCAAGTTCTCCTACTGTCTCTATTTTACAGGTGTGGAAACTGAGGCACTAAGTTTAGCATGACCAAGATCAACTTCTTTTTTTTTTTTTTTTCATATTATTCATTTATTCTTTAAAATGAAATCAAACTAGTTTTTACCTGTTTTATTAAATGGGAGTCACAGTCTAGTACAACTATAAAAGTCTTGGCTACTGCATAGCCAACTCATGCACCCGTTTGTGAGGATTCTGGAGAACTTGAAATCAAACGACTTGTAGCTATTTTTCCCTCTTATAATTTTCATCCTGAGTTTTGAAATTACGTTGAATATTTTACACACTAAATTCTATCAAGGTAGAGAAAAAGCCACGGTTCAGGGTAATTTCTAGTACCAGCACTGTTTTTCTACGCATATTCTTGCAAATGGAAGCGTTTTAATTTACTGTTTTTGCTAACACCCAAGGTATTCTTTATATGTTAATCAAATTTTCTCTGACCAGAATTACAGAAAGGTTTACATTCTGATGCTTTTAGCAGTCAATTTGAATGATTCAGATTTTTTTTTTTCTCATTTTTATTTCTTAGTATCAGAAAAGGTTTATAAGAAAATTCTTACCCTGAAGAGTGGGGATAGCTCAAAGAGCACATGCTTAGCATGCATGAGGTCCTGGGTGCAATCCACAGTACCTCCATTAAAAGGAAAAAGAAAGAAAATTCTCACTCTGACCTGGTTTAGCATGTGATATTTTACTACCATTCATGAAAACTGACTTTTCCAAAGTGGTCCTTATACAAAATGTATACAAAGCAGTTCCTGGTGTGACTTATGCCCTTCCTCTGCCCCTTGACATCTTGATTCAGATTAATTTTGTTCTGAATTTAAGTTTTATCCCCTTTCCTTTTTAGCTGGAAATCTGAAAATGCTATGTTGCCACCCAAATTAATGGATAACTATCTAGAAATATTATAAACCATAATACTATTTGTTTATACGTGGAATTAACTACATTTCTAGAAACGATTTGCTTGCAGTTCAGTGAGGTTTATTATTTTTCTTTGTTTCTCCCTGGAGAAAGAAAAAAAAACCTTAATATTTGTAAAAGTCAATTTAATTTATATTGTCATGACTACCATCTGTATATTTTTCGGATGTCTGCAAATCAGATAGAGGCTTATTGTGCAGGTATACCTAGGAAGATGCTAAGAACTCAGTGAACTATATTTGCTTGGTTTACAGAATTGTTTTATTGTAGTTATGGATCCTATAAAAAATAAAAAGATGTAGTTACATCTGTTTATTGTATAAACTAGAAACCAATTGGTCCAGCACTACAAGCAGTCAGAAAACACCGTGGGAGCTGCTCCATGGTGATTTGAAAGGGAGAGGGTGAGATGAGAAGGGCCAGGGGAGGTGGGTATGGTGGAGGGGAGGGCCGAGGGGTGACGCTTTGTTCCTTTTCTCCGTCTTTATTTGAAATCACTCCCAACTCTCCCATAGCTTCAGCAGCAATAAGTCAGCATCTTTTTTTTTTTTTTTCCTTTTTAATGATGAGGTCAACTTCTAAAGTGTTTCTAAAAACAATCTTTATGACTCAGTATCCATATATTTTATAGTTGTAGTCACTATGTACATGTACCTTTTGTATCATTTAAAGATTTTTTATTGTAAAACTGATACAGTAGCTTATGGTAAAAATGTCAAATAGTACAAAGGGTATATAAAATGAACACAAAAAGTGCTTGTTTCTCCCATCATTCCCAGTCCTACTCCTAGTGGTGACCACAGTTAATGGTTTCTTGAGTACTTTCTTGGACATTTTTATACACATACATATGTAGTTAGAATTAATATTATATCCAACTTTGCACATTGCCCTTTTTTAATAGTATGTCATGTAGTGCCTTTTTTTCTCCTTTAATTTTATTTTTTATTGGAGTGTAGTTGATTTGCAGTGTTAGTTTCAGGTGTACAGCAAAGTGATTCAGTTATGCATATACATACATATGTGTATTTTTTCAGATTCTTTACCATTATAGCTTATTACAAGAAATTGAATATAGTTCCCTGTGCTATACAGTAGATCCTTGTTGTTTATCCGTTTTATATATAGTAGTGTGTGTCTGTTAACCCCAAACTCCTAATTTATCCCCCACCTTCCACTTTGATAACCATAGTTTGTTTTCTTTGTCATGTCCTTTTCATGACCTTAAATCTAGAGGTACCTCATTCTTATTTTAATGACTGAGTGGTATTGGATTATATGGATGTATTAAAATTTATATAACAGGGGTATTTTTTTAGATACTTAAGTCTTTGCATAATTGTACAAGTACATCTGTAGGATATATTTCTAGGAGTAGAATTGCTTAGTCAGAGGTATGAGCATATGAAATTTGTATAGGCATTGTCAAATTTCCTTTTAAAATAGTATACTAACTTATACTCTCACTGTATGTTTAACATATAATTATTGAATTTTAAAATGTGTATTAATTCCATAAGTCAGTATATTTTAGTTGGCATTTTACAAAATTTATGAATGAGGCTTGGTATCTTTTCATTATTTTTTGCCATTGTATTTATTTTTCTGTGCACTGCCTGTTCAGGTTTTTTTTTTCTCCCCTTTTTGATTTGTTAAGTATTTGAACTCTGAGGTCAGATGGCTCTGGGTTCAAATTTGGGCTTCGCCACTCACTAGCTGTTTGACCTTGAGAGGGTTATGTAGTCTCTTTGAACTTCAGTTCATTACCTGTGGTGGTAAAAGTACGTAACTCATGGGGTATTATTAATTGCTTGATGAAATAATCAATGTAAAATACTTAACACATTTCCTAAAGTATAGAAAGAATAATATGTGTTTACCAGTAACATTACTAGTACTACTGAGATTTTTTAAAAATTCAGAATAGAATTTGTCAAATGCTTTCATAGGATTCATATGATCATTTGTTTTTTCTCTTTTAACAAAATGATATGGTAAGTTGTATTAATAGATTTTCTAATATTGAACTAGCCTTATATTCCTAGAATGAACTCTGCTTGGTTATAACATTAATTATTAATTTTGTTCTTAAAATATTAGTACATAGCAACTGTTATTTTAGTACAAATTTAAACTTTTTTTTAACATCTAATCGAGCTCTGAATTTTTAGGTATATTTCAGAGAACATTGTTGAATGTGTTTTCCTGTTTTAGATGAATAATTACGGATCACAGCTAGGAATGATCTATTCAGAAACTGTTGGTTGGGGGTGCCTAGAGACCCCAAAAAGAAGCATGTATGATTTAGATGTACTAGTCAGGATACATAACAGGTCGCCATTGTTCTGTCTAAACTGTGGAGCAAGAAATGACATTTTGTTTCTGCCTCATATTTTCATGCCTATTGAGATTAGGTACTTCACAGCTTTTAAAGTAATAACCACAGTGTAGTTTTATAAAACTGCAAGAACACTTTTTCACACATAGGAAAGTAGTGTATGGTCTGATTTGTGCCTTTTAAGGACATGCAGCTCGGAAATGGTATGTTACATTGTTTCGGTGACTCAAATCCTGTTACTTAAGGTTAATTTTAGATTGGGAATCTAGCAGAGAAATGAAATAAATACATAAGGAAACCACTTCTCATGGTTTTCCTTCCTAAAACCGTTTTCATGCATCAAATACTGACTTCTTTTTTGATTCTTCCTTTTTAACTTCAGAAGTTCTAAGGACATTAGAAATGTGATACGCGTGAGGTAAAGACACTTTATATTGAAAAAGTTGGAATTCGGGTTCCACGCTGCCGGGCCATTCTGTATACACAGTGGTACATAATTAAAACCTGGAATTCCAACAAGAAACGCTGTGAATGACGACAATAGCTACCATTTATTGGGGGCTTACCATGAGCCAGGAACTGTTGTGAGTACTTTGCACGTTTTAATTCGTTTTGTTCTTAAAGCACCTGTATACAACAGTTCCTCTGTTGTTCTGGCATTACAAGTAAGGGAACTGATACACAGAGGTTAAGCCCTGGCCCAAGGTAACAGTGACAGGGGGCAGAGACAAGATTCAGACTCAGGCATTCTGTCTGCCAATCCTATGCGCTTTCAAATACTCCTTCTGCTGGCAAAGCTGGAGCTACGACCATTCAACAAATATTTATTGAGTGTCTTTAGTGTGCTGGAAATTAATTGTTGTAAATCTGGGCCATTGCTATGGTGAGAAGATGCACGCGCTCCCTGCTGTCGTTGAAGAGTACATTCTTGTGGAAACAAAATAAAGGCACAAACTTCATAGTTTATGAAGTTTCTTCATAAGAATAGCCGGTTGTGTTTTGGAAAGATATTTTATGGTAATGGTGAATGTTCCCCTGGTTGGTTCATGAATTCCCTGTCTCGGCTCTCTGGGGTATGCTGTGTTTTTATGAGGATCCAGGAGGCTGGCAGTGTTGCGGGAAATTCCTGTGTGTTGGCATCTGAAGACCTGGGTGAGAATCTAGCGCTCCATTGTGTGAACTCGGAGTTTTAGTATCTGCATTTATAAACTGGTCATCGGATGCCCTGCCTCCTACCGTGGTTGTTAGGATTAAATCAGCTCAGGTCCCTCGCACAGTGTGTGACTTAGAAGAGGCTGATCAACGATTAGTTTCCTACTTTCTATCCATTTCCTAGTCTTAATAATTGTCAGTGAAAGATACAGATGCAGACAGAGGGACTAAGTGGAGTTCCCTGTAAATGATGTTTAACTTTTCTTCTTGCCAGAATGCGGTATTTGTTCAAACACAGGTGATTTTTGTAATCATCATTTAGGCAAACGTTGAAGAGAGTTGATGTTTACAGAATAACTTAGAATTACTATTCATGAAAACATCTTCTTGAAAGAATTAAGTACAAAAAAATGCATCCTAACAGACTTTTCTCAAAATCTCCATTGGTGTATTGTATCACTGTGCTAGAATTTACTTGTGTATTCTGTGCCTTAAAATTAATATATTTTAATTTCATATTGCTTCAGAAAGATAGTACTTCTTATTTGCTTATACTTAGTAATAATACCCACATTTGTTTCATTAGAAATGTTTTTTTCTGATACCCAGTAACTCAGTGTAATGTACTGTAGCGAGTTCTTGATAGAAACCATATCTGTTAACTAAATTATTATTGTGTATACTTAGTAACCTTGGCCCTGTATCTAGTCTGTCACTGGATTAGTGCTGACTTTTACAGTTGCTTTTCCATTCCTTCTATTTTTGTGGGCAACATACCACTTACAACACACACCAGTTGCTGTAGCGAGGCTCAGTGATCTCTTGCTTTTGTATTCCTCTTTTTCCTTAATTCATCTGGCACATCTCTGTCATAATGTCCTATGCACCACACTTCAAAAAGTCTATACATTTTAAGTTGATACTCGACTTAAGGCCCTGCAGAACCCACACTCAGTTACCCTGTTTTCTATCACCCCTAACAAACCTTCCCATCCTGTCAAGCCATGGCTGCCTACTGTCTTCTAAATGTTCTTTGATTTCAAATGTGTCATGTGTTGACTGGGACATTGTGCTGCGCACCAGAAATTGACACATTGTAATTGACTGTACTTCAATTAAAAAAAAAGTTTTTAAAAATGTGTCATGTGATCCTCTCGTCAACTCTGAGTAAGGCAGTATTGTTATCCCCCTTTTATAGACAGGGAAACAGAGGCACAGAGAAGGTGAATAATTGGTCCAAAATCCTTCTCTTGTCTGCGGTTGCAGTTAAGTTTGAACCTGAGTTTCCCTCTGGCTGTGTGCTCTTCAGCACAGACTTCCTTTGGGATGAAAGCCCCACTCAGGTGTCATCCTGAAGAATAATCTGACTCACTTCTTCATTGAGTGACACATGACACCTATTGATATATATATCTGATGCCTCTTCCAGGGGGTGACATTTTACCTGACATGTAGGAAGAACAGGGTGGCAGGGCTGGAGGGGTAGCATTCCAGGGACTTGTGGGTGCAAAGTGTGAAGCTTACTCTCATTCCTAGCATGTTGAATGTTTATCTTGTCCTCTTCATCCCTTGTGCCTTTTGATAGCTTAAGCCAAACATTTTTCGAGGTTTACACCTCATGATTGCTATACAGCTGGCATTTATTTAATCACAGCAACTCTTTGAGGTAGATCTTAACAGCTACATTTTTACTGCTTAGAAAAACTGAGATTCAGAATGCTTAGTGACGTGATGTCACACAGTTAATCAGTGGCAGAAAAAAGTGGCAGAGCTGGGATATGCCTCATTTTGTCTGAATCCTATGCTCTTTCCCCATATTGTAAATCAGTCACTCTCTGTATAACCACGGATAATAACTTATACTCCTGTTTTAGATGAATTAATCTCCCTAACCAGGTTGCAAGCTAGTATAGCACATGGACCCTTTTAAATACTTGTATTGTTATAAACATCAAACACAGCTTTACAAATAAATAGTCCGTGATTAAGAGTTGTTTCCATGTGTTAGTTTCACTAACGTTAGAGGCATTTTGCATAGAGTAAAACACAACTTTCATCGTTAAAAAGATGAGTTGTTTGCATGTATCATTTTCATAAAAACAATAAAACTATTTAAAAAAAAAAAACAGGCAGTGGTTCTGAAATCCATGGAACGTAAAAACTAGATTGAAGACCTAAAGCCAACCTTATTTGTTCTGCAAGATACAGAAATTTGGTGGAAGAGGAGAATCAGTTTTGCAGGCTACCTGATAACTGTCACTTTGGTTGTTAGAATTCCATTGAATGACTAGAGCTTGAACTTGTCATTTTGCAGATACTACTTTCTTATTAATGATGCTCTGTGGCTTTATTCTTCCTTATTTTTGGTAATTGGTTGGATCTTTATCATCATATTTTCCTTGCTGTCCTGATCTTTTTGGACCTGTATTCCCCTTAATTTCTGATGTCTCCTTGACTGTGAGTGACACATTGAATTCAATCAAGGGAAACTGGAAAGTTTATTCACATAATGTTGGGGGTGGGGTCCTCACAAAACCATCAGGCTACAGGGAGGGCAGGAATACAGCTGGGCAACTGGGTTTGGAACCCTGTTAGGGTCTCCCTATCTTTTCCCTCCGACTCTCTCTCCTACTGTTGGTTGCTTTCTCCATGTGATGGGCTTATGACCACCGCAGCTCCACACTTTACAGCATTAGCCACCAGAGAGAGACCGACCTGGCAATCCCTCTTGATTCCAGCCTAAAAATCCCAGGAAAGGGTTCTAATTAATTAGCCCAGGCATCCTGGATTGACCTGAAGTTGCCTCGTTTGCACGTCCAGGGTCTGCTGTGGCAGAGGGCTTGGAAACCCTGACCTCCCCTGGGGCTAATTTTAGCTGAGCCATTTTTGGATTATCAGAATCATGTCTGCTGACTGATTACTAGGTTGGACTTGTTAGCAGATGGAAGACTCCCCCCTTAGAATGGGGATCCCACAAAAGTAGGATTCTTGGCTGCTGGCTGGAAAGAATTCACAGCTGAGGCAGAGGGACAGTGAAAGCTTCTTTATTTCTCAAGAGCGAAAGAAAGGAAAGCTCACTGGCAGGGAGCAGGGAACAAAAGTGCTCAGTGAAGAAAAGGCACTCGAGCAGGGCGCTGTCGGCCAAGGTGGCAGGTAGAGACAGCTCCGGCTGCGGCTTGGGCCGCAAGGACTTTTGAGGGAGGCTTCGACCATCATGTCCTGGGTGTGCTGGAGCCAATCACCTTTCTCTTCCGTCCTGTTATGGGCCTTTCCGGTTGTTGTCATGGCAATCGCCACCTGTCCTGACGCTAGTGGGTGCGTCACTTTGTTATGGAAGTGACAGGCGAGCCAAGAAACAAGCACCACTCTGAGGGTTGGAGTACTCAGATGTATTACGCCAGCGGGCTCAGAGGGGCTTCTGCTCCAAAGCTCTGAGCACCTCCAAGACGTGCGCATGAGGTTTTATAGGGTTAAGTACAAGCTTGGGGTATTTGGCCAATAGGCATGGAACAGCTTTAGTAGCATCATTATCACAAAAGTGGAGGCAGGGAGGCAGCAAACCAACATTCCAAAGCCAGATATATCTCTTTGAAAATCCAGCTGGCTAGCAAAAACAAACAAACAAACAAAAAAAAACATGAACAGGGAATCAGCAAACCAACACTAATTAACTTAGATTTACGAGTTAGTCCAGCAGAACTCAGATCAGTATTCTGATACTTAGATTTGTGAGTTATCTTATTAGCCCAGCCCGGCTTTTCTTGTTGGGGGCTTTTCTTGTTAGCCCAGCCCGGCTTTTCTTTCACATTCTTAGACTTCTGAGTCATCTTGTTAGCCCAGCCCGTCTTTTCCTTCACAACTTGGCATGCTGATGCATTACAGTGACCATATAATGAGGCTCAAGGTCCACTGGAAGTCACATCCTCTGCCATCTTGGGCTTTGCAGGTTCTAACAATTTCTTCTCTTTGCCTCCGGAGACTTAGGTAAGAATAATTGGTTTCTGCTTGAGAGGGAGGGGTGGGATATGATCCTGGGGGCAACAGCCTTGGTAACCAGGACCCTGCCCCAAGGCTGCACTATTGTTTCTTGATTGTTCCTCCTTTCTTTCTGCATTCCTTCCCTTCTCTGATTAGCAACTATTTGAATCTGCCCTTTGGAACTCAGGGAAAGTCAAGGAAGCTGAATGAAGCCTATTTCCTACAAACAAGAATTGGGAATGTGGAAAGGTTTGTACCAGGGAATACCGCACAGGTTCCTGCTTGGTGTCAGGCTGGCTGCCCTGAGGAAGTGCTCTTTGTGGAAGGCAGCTTCTTGGATGTCCTGTGAGCTTCCTTTCCAGCCTGAGGGGGCATCTGCGGTGTACTCAGGACCTTTGCATGTCAGAGACAGCTGATGAGCCCTGAGCTCTGGGTATCAGGGACTCTTCAGTCACTTGTTTCACCACCTGCCTGTATGACTGCAGGTGACGCCTTTGGATTTGTCTTTTTCTATTGAGAAACATTACCATTTTATGACAGGATAATGCTTTACACATAGAATGACAATAACAATACCAGACAAATGTCGCTTCTCTTCAAAATAATGGAACCTATTATCTTGCATATCAATTCATCTAGGTACTAATGGAAAAAGCCCCAAAGGAGCAATGATACTTTACATTTATACCAAAAGCTGTTCAAAGAGATAAAGTAGGAGGCTAGAGTTCACTGTAATTTTCTTCTCACAAACATTTTTGATGTTATTTTCTTCAGAACTTTAAGAGCAGCCAACCACCTGCCTCCCGCATATTATGCAAAATTATTGCATTTTTAAATCAGGTTGGATTTTTTTCTAGACTTGCAAGGGTTTTTAATTTGTGAGAGAACTGCTTGGTGCAGAGATGTTTGTTTTTGGAATGTTTGTACTCTGCTAACTCTGGAAGAGGTGGCTTTGTATCTAGTTGGTTGCGCTGTTAGTTTAGTTAAACTAAAAAGCATTTATTATTAACTTACTATTTGCAAGCCCCTGTTTAGTGAGATTGCTAAAGATGACTAAGACTTAGCTTGTGTCCAGGCCCCTGGGAGAGCTGACCGTGTACATGTGACTGTCCTGCCGGACAGTTTTTGGACAGCACAGCAGAGCTGGGTCATGGTGCCACCACTTGGATACCACTGCCCACATTCTACAGAGAGCATGTGTGCAAAGGAGCAGATAGACAATCCATGCAGTGAGTTTGTGCCCTCAGTGGGTGGAGTGGGGGTGAGATGGGCGTCTGCCCTTCCTACTGGCCTGCTCAGTTCCTGCGTGCCTCTCAGACTGAGAGCACTTCTAGGATTTAAAGGTATCCATTTCCCACACAGCATGGCTTTAAAAAAAAAATCATTACTTTTTTTGGTTTATTTGTGAGGTGTCTTTTTGATGGAGAGGATTAGGTTTATTTATTTATTTATTTTTAATGGAGGTACTGGGGATTTAACCCAGCAACATGGCTTCTGAATGTAAGCCAGCAATAATTTCTGGTGCTCAACAGAAGAAAAAGCAGTCTGTTTTAATGCTGGAAGGAAAACCCATTGTTGTAGACTAATTGTAAGACCATATGACCATCTTCAGCAGTGGCTTCCTATGGGATTTTCAAGAGGAGCATTGACGGTTGGAGATTTTGTCTCATGCATTGTGTTTAGAATTTAGCCCCTGCAAAGAGTGTGATCTCACCAAAGTAAAGCTACAGATAAGGTGCATCCTGTGTTCCTACATAGAAGGGGACCTTTATTCCTAACTTGTGTGTTTGGAGAAATTGTCAGAGCAGATGTGGCATTTGTGTAGAGCTTTGAGGGGAGAGTAGAATTTCTGAAGGTGGGAATAGGGAGTAGAAGGGACACATTTCCAGTGTGCAAACCACATGAAATCATATGTTGAGGAAATAGTGAATAGTCTTGTAAGATTAGAAATGTATGAGCTTTATTATATTATAGTAAGAGGAAAGTCTTAAAAAATAGGTTTGAATCAGATCGTGGGGGATCCTTGAAAGTCTTGGTAAGAATTTGGGCTTTATTCTGTGTGTTGTGGGAAGCGTTACAAATTTTTGGTCAGAGGTAGATCATGCCAGGAATGGTCAAGATGGAATCCTGACCTTTCAACATAGGTCCACGTTGTCCTCCCCACCCCTTTCACTTTGGTCTTTCCCCACGATCAAACTAGAAAGAGGTGATCTCTTCCTGGGGATGGCCATGTGTAATGATCAGACTGCCTTACACAGGTGTGTGAGCCAAGAGGCGTTGAAGGAGGTGGAGGTAGACTGTCAGCCTATTGTGCTGTTATTGACATATGTATTATATATGTTACAAACCCAGCAGTTTGGTGTGATGATTATTGCTTTATGCAGTCTTCTCTTCCAAGTAAAAAAATTGAGAGAAAAAAGAGCAAAAGTATGCATTTCTACAGTCCTTCATATTTACTCAGTAAACTTCTTCCCATTCCTCATGAACTATCAGGGCATCTCTTTTTCTGCAAAGCCTTCCTTGTTCTCTAAGCAGCAGGTCACCCTTTTCTCTTCTGTGCTCCTGCGTGCATTGTACATGCCTTCATCATGGCGCTAGTGTTATCCTGGTTGTTCTGTTTCTGTCTTGCTTGCTAAGCTGTAATTGCCTAGAGAACATAGGGTTTATATATGATCCATAGTTACAGATAATACTTTAAGTACTGTGAAATACATAGATGAAATAACTCACACACTATAATATAGAATGGTAATATAGATGCTTTGCATCATTCTTTGACTTTCCGCATCATCTCCCACTTTTCAAAAATGATTTTTTAAATGAACGTTAAGTCTTCCTGTGGATCCTTTTGCTTGAATGTGATTTGAGGTCAAAATGTGAACTTCTGTATTTTGACATATTGTCCAAATGCCTTTGCTTTGTCAATTACAGTGTAAGATTGTCACTGATGTGTCAGAGCAGATAGGTACCAGATGACCCGGGCAGAAATTAAGGGGGAGGAGGAGGGTCTGTTGACTTGTCATTGTGCCTCTTCCCTTTACTTAGTTAGAACTAGTGTATCTGAATACCGGTGTTTCTCATTCTTACTTTTATTGTTGCCTCTCCCCCCTAATTAGCACCCCATGAGATTTTAATTCCACAAATACACTCTGTGTCTGGTTATGTATTGTATGTGTATCTGTGCTTTCATATGGGGGAAAAATAATTTTTGCCCCCTCCCCCAACCAATCTTCTTGTTTGAAAATGCATGCTTTAAACTAGTATTGTAAAAGGAACATTTTTCCCCCTTTGTAGGAGGGCATTTCCACTTCAATAAGCTAAGTTTAACCGTATTGAATGAGAACTCTGTTGTCTGTTACACCTGTGCTTTTACAATAGCTTTATTTTAAGCTGATTACCATTTAAATAAGTATGCTAAAATCTGAGAGCACTGGAAAAGCAAATTTGATATATTTTGTAGCAGTTGATTTTTTCCTAGGTTTTAGGCCTCCAAACCACTCAGTCTTTCTGCACTGGCCACGTTTGCTTTTTATTCCTTCAGCAAATATTTATTGAGGGTGTACTGTATGCAAGGCTCCGTGCCAGGGGCTGGGGCCCAGGGACTCTAGGAGCGGGGTTGGTTCCTTTCTTCTTTGTTAGCTTTGTTGGCGCTCACATGGGTTATGTAAACTTGTCCAGGTCAAAGTTGTTTTGACTGCACTGATTTTTATGTATTACTGACAAAGTACAGTGGCCACTTGGTGGAAAACCCCGGGAGCTGGTGTAACGCCTTGTGCAGCAGAATAAGAAAGGTGCTTGGTCTTTGTCCCAGTGCCTGACACTGAGCTCCTAAAACCCTTGGAATCCCCTGAGGGATAAGAACTTCTTTGGTGTGCTAAGCAGCTGAATCTTGGCTGGGGGTGCTCCTGGATAGTCTCAGCACGGGGGCTGGGCCCAGAAGGACCAGACTTTGGTTGGAAACTTGGAACTTTCAGCCCAGCCTTGGAGAAGGAGCGAGGGACTGAAGCTGGAGTTAATCCCAAGGGCCAGTGATTCAATCAGTTGTGCCTCATGTAATGAAACCTCTGTGGAAACCTCTAAATGACAGGGTTGAGAGAGCTTGCAGATTGGTGGGCACATCAAGGAGCTAGGAGGGTGGCGCACCAGGAGAGGGCATGGGGGTTCTGCGTCCCCCTCATCTCATGCCAGCATTTTGTCCATCTGGCGGCTCTTGAGTCGTTCCTTTATAATAAACCGGTAAGAGTAAGGAAAGCACTTCCCTGGGTTCTGGGAGTCATTCTGTTGAATTATCATACCCAAGGAGGGCATTGTGGGAGCCTCAAATTTTATAGCTGGTTGGTCAGAGGTATGGGTGACTTGGAAATTGGGATTGGCGTTTGAAGTGGGGGCAGTCTTGTGGGCTGAGCCCTTTAACTCATGGAATCTGACGCTCACTTCAGGTAGACAGTGTCAGAATTAACTGAGTTGTTGGATACCTGGTTGGCATCAGAGAGCTGGAGCAATGGCGTTGAAAAAGACCACGTGTGTTTGGTGTCAGGAGGAAAATGAAACCCTTATCCCTTGTCTGTCACGTGGTGTGGGTGTGGGTGGGGGTGGGTGTAGATAGATGGGCATGAAAAGATTGAAGATCAAGCTCCAGAAGATGCAGAGCCTGTATAGTTCTCACTTTCCTGTTCTGTCCTGCAAACTATGTCAGCTGTCTGGCTACACTCAACGCACATTACACCGTCTGCAGTGTGGGAAACTACTTAAGTTCTTGGAGCACTCTGGATGACTAATGTATTATCAAAATGCAGGTATGCACAACGTAACAGGAAAAACTCAATATAGGGTTCACATAGAGAAGAAGACTCTGTCCCTCATTCCTGTGTAATTGCCAAACAGAGGGTGGAGTCTATAATTTCAGGCTCAATTTCTGATTGCTCAGGGGAGATAGGGTACCTTTCAGAAAAAAATTCAAGCCAGCTCAAGTTATCTGCAGGCTGTGGTTTGAGGGTCTGCCCAGACGTAGAGCCTTGTATCCATTCATTTGTTGTACAGGTATTTACTGAGCTACTAATCTGTGGGCCAGGCCTGTTGGTGAACAAAAGTTCCTCATTTTCACTCATCTTCTCTGTCCCCATGTTTTGGATAAACGGTGTAGGATATTTTAACACAGAAAAAGGACTTTTTATCCATCCACTTACTCATTCAGTGTGTGTTTGTTTGAGAGTCTACAATACAGGTACACCATTGGGAGATATTCAAAAGAGACATGTTTGCCTTCAAGGACCTTCAAACTTGTTTATTCATCAACTCATCACTCATTTGAAAAAACGTGCATTGAGAGCCGGGCAATGTACCAGGGCAGCGCTAGGGAGATGCAGACATGAACAAGAGTGCACAGTCAGTCCGTGGAGTACCAGCCTGGAGGGGCAGACAGGTGGTCACGTCTTTGGTTAAGTCATGTGTGGTCAGCGATGGTCATGCACTCTGCCCACACCATAGGGACAGTGCAGGGGGAGCACAGAAGTGCGGGGTCCTGACACAGCTCCCTGGAGGTGAGAGGTCAACACTTGACTCTTGATCTGATTTTCAGTTGGGGCCAGAGTGAAGGGTTGGCTTGGAAAGGAGGCTGTGGCAGGAGCTCCCATCAGAGGGAACTGTGTCAGTGAAGATATGGACGTGTAAGTCACCACGGCAGGGTACTAGCCTGCAAGTGCTGTATTTTGATTTGGGCACAGAAGGTGGCAGTAGATGAATTTGAATATAGTGACACAGTTGCATGTAAATGTCAGGAACTAAAGCTTGTAATATTGGCACAATCCATGGTTCAATGAAATGGATAGCCCAGAAGTAAACAAACGTGTGATAAAGGAGGTATCACAGATCAGAAGGGTGTTAGATAAATAATACTGGGTCAATTGATAAGTTATTTAGGAAAAAAAATAGATTCTTATACTAGCAATGATTTTTAGAGTTTTGGGGCTCGAAATTTAGAAATTAGAGGATTAAGGTTTCCCTCTGTGAATTAAAATTTAAGGTCAACACTTACAGGTCAGGATATATTTAACAGCTTACCTTAAAGAACCAAGTGTATCTTACCTCATTGAACGTAATTGATCCCATGAGCATGGCTGTCTTTACAGACCCCACACTCACAGGAACCTCGCTTTGGTTTAATGTTCTGCTCTTGCCCTCTTGAAATGCTTCATTTTTGAAAATGGACCTGTGCTTTCATTTTGCACTGAGTCCTGCAATTGATGTATCAGCCCTGCCCGTGACATGGGTCACCCATGGAAGCAGAAGGCTACAGAGCCGACCTTTAGAAGTCAATGCTCTCCTGCCTCTTGGAGAGTTGCAGCAGCACACTTAGGGTCCGGCTGCAGTAGCAGGACCATCCGTGTTGTGTGTGCAGATGTCCCAGACTCATGCCGCTCAGCATTCCATTTATTTGACAGACTCCTTTCCTCCCGTCTCCTTCTCAGCCAGCAACCTTCTCATTGTGATTTGGCTTCTTCTGTGGTCTTCCCGCAGGAGAGCACTGGCTGGTCATGCTGACTCCTGCCAACTCCAGAAATAGTCATTGGGTTGGCATCCTGGTGATATGCATCAGTGAGGTTCTTTAATGGGGGCCTGTCCCTGAGAAAAGGTCCCCTCCTGATGGCTTTCTGAGGCAGAAGGCTGCAGGCCAGGCATGATGCTGGTGCAGAACAGTGGTTAGGAACGAGGCCTTTGGAGTCAACCAGACAATCCTGGGGTCAGGTGTTGGCCCCAGGGTGCTAGAGTGTGTGATCTTGACCAAGATATGAAGCTCTGCCTTAGTCTTTCATCTGCCGAAAGGTGATAGGACACCTATCCCCTAGGTTGTGAGACTGAATGAGAAAACAGACACAAGGTCAGAGTTTCTCAGCCTCAGCGCTGTTGACATTTTGGACCAGCTAATTCTTCGTTGGGGAGAGGGGGAGGGAGAGCTGTCCTGTGCATGGTGGGGTGTCTGGCAGCATCTCTGGCCTCCTCCATCTCTGTTCACAGTTGTGGTAACCAAAACGTCTCCAGGCATAGCCTCATGTTCCCCTGGGGGCGCAATTGGCCCTGGCTAAGAATCACTCGCTGGCCTGGGTGTGTAGGGCACTGCCTGGAGGAAAGACAGCTACTGTCAGGGTTCCTAATAATGCAACGAAGGTGGAAATAGTTCCGAGGCCATCCTGAGGCCCCTGGAAGGACACTTGTCAGCCTTTCAGCTGCCCTCCGCTCTTTAAACTTCTACATCCAGTCCAGAATAAAGCCCTTATGGAATAAAGGGTAAATGTAAAAAGGTCTACCTTTACAAACTGAAAAAAGAGAAGTCACAGATCTTTAGTTTTCCGAGTAAAGAAGAGTTGCAAATACTAAACTCAAAGCAGTGGTACTTTTGTGATGTTTAATGTTGGGTTTGAATCATATGGGGGAATTTTCTTACCTGATGTCCCTACATTAAAAGTAAACACACAAGTGTGATTGGTAAAAATTTGGTAATTATCGTTAATAAAACTGGATAAAATGACTGTGAGAAATAAGATAAAATGGTATTAAGAAACTGGTATAAGTCAAAAAGAAAATCAAACAAAAATAAATTCCTCAAACATAGGGATGAAAGAGGAAATATAGTCAGTTTATAACATCTCCAGGCATAGCCTCATGTTCCCCTGGGGGCTCAAATTCAGTAATGTTCAAATTCAGTAATAATTTTAAAAGTTTGAATTTCTTTTTCATTTAAATTGAGAAAGATTTTGAGTAGTAATATCTAACTCTGTTTGTACCATTTAGAGGAGCCTTCTTGTACATTCTTTGTAGGACAGAGAATGGTTACAGTAACACCAGAAAGAAACTTGGTGATATATATGCCTTAAAAATTGTACCTTTTAGCCTTTTGAAAATAATTCCTACAGCATAATCTGAAATTTGGACAAATATTTGTGTATGAAGATGTTTATTGCAAGGTTGTTTTAAGAAGCCAACTTTGGGTCTAGCATTAAGGGAGTAGTAAATTACAGCTTATGGTAAATAATTAGCAGTCCTTAAAACATTATTTACAGAAGGTTTCTAATGGCATGCAGAATTCTTACAGTGTTAAATGAAAAAGCAGATTTTAAAATTATGTGTGCAGTATGAACTCAGCTCAGAATAAAGACTGGAAAAGGCATATATGAAATGTTAGTAGTGTTTGTTCCTGGGAGATTGGGATAGGATAATTTATGAAAGTCACTCTTTAATGTGTGATTAAATTGATCATTTCTTTTTGGGGGGGTGTCTATTCTTTTAGGTAATTTTTAGGTCTTATGCATTCTTGGAAATGAAGGTGTAAAAGGTTAAGCTCTGTTTCTCTGAATAAGAGAAAGCCAAAAGCAACTGTCAGTGTCTTGACATGCAGCTTCATATTTTAATAAATTTCTTTCAAGTTGCAATAGCAAACTAGTTTTGGGGGGTAGACTGTTTGCCCTACATGAAGAGTATTAATTTATTTTTACACTGTAAACTCTTGTTGATTAATTTTTAAAGATATGTTTATTATAGTATGTTTCTTGATGAAAGAATCTTTAAAATGTCCATTTTTATTTTTATAGTATGTGCAGAAGCTTATAATCCTGATGAAGAAGAAGATGATGCAGAATCCAGGGTATGTAATTTACTGAACAAATTAATTTTAAATTATACCCCTGCACTGGATAAGGAAAATAATAGTAGGAAGATGTTATCAAGCATATAGGTTCACACGAGGCATAATGGAATTACTTTGACTGGTTCTTTTCCTAGTCTTATCTCCGATAGCTTACTTCTGCTTCAAGTTTTGTAGAATTACTTTGATCCAAAGAGTCTCTCTCTTTGTGGATAAAAAGAATGATGAACATAAAAACTCACTGCAGTTGTGGTTTTATTTCTCTGCAAAAATACAGCCTGTGATGAAAAATGTTTTTAGCTATCTTTCCCGTAGTGGTAATTTTATTTTTCTTAGTATTTCTAGTAAAGAAAAGGAAAATACTGGGAAAAGCATTCTGCTCTCACTGATTTGTCACAAAAGACGCTTACTCTGAAACAAAAAAAATCAGAGTAAAATTATATCTAAGATGCCAAACAGCATTTGTTATTTTTTTAAAAAATCTATGAGTCTAATAGTTAACTTGAAAACTGGTTTCTTGGAGGTCCTAATGTTTTTACAAGAATTTTGTCCAGTTTGGTTTGAAGCAGCTTTTAAACTGTGTTCTTTAGCTCCAGTCCCCTATTATTTATTTAGTAAAAAGTAAACTATGAGATTACTGAGCCTGGAAATGGAAAGTATTCATTTACTTTTTTTTTTTTTTTTTTTTTTGGAGTACATACTTCGCAAAAGTTCCCCTTTTTTATTTGGCCCTAAAAATTAAAACAAAAATCCATTTCTGTAGCTCTGAAAAATATTTCAGTAAGATTGAGATTTAATGCAGAAAAGCAGATACTGTGTCCCTGAGTCCTTATCTCATTAAGCTCCCTGACGAATATGTAAAACCCAGTGGTAGGGGGATCAGGAGCCTTAAATGACGCAGAAGATCTTGGAGGAAATCCCATTTCACTCCTGTCTCCACGGAGATTCCCAGCACTAGGCTTGTGGTGCTTATTTCTCAGTACCAGAACCTAACGTGTTTTTGTAAAGTCCACAAATTCCAGTCTGCAAATTATGCAGCCTTAGGCTCAAGGTATCTTTACCAAGGTGTAAGGAGCCGTTATCACTCCACGTAGACTGAAAATCTAGACTCTCCCCTCTCCTATCCTTTATCTTGCAGAAACAATAATGGGTGACTTAGAAGACCACACGTATTATTTAACTTTGTTTTAAATTGAAGTATAGTTGATTTACAATATTGTTTTAGTTTCAGGTGTGCAGTAGAGTGACTCGTTTATACATATATATGTATACATATTCTTTTTTTATTCTTTTCCATTATAGTTTATTACAAGACATTGAATATTCTTCCCTGTGCTATACAGTAAATCTTTGTTTCTCTCTTTTATATATGGTAGTGTGCATATGTTAATCCCTTGCTCCCAATTTATCCCTGCCTCCTCTCTTACCCTTCAGTAACCATAAGATTGTTTTTTATGTCTGTGAGTCTAATTATGTTTTATAAATATGTTCATTTGTACTATTTTTTAAGTTCCACATATAAGTGATATCATGTAATATGTCTTTGACTTATTTCACTTAGTATGATAATCTCTAAGTCCATTCATTTTGCTGCAAATGTCATTGTTTCATTTATATATATGCCATATCTTCTTTATCCGTTCATCTGTTGATGGACACTTAGGCTGCTTCTGTGTCTTGGCTATTGTAAATACTGCTGCCATGAACACTGGGGTTCGTGTGTCTTTTTGAATTAGAATTTTCTTCTTTTCTGGATATATGTCTAGGAATGGGATTGCTGGGTCATATGATAACTGTTTTAACCTTTACATTTTGGTTTCTTTTTTCTTTTCTTTTTTTCTTTTTCAAAACAGAGGTGCTGGGAATTAAACCAAGTACCTCATGCATGCTCAGCATGCACTCTACCAACTGAGCTATAACCTGACTCCCTATTTTTACTTTTTTAAGGAACCTCCCTACTGTTCTCCATAGTGGCTGCCCCAGCATACTTTCCCACCAACAGTGTAGGAGGGTTCTCTTTTTCTCCACACCCTCTCCAGCACTTATTATTTGTAGACTTTTTGATGATGGCCATTCTGACCAGTGTGAGGTGATACCTCATTGTAGTTTTGATTTGCATTTCTCTAATAATTAGCGATGTTGAGCATCTTTTCATGTGTGTGTTGGCCATCTGGATGTCTTCTTTGAAGAAATGTCTGTTTAGCTCTTCTGCCCATTTTTTAATTGGGTAGTTGGTATTTTTGTTGTAGAGTCACATTGAGCTGTTTGTATATTTTGGAAATTAAGCCCTTGTTGGCCTTATCATTTGCAATTATTATTTCCCACTCCATAGTTTATCTTTTCATTTTGTTTATGGTTTCCTTGGCTGTGCAAAATCTTGTAAGTTTGATTAGGTCCCATTTGTTTATTTTTGCTTTCATTTCTATTGCCTTGGGAGACTGACCTAAGAAAATATTGCTATGACTTAATGTCTGAGAATATTTTGTCTATATTCTCTTCTAGTAGTTTATGGTGTCATGTCTTATATTTAAGACTTTAAGTGATTTTGAATTTATTTCTGTGTATGGTGTGAGTGTCCTGACTTCATTGATTTGCATGTGACTGTCCAGATTTCCCATTACCACTTGCTAAAAAGACTGTCTTTTCTCCATTGTATATTCTTGCTGCCTTTGTGGAAGATTAATTGACCGTGAGTGTGTGGGTTTATTTCTGGGCTCTCTATTCTGTTCCATTGGTCTATATGTCTGTTTTTGTACCAATACCATGCTGTCTTGATGACTGTAGCTCTATAGTATTGTCTGAAGTCTGGGAGAGTTATTCCTCCAGCCTCTTTCTTTCTCTTCAGTAATGCTTTGGCAATTCTAGGTCTTTGATGGTTCCATATGAATTTTATTATGATTTTTTCTAGTTCTGTGAAATATGTCCTGGGTAATTGGATAGGGATTGCATTAAATCTGTAGATTGCCTTGGGCAGTGTGACCATTTTAACAATATTGATTCTTCCAATCCAAGAGCATGGAATATCTTTCCACTTTTTAAAGTCTTGTTTAATTTCCTTCATCAATGGTTTATAGTTTCCTGTGTATAATTCTTTCACCTCCTTGGTTAGATTTATTCCCAGATATTTTATTACTTTGGGTGCTGTTTTAAAGGGGATTGTTTCTTTACTTTCTTCTTCTGTTGATTTATCGTTAGTGTAAAGAAATGCAACTGATTTTTGAACGTTAATTTTGTAACCTGCTACCTTGCTGAATTCTTCAATCAGCTCTAGTAGCTTTTGTGTGGACCTTTTAGGGTTTTCTATATATAGTAACATGTCATCAGCATATAATGACACTTTTACCTCTTCTTTTCCAATTTGGATCCCTTTTATTTCTTTCTCTTGCCTGACTGCTGTGGCTAGGACTTCCAGGACTATGTTGAATAGGAGTGGTGATAGTGGGCATCCTTGTCTTGTCCCAGATTTTAGTGGGAAGCTTTTGAGTTTTTCACCGTTGAGTACTATGCTGGCTGTAGGTTTGTCATATATAGCTTTTATTATGTTGAGATATGTTCCCTCTATACCTACTTTGGTGAGAGTTTTTATCATAAATGGGTGTTGAATTTTATCAAATGCTTTTTCTGCATCGATTGAGATGATCATGTGGTTTTTGTCCTTTCTCTTGTTGATGTGATGTATTACACTGATTGATTTGCGTATGTTGAACCAGCCTTGTGTCCCTGGGATGAACCCCACTTGGTCATTATTTATAATCTTTTTTATGTGTTGTTGGATTCTATTTGCTAAAATTTTGGTGAAGATTTTGGCGTCTATGTTCATCAGTGATGTTGGCCCATAATTCTCTTTTTTTGTAGTGTCTTTGCCTGGTTTTGGTATCAGGGTGATGGTGGCTTCATAGAATGAGTTTGGGAGTATTCCCTCCTCCCTCTTTTCTTGATGAGCCCGGCCAGAGTTTTGTCAGTTGTTTATTCTTTCAAACACTAGCTCTTGGTTTTATTGATTTTTTTCTATTGTTTTTTAAATCTCTTTTTATTTATTTCCTCTCTGATCTTTATTATTTCCTTCTTTCGGCTGACTTTAGGTTCTGTTTGTTCTTCTTTTTCTAAAGTTCTTTTTGGTGGTGGGTTAGGTTGTTTACTTGGGATTTTTCTTGTTTTTTGAGGAAGGATTGTATTGCTATAAAATTCCCTCTTAGGACTGCTTTTACTGCATTCCATAGATTTTTTTTATGGTTGTGTTTTAATTGTCATTTGTCTGGAGTTTTGTTTTGTTTTTTTTTTTTTTTTTCCCTCTTTAACTTCATCATTGGCCCATTGGTTTTTGGTTTGTTTTGTTTTTTGGTATGTTGTTTAGTCTCCGTGTAATTGTTTTTTCTCATTTCTCTTTCTGTGGTTGATTTTTAGTTTCATGCCATTGTGGTCAGAAAAGACGCTTTGAAATAATTTCTGTCCTCTTAAATTTGTTGAGGCTTGTTTTGTGTCCTAGTTTGTGGTATGTCCTAGAGAATGTTCCATGTGTGCCTGAAAAGAATGTGTATTCCTTTTTTTTTTTTTTTTTTTTTTTGGATATAGTATCCTGTAGATATCAATTAAGTCTGACTGTTCTGTTGTATCATTCATGATCTCTATTGCCTTATTGATTTTCCTTCCTAGAAGATCTGTCCATTGATGTCAGTGGGGTATTAAAGTGTTCTACTATCATTGTATTCCCATCAGTTTCTCCCTTTATGTCTGTTAGTGTATTTGTTTTATGTATTTAGTACTCCCATATTGGGTGCATATATGTTAACAAATGTGATATCCTCTTCTAGTACTGGTTTCTTTATCATATAGTGTCCTTTTTCTTTTTTAAAATGACATTTGTTTTAAAGTATTTTGTCTGATATGAGTGGTGCTACCCCCGTTTTCTTGTCATTTCCATTTGCATGAAGTATCTTTTTCCATACCCCACTTTCAGTCTTTATGTGTCTTTAACCCTAAAGTGGGTCTCCTGTAGGCAACATATTGTAGGTTACTGTTTTATTATCCAATCTGCCATTCTGTCTTTTGATTGGAGCATTTAGTCTATTGACACTTAGAGTAATTATTGAAAAGCATGTACTTATTGCCATTTTAAACCTTGTTTTCTAGTTGATTTTGTATTTTTTTCTTTTTTCCCTTCTTTTTTTTCTTTTTGTGGTTTGATGATTTTCTTTTATATTATTTCTTTCTGATTTTTGTGAATCTATTGTATGATTTTGATTTGTGATTACCCTGGTTTTCAAGTATGTTACCCCCAACAGTATCTCCTTGCTTGAGATTGGTAGTCATATAAGCTCAAGCATACTCTAAAAGATCTACATTTTCTTAGTTTGCTCTCAGACATTTTGTAATTTTGATGTCCTGTTTTTACATCTTCATGTTTGTCCTTTTGCTATTCATTGTAGTTATGATTGCTTTCACAGAATTTTTGATTGTTTTTAATCTGTGTACTTATTTGAGAGATCTATAATCCTTTTATATATTTACCTTTCCTATTGTGATTTTCCTTTTCTTATAAATTCATGCTTCTTTTCTGTTTAGAGAAGACCTTTCAGTATTTCTTTCAAGATAGGTTTAGTACTGCTGTATTCCTTTTATTTTTTGTTTGAGAAATTATTTATCTTTCCTTCTAAGTTAAAAGCTTGCTTAGTACAGTATTCTAGGTTGCAGGTTTTTTCCCTTTTAGGACTTTGAATATCTCTTGCCACTTCCTTCTGTCCTGAAAAGTTTCTGTAGGGAAATCAGCTGATAGCCTTATGGGGGTTCCCTTGTAACTGACTCTTTGTTTTTCTCTTGCTGCCTTTAGTATCCTCTCTGTATCTTTAACTTTTGCCATTTTAATTATGATATGTCTTAGAGTATGTCTGTTTGGGTTCATCTTGTTTGAGACCCTCTGGGCTTCCTGTGCCTAAATATCTGTTTCCTTCTTTAGTTTTCACACATATTCTTTGTATTTGTGTATAAATGTATAGTATAAAACTCAATATTTGAGTTGTTCAATGAGCTGGTTTATCTTAGTAAAAATATGCATTAAAGAACATTTTAAAATACAATTTGAAAGCAATATATAGTATCTTATAGACTTGTAAACTGTTAGCTCCCATTTGGTTCATATAATAGATAATTTGACTGGATGACTCCAACTAATTTCTGGCAGTCTTGCTGGGGAGACTATACCAGTTAAGAGTCATTTGGCTGTGGGCAAGAACCCAGTCGCACTGAGATAAAAATAAAAAAGAAAATACTGGAGAATTACTGGAAATATGATTGGAAATCATATAGGCTAGTATAAATATGTATTTTTATGTGAATTCAAAGAAAAATTTAAATACTTAAGATTGATTTTAGAAAGTAGCACATGAGATTTTAGTTGGAATGCCTTTAGTAAATGAAAATATTGGGGTTATGTATATCTAGCATGTAGATACTGGTAGAGAAGAGCTGGTACGTTTAAGAATTGTGGAGCATTTCTTCATTCTGTTACTCCATGAAATGTGTTGGGAGTGCCTTCTGCATATCAGGCTGGGTGCTGAGCGTACAGTGATGAGTACGGTGGACAAGTCCCTGCCATCTTGGGGCTTTGAGTCAAATTAGCAGAAGTTAACAAGCAGCAAGTAAACTGAAGTGCTAAAAGGACAGTGTAACAGGGTGCAGGAATTAACACCAAACCAAACTCCCCAAATCGACAGAGTCCCTAAATAAATGGAATGGTTGGGAGAAGGCCTTCTTGTGGTGAGACCAGAAGGGTGGATGTGGACAGAGTCTTGCCAAAAGCCCAAGAGTGCATTTCTGGTTGACCTAATAAGCACATCAGAGCAGGAGCTGGAAGTTGTGAGTGAAGGCAGGAGAGCCTGGGGCTGGGTGGTTGAGGTGGGGGTGAAAAAGGAAGGAGCGAGGATTTAATTCTCCATGAATGTGATGGACTCCATTAAGGTCTTCATCTGGAGAATGGGTGTGTTTCGATTTAAATTTTTTAAAGATTACTTTCAGCTCTGGGTGGAGACTCGATTGGACAGATAGGAAAATATCTTGCACGGATGTCCCTTGTGTAACAAAACACATACACGGTGTTCTTTAAAGTAAAGGTATAAGTCTGTCTTACTTACTCATTGTTTTTCTAAATTTTTTGAAAGGCAGTAGAGGTTTATAGCAGGATTTGGCAAACTTTTCCTATAAAGCTTTTTTTTCTGGGAATTTTACTGTTTTCAGATAATAAACTCTTTAGGCTTTGGGGACCATATAGTTTCCGTCACAGCTCTTCAGCTCTGCTGTTGTAGCTTGAAAACAGCCATAGACAATACATAAAAGAATGGGTGTGACTGTGACCCATTAAAACTTCATTTATGGAGCTTTGAATTTGAATTTTGTAAAAATTTCACGTGTCAGGAAGCATTCTTTTTGATTTTTTTCCCCCAGTCATTAAAAAATGTAAGACCATTCTTAGTTCAGGGGTCATGCAAAAAAATTTGATCTTTGGCCATGGTGTGCTGACCCTGGTTTATAGTATCAACTCTGTAGCCAGCCTACGTGGGATGAGTCCCAGCTCTACAGCTTCTGAACTGTGTGACACTGAAGAAGTTACTTGGGCAAGTTAATTTCCCTACCTTTTCTCTCTTGAGAGATCATAGGGTCTTTGTCTTTCTCTGTCTGATTCATTTCACTTAACTCTTAGCATTCACCTGCTTCGTGGGGTCTGTTCCTAGGATAATACGAGTTATATATTTAAAGCCCTTAAAACAGTGCCTGGCACATCATAAATGCTTGTTTAACCAATAAGACTTTTAATTTTGAAATCAGAAATAAATTTTAATAGAAAACAAAGTGGCCTCTAGTCTAATAAAAGTCACATTTGGGTACTTTGCCTTAGTTATCAGATGCAGATCTCATGTGTTGGGTCACACCAGATGCAGCAGAAAGAAGCGAGTCTGTAGAAGTGGGAGAGCATCTTCTGAGCAGCTGGAACAGGGCAGGGGAGCCAGAGCTTTGAAGGTTCACCCAGTTTCTGACTGTTCGCTTCCCAGGAACCAGAGCAGGATTTTAATGGGGTGGGAGGAATCGATGGGAGATAAAGGACTCTGGCTACTTTATCTGTCATAGAGAAGTGATGGCAGGGAGGGGGAGCCGGGGGAAAAAGGAAAGCAAAGAGGAGAGCAGTGGACAGTAGCAGTGGGGGCAGGACTGGAACAAAATTTAGAAATGCTCATTCATAGGCAGAGAAGTGGTAGGAGAGACAGGAGGAAGCTGGGCTTTTGTGTGAGGCATTTGTACCCAGTGAACGGGGAGGGGAAAGACCTAAATTGATGACAGAGGTGAAGCAGGTGCAAGATGGTGTTAAAAATGATTGAAGACGGCAGTGTGGGTGATACAAACTTTCAACACCGCATGAAGCAGGCAGTCTCCATTCCCAAGGGCCCCGAGAATTGCAAAATGGGACAGAAGGCAGGAAGCTTTTATAGGATGAAGAATACAGGACAAGGATGAGAAAAATAGACAGTGAATAAGGAACAAGGAAGTAAGTATAGATCCCAGAGTTGGCTTGGCTTTGAGGGGTTGGCTGACCAGATACACTGTGTTTCTGGTGAAGTGGAGCATTTATAGGGGCACGGGAGTTCATCTACTTTTTGTTTTGCTGACGTGGATGCTGGCAGAGGTGGCTCTGTCTTGGGCCTGGAAAGTTGTTTCCATGTCGGTAACATGGTCCCCAACATCTTGTCTCTGAAGATAGAGCTTCTCAGCAGGCAAATGTGTGATTGCTTCTGTTTGAAGTTCTAGATGGGTTTTGTGATGTGAGAAATACCTGCTTGTCTTGCTGTGCTGTGTTAGTGTTAGCCTTCCTTAAGTGAAGTAGGCGGCAGTGAATTTCGGTTGGCATAATTTGGTTAATAGTCAAATTTTAAAACTTTTCTGAATAGCAGTGCGTTGTTAGGTACCAGGACCTGCTTATTGTGCAATCATGTGCCATTGTAGATCTAGCTTGAGGGTAATACTGATTCAGTAGTGAACAGAAGTTTGCACATCCTTTCCCCTTAAAGGAAAAACTGCCGTGACTTCCTCTCTCACTGGCTGATAGACTTTTGCATGGTGTATAAACAGCACACACGTGAACAGTACACATACACTGTAAACTTTCTCACTTCTTCTTGGGCCCAGGATTTTTAGCCACTTGAGCTGAGTTTGAAATGCTGATTTGAGTCTCCCATTGTGAGCTTTGATACATTCACGGGCACAGAGTCCGCTGCTGCCGGTCTCGGTTGCTCTGATTTTGGGACACCTCCTCCTCCTCTCTCCGGTCACACTTTGTGTGAATGTCACAGCAGGAAAAGGTGGTGTAAGGGTCTCCAGGGGACCGACTCCGTGTCTTCTGCTTCTAGGACTCTTGCCTTTCGAACTCAGTTTATAGTTACACATGACCCCATGGGGGTCGTCAGATACATTATGCATAAAAATGTATGTAACATCTGGGGGCAGGATATAGCTCAGAGATAGAGTGTGTGCTTAGCGTGTGCAAGGTCCTGGGCTCAACCCCCAGTACCTCCATTAAAATAAATAAATCAATAAATACACTAATTACCCCCCCAAATGTATGTAACATCTAATACAGTATACAGGTGAGAATTTACTCCCTTCTAGAGGCTTCATCAAGTTTCAGAGGAAAGAGCTACATCCTGAAAGAATATTAAATTCAGTGATCAAGAGTATGAAACATACTAGAGTATTAAACAGAATAAAGGTGGTCTCCAGATTTTCAGCATAGCTGTTGTAATCTGTTGTCCTTTTGTACATTTCCGCTGGCTGGAGCCTTGGCATCTTGAGTGATGAGCCAATCCCAGACCTTTACAGAATGCACTTGCTAACCTGGGGGAAACCCTCCTTTGAAAAACATTCAGGTGCCGTGTTGAAGAATGTGACCATCTCCCTGAGACAAACTGTAGTGCTTTTTTCCTTACTTAGCCGGGTGGTGGTTAATGTCTGGTCACCGAACGTGAACCTTAGCACTGACGATTCTTCCTTCTAATGTCCTGCTAGGAAATTTTACCCCTTACGAGTAAGGCGAGTAGACTAAATCTTTGTTTGTTAATTTGGCGTCCTTTTAGATCATACACCCCAAAACTGACGATCAAAGAAATCGATTGCAAGAGGCTTGCAAAGACATCCTGCTGTTCAAGAACCTGGATCCGGTAAGAGAAATCTCGATAATAAAAGTGGCTTTTTTTTTCAGTGTCAGTGTGAAGAACTGTGCACAGTCTTGCATTTTTCCTTCTTTATAAGCTAGCATCACCCGGGGCGATGTAAAGTCTCCATCAGGGAACCCTGCACACATGGTGGGTTGTGTTACGGGGGCTGGTGGGGGGGTCCCTGCTGTTAGAGCAGGCAGTGAGCAGGCCTGCTGAATCAAGGCTACTTGCAGCAAACACAGCTCTGAGGAGTGGCCCGGGTGAAGGAGGTGAAGACTGGGCATGCTTTGTCCACTCAGCGGAACATGAGGGATGTGCAGGGCCCAGGGGGGAGTGCCTCTCTCGCCAGCCAGTGATAGTTAATTATATTTTAATGTATAAGTTTCATAACATGCATATTTTGAAAGTAAAGTTTTACTTGGCTTTAAAGGTAGAGGGATTTTTTTTTTCCTTCATAAAGATTTCGAAATCTCTAGTCTTCGGTTTTGAGTGTATTTCTAGAATCCCCTCTCTCGGTGTGAATGAACACCCTTTCAGACTTTGCCCTGCACTCTGACCTAAATGTTCAGCCTCCTTCATCACAGATCTTGCTTATTCATTATCTGGTCACTTGGGAAAGAACCTCTGCTGCCATGTTCTAAATGTGAAGACTGAGTCAACTTTTGTAACTTACCTCAACTCTTTTTTTGGTCAAACTCAACATTTTATAGTTTTCAGATGCCCTAGAGAAGAAAGTTTAAATCAAGACCCACTCTTTTAAGATGAGATCTTTTTTTTAAAAGGCCAGTTTTATAAAGAATAAGATACTACATGATCCCAGGTCTTCTATGCTGGGTCATATCATATCCTGAAATATTTTTAAAAGCTCTTTTGTTTCTAATACCACTTACGTTTATGTCCTTCAGGAATACAGGTTACAGGTTACATTTTGTAACTTGGGAGATTTTGTTTTAGGGCCACGTAACACAAGTTTTTTCTTTCTTTTTATTTATTTATTATTTTTTTTTTACGGAGGTACTGGTGATTGAACCTTATGCATGCTAAGTGTGCGCTCTACCACTGAGCTGTACCCTTCCCCCGTAACACAAATTGTCTAGCTTGATCCAGGTCCTCCAGAATTATCACCGAGTTTGCAAAACTAGGAGTTCTGAAGACTGGGGTTCCTTGTTGTTCTCTCTAATAATGGAAGGATAAGAAATGGAATTAAGATAGAAAACTTAGGAATTTAGTTTATGAATGGAAAAGTTTCCTGGTAGTATTAAAAAGTAGAATAAATGACTAAAGAGAATTTGTGAAATTTTAATGGGCTTCCAGATAATCTCAGATTTCATTTATCTAGAATGATGATTCTGTGAAATAAAGGACATGAAACTATGTGATCTCTAATGATCTTCCGCCAAAGTGAGTCCAAATAATTATCAGTGGAAAGATACAACTTTATATATGTGTGTGTGTATATAAGAGGATAATTTTGGTATTGGAATTAAGCTAATTTAGTGTTTAACTCTTTTGCTCCAGATACACACAGAAGACAGCTGTGAAATTAATCCTTAGTTTTACCCTTAGGTGTAGACGTTAGCCAAGGAGATTTTTTTTTTCCCTTTCTGGCCAGAACTTTGCATAGGAGAATTTCAGGGTCACCAAAAACGGTGCTTCCCAAGCTTTAATACGCGTATATATCATCAGAAGATCGGGTTAAAAATGCAGATTCTGGTTCAGTAGGTCTGTTCTGGAGCCTGAGAGTCTGCATTTCACACAAGCTCCCAGGCGATGGCAGTGGTCTCACAATCACACTTTGAGTAAGAAGGACCAGAGCCCAACAGGAAAATGCTCTTGTTCAGTATTTTGCTACTATCATGTGCCATTTTGTTTGCATACTTTCCTATGCAATTCAACTGGTATTTTAATGCTTCAGCAGTGACTCAACGGTGATATTCTGGTGTCTAAACACTAAGTGATAAACAACGTGAGTGAAGTAACTGCCAGTTGCACTTTCCCGAGATGCTACCTATTCTCTTCCATCCTCTAAATTAAATTGATTTTTCTTCCCGTTTCAACTTTAACTATTAAAGCATTGTGAAGATTTTGATTGCATTTAAAATAATTTTTTAAAAAAACTTTTGCTGGTATATTCTGGCAGAGAGCATCTTTACATAATTAAAGTGGTTATTTTTATAAAAACAGGAATTTTTTTTTAGATTTCTTTCACTGCTTTCTTGAAGGTCTTCAACATACATATTTTAAAGGCTAGTTCAGAGGGGAGAAAGAAAAACATCCAGTTCATACAATTACCAAGTTTATGATCATTACTGAATGTTTTATAGGGAAGAAGCAAATGTATTTACATAATTGTTTCCAGAATATCTTTTTTTGAATTTGAGCTCAAACCATCTTGATTATTTTCCTTACTATCTTAAAATCCTTCTGAGAATGATACAGAATATAAAAAAGTAAAAACTAGTTTCTCTTAGTGTGTAACCACATGGAATAAGAAATTTATCTCCAAACATGGCAGATTGGAGATTTTAGGTCAATCTCATATTTTAAGCAGCTTTCTAGTTTTTTATCATATACATTTGTTGTACCATAACCCACATGTATTTAAATTGAATTACAGATTCAACTTATGTCTGCTTGTCATACAGCAACTCCTTTCAGTTCAATTCTTTGACCACCCACTATGTTCAGGGCTTGTATAAAGCATTGGATGCCACAGAAATGCTTAGACAATTTGGTGAGGAAGTCAAATACTCATACAAATCAATCTGATAAAACATGAGAAATGCTGTAATATGGTCTGGGTGCTGTGAGAGGATGAGGGTCTCTCAGCCTCACCTGAGGATCCAGCAAGCTGGAGAGGCCACCTGAGTTGAGCCGCGGAAATGAGTAGGAAGTTGTCAGTTGAACGAAAAGTACAGAGAGTGTTAACTCTAGACTCTACAGTGGAGACCTCCAGTGGTGGGAGCTCAGATGTGCGTGCCGTGTCAGGAAGGACCATTGTGGACCAGCCACCACTGTAGCACTGGACATGAACTGTAGGCAGTAGTAGCATTTTAAGCGGAGGATGTAACAATCAGATGTCTAAGGTCACTGGTGGCAGTGGAGGGGCTGGAGTAAAAGGTGAGAGGGACAGGTCAGGAACAAAGGAGTAGAGCTCAGCGAGGAAACCACTCCGTGATCCACGGAAAGGAAACGGGCCCGGCCAGGGAAGGGAGGGGAAGGGCTGGTTTCATAAAATACTCAGGATGAGCAGAAGTTGGTACCTGGTAACTGAATAAATCAGGACCCGACGGGAAGAGTCTAGGATGACCCCCAGTATCTGGTCATATGGACTGCAGAAGCGGTATCTTTTCCTGAAGTGAAAAAACTTTGAAAGAGGAAGGGGCAGCAGTGATTACTAATTAGTGAGAGGAATGATCTTGGTGTTGGCATCTTCTATCTCATTTGACTTCCCTAAAGTCATGTTTAGCTTGAAAATCTTGCATCTCTTAGGCCTCAGAACGTTTTTCCTTGGAGTTCTGTATATTCATACATTGAGCACAGCATTTATAATTATTAACCTCTTTGAAGATACTCTTTTCATGAATATTTTAATGCTTGGCTCAGTAGGCCATTTTTCTTCTGAAATATTTCTAATTTGAGGCAAACTGAAATAATTGTCCTATGCTGTATGATGGGCTGTTTCATTAATGGAGAGTAAATTGTTGGTTTTTTTTAAGAGCCAGAGCCCTTTTACAGAGCTCAGTCTCGAATTTGCATTCTGTAGGAGAATTAGATGTGGATTTCCTCCAGTCGCTGTCAGTCACCGAGATAAGTCTCTGCATATTAAATATTTCCTAAGTTCTTTTCACTCTGTGCATAATTATGCGGAGATTACATTTTGATTGACTAGAAAAGACACCTGTCACAGAGAGAAGTTCTAAAAGGGAATTGTTCTGTATTTTATCAGGAATTAGTTTTTTAGATACCCATATATAAATTCTTGAGTTTTATAATGTTTGAAAGTACAGCTAATTCCAGGGTAACAAAAAAAATTTACTGTAGCAATACATGTCATCATTTTCTCCATTTGACATTTAGGGCTACAGCTAATCAGTAAAGCTAGTATTTCCCCTCCATTTGCTTTAAATGAGTTGAACTGTAAGTAGTAAGCAAAACAAAATATTAGTAAACCATTATATCAAACTTTGTAATTTTGATAGATAACCATATGTTGCCTGGATTGATGAACTCATTTGAGTAGCATGATCCCCGTGGGGCTAATTAGCCCCACGTCAGGAAAGCACTGTCCTACTGCTCCACTGGCTTCATCTTCAGCCCTGGCTGCTGTCTTATGAGCAGGTGCCAGAGCTCATACAGGGACCCAGGGAGGGAACGAACGCCACTTCCTGCAAACCCATCAGTGTCATTCTTCCAAAAGTTTTTGTCAGCCCTCATAAAGATGCAATAGCATGTTCTCTGTTTAAATGGAGAGGTTGGTTTTTTAATTAATTAAAAAGTTTAAATCAGTATGCATATACAGTTTACAAAAATTCAAAAGTAACAAAAGAATAGTCAGTGAAAAGAAATCTCCCTTCTACCCCCGGCTCCCAGCAGCCCAGTTTCTCAGGAGCCAAGTTCTTCTGGCACTGTCATGTGTATTTTTCTAGGATTATGCTGTGTATGTACAAATGTATTCTTTTTAAAATTTTGGTGGCAGCAAACTCTATACACAGTGTTCTGTTGAGTTTTTTTTTTTAACTTAACAGTGTATCTGTATAGAGATTCTGTATTCTTTTTTAAAATTGTTTTTGTTCAAATTGGTGACATTTATGTATTACAAAGCTAAACCATGAGAACACATGGCATTTTGCTGTTGTCCAGTGTATTAAAATTGTATATATATGATGAGGGGCCCCAAATAGTCAAAATAATATTGAAAAAGAAGAACAAAGTTGGAAGACTCACACTTGCCAATTTCAAAAAACTTTTATTTCAAAGCTACAGTCATCAAAACAGTGTGTTACCTGGCCTAGGGATAGACACAGAGAACAGTGGAATAAAATGGAGAGTCTAGAAACAAAACCATACATCTGTAGCTGTTTGATTTCAACAAAGATGCCAAGATCATACAATGGGGAAAGAACAGTCTCTTCAACAAATGATGCTGAGGCAACTGGATATCCACACACAGAAGAACAAAGTTGGACTCCTGCTTCACACCATATATGAAAATTAACTCAGAATGGACCAAAGACCCAAATGTAAGCTCTAAAACTGTAAAATAGAAAACCCTTTGAAGAAAACACAGGGGTAAGTCTTCATGACTTTGGATTTAGTGATGGATTCTTAACACCAACAACAGGAGTAAGAAAAGAAAAAAGGTAATTTAGACTTCATAAAAATAAAACATTTTGTGCATCAAAAGATATTATCAAAAGATATGAAAAGACAATGTACCGAATGGGAGAAAGTATTTGCAAATCATGTGTGTGTGTGTGTGTGTGTGTGTGTGTGTGTGTATGTTTGTGTATGTGTGTGTGTGTGTTTATATACACATATACAAATATATACATATACATACACACACACATACATATAAAATAAGGGCCTCATATCCAGAATTAGAAAGAAGTGTTACAACTCAGCAATAAAAAGACAGACAACCCCACTTGGAAAAGGGCAGAGTACTCCTGCCAAGAAGATACTAATGACCAATAAGAACGTGAAAAGATTCTCAACGTGGGTAGTCACTGGAGAAATACAAAGCAAAACCACAACGAGATCCCACATCACCCCCACTAGGATGGGTATCGTTTAAAAAAAAAAGGAAAACAACAGGTGTTGGTGAGGGTGTGGAGTAACTGGAATCTAGTACATTGTTGGTGGTAAAATAAAATGGTTCAGGCACTGTGGTCAACAGCTTGGCGGTTACTCAAAAAGTTAAACATAGAATTACCGTATGACTCAGCAGTTTTCGCTCCTAGGTATAGATCCAAAAGAATGGAAACAGGTGTTTCAATGAATGCTTGTATATGAATGTTCGTAGTTGCACTATTCATAGTAGCCAAAAGGTGGAAGCAACCCAGGTGTCCATCGATGAATGAATGCATATGTAAATTGTGGTATATATCCATATATACACACACGCACACGTATATATTCATCCATACAAAGGAATAAAGTATGATATATGTTACAACACAGATGAATCTTGAAAACCTTATACTGAGTCTGGTAAACTAGACACAAAAGATCACAAATTGTACAGTTTTGTTATGTGACATACCCAGAATAGGTAAATCCAGAGAGAGAGAAAACAGATGGGGGGTTGCCGGGGGCTGGTTGGCGGGGAGAATGGGGGATGACCGCTTAATGAGCACAGGGTTTCCATTAGGGGTAATGAACATGTTTTGGAACTAGGTAGAGATGGTGGTTGTACAACTTTATGGCCCACTTTATGATGGTTAATTTTATGTTATATGAAGTTTCACTTCATTAAAAAAGTTTATGTGTAATCCATCCTAACATGTTGATCTCCATTAGTTTGAATATTTAATGGTTAGTATACACTTTAAGGATGCAGTTAAATCGACTGTTTACGGAATTGATCACTGAAGCACCTCCACACAATCCCTGGGTTCCAGAGAACACAGTTTGAGAAACACTGCACCCTTTTGACAGCAAGTAGAAGATGGGAGGCCTGCTTGAACAGTTCCCCTGAGGGATGTGGAGCTCGTCTGTTTGCGAGGCAGGCCCTGTCACTGCGAGACAGCTCTCTTTCTCAGGCAGGTCTTATCATTGTTCCAAAATGTCCACCATCCACCCAGCAGCCCCAGTCCTGGCCTCTGGAATCACTGACGCCGTCCGTGTGACAGCAGGTGGCAGGTGTCTTCACACGGGGTCTCTTCCCTGTGGGGCCCTTGACTCTTCCTTGTCCGCAGCATTCCACGTTTCCCACCTGCCCTTCTTTGCGTGTCTAGTGCTTGTCAGTGACTCCAGTAAAAGATCGCGGTCTCCAATCCTCACTTGCTGTTTTTATAGCCGCGTAGCTTTCTGATGTATGGATGTGGCAAGCTGACTCATCCGGTGCCCTGTAGATAAACTTGAGGTTTTCATTGTTTTGCTATTAGGATGCACATTTAGGGATGAAAAATGCCCATGCACATGTCAGTTCACAAATTTCTCTGGAATAACTTCCTAGATGAGAAATAGTGAGGGGAAGCGTAACATGTTTGAAATATTAACTGTTGACGGCGTGTCCTCTGAGGTCTGTTTTGTTTTACCTCCTGGCAGCCCTCTGCTGGAGAATGTCTCCTTCCCACACCACCTCCAACTGTGTCTTATGCTAACGTTTTTTATCTTTCTAAATCTGACAGATAAAAAAGGGATATCTCGTTTCAGTTTTAATTTGCATTCCTCTTTACTTTGAAAGAAGTTGAACATCTTTTTATATTTTGAAGTACCCCTCTGGGATTTTCTGGGAGCCTTGGGATCCATTCTGTATCTTTGGTGTTGTAGAAACACATTGTCACGTTGGTGTGGAGGCTCTGGTCCCTGACTGTGCTGGGCCGGTGAGTGAGCCCTTTCAGTCTGGGAACTTGCATCCTTCGGTTTTGGAAAACTCATCCCATATTTCTTTGATTATGTTCTTCCTTTTGTTTTGTCTATTGTCACTTTGGAACTCCTATCTTTTCATCTCTTTATCGACTTTCCTTGAGATGTTTGGGTTTCATTTATCTTTTTAGTTCTTTATTTTCTTTTTTAAAAATTCCGTCATGGTGGGTACCTGTCATTGTACATTGGTCAAACCCCACAGAGCGTACAGCACCAAGAGTGAGCCTGAATGTCAGCTTCGAGTGATGATGGTGCCAGTGCAGGTCATCACCTGTAGTAAGTGCCCCCTCTGGTGGGGGGTGGTGTGTAGTGGCAGGGAGACGGGGGTATATGAGAACTCCATACTTCCTGCTTAATTTTGCTGTGAACCTAAAACTGCTTTTAAAAAAGAAATCTAAAAGGAAGGGGAAAAAATGTTGGCAATTTTGTTTTCAGTTTTCCATTTACTCACCTTTCTTTGATTGGCTATTTTTCTAAATGTCGTATTTTTTTTACCTCTCAGATACACTATCATGTTGAACATCTCTGGGTCTACAAAGTAGGAGTTTCTGAAAGCTCTTCGTTGTTCCTGAATTCTCTGTCTCACCTGGTGTAATTTGGCTGTTTATCTGAGTCTTGTAGGCTACCAGAGGGGCAGCCCAAAGCCGACGTGGAGCCCTGAAGAAGTAGGGCAGAGCTGTCAACCGGCGTACTGTTGGCTGAGTGGCAGGGAGCCAGCTGTACTATGGGGGAAGCCGCAAATCCCAGCAAGTGGTGGTCCTTGTTCTAGGGCACCAGTGTTCACAGGAGCTTTTCTAGTTTCTCTTATTTCTTTAGTTTCTCCCACGACCCTGACTCTGATCTTTTGTCTGGGAAGAGCTGGGGTTAATTCTTGATTGCTGAGTGTTCTGTGTTTAGGGTGGAGGCATCTGAAAGGAAGGTATCAGCTGATCGTGGGGAACTTTGAATGATCAGCCCACTTGTTTTCTGCTGTGTCTGGACCCCCGTTCTGCCCAAACCAGGTGTTTCCCAGTGGAGCCTCTGGTTCTCTGACAGGTGGTTGGCCCCTCCATGCCGCAGGCCCGCCTGCCCTTCCCTGGGCTGCACCCTGTCTCTATCACCCCTGCTTAACTTCCCTTTGCTCTAAAAATCTCTCCTGTCTCTCCTCCCCACTCTCTCTGTAGATTTTGGAGTCAGACCTTCACATTCCCTGTGTGATGTTCATACGGTCTCCAGTAGAAGCGACTCACATGTCATCTGTTCATGCTTTTGATTCAGAGTATTTTGTTTCTTCAACCTGTGCTTTCCACTTTCACCTTTTCCCCTCTCTGATCTATCTCCCACTCCTTCATTTGTTTATAATAATAAATGATTTTGGCCTGGGTAGTTGGCGCTCTACCCTTTTTATACCCAGAGGGGGTGACTTAAAACCTTCTGATGACTTCTGGCTTTTCTGTTACTATGCACCATGCAGTTTTTCCACATCCATTTGTTCTGTCTTTTCAAAGGGCTTTGAATTGTAGCTTTACGTGTTCTGAGGAAAGATTTCTGTCCCCTCCTAGTTTATTCTCACTAGCTGAGGTTTACCCTTAAACCTTGTCAGACGGACTTTACCAGAATAAAAATTTTAAATAGTTGTTGACTAGTAGCTTTGATGTTTCTGGCTTCAGTTTTAATAAATCTGTCCTGGGGAGGGACATGATTGCTTCTTGAAGAGAACCACAGTGACAGAGAATAGTGATAAAATATTTGCTACAAGCATTGTTGGTTTTTTTGTTCTGTGTTGGGTTTTTTTTGTTCTGTTTTGGTTTTTTGTGCTAAACCAAAAAGGATTGGAGTCAAGATTTGAATTCACTAAATATTTCAGTAATTTCTATATAAATCCTAGTGATGACTAAAATAGGGTATTTTAAAAAAAAAGTTTAGGTATCTTTAAAAGACATTTGCAATAGTTCTTTATTAACCTGGTCACTTTAATTGCTAAGATTATGTTTCACAAGGTACATGATGGTTGGGTGATTAATTTTTCATATCAAAGTGGTGATAGTTGCAAATATTCTGAAACAGGCTAATTATAATTACTTATTCAGATACTGAATATGAGAGTAACTGTATGACCTCGTTGGCTTGTGGTGAAGGTCATACTGTGTATTTTTTGACATGACTTTATGGCAATGGTGATATTTCCATTTCTTTTAGCTTGTTCACAGAAGTATAAAGCTAATTATGGTTATTTAAGAAAGCATATTCTAGATACACATAAAGATTATGTCTTTTCTTTTTGAAAAATAGGAGCAGATGTCTCAAGTGTTAGATGCCATGTTTGAAAGATTGGTCAAAGAGGGGGAACATGTGATTGATCAGGGTGATGATGGCGACAACTTCTACGTAATTGATAGGTAAGTTTTGCAGTACGTCACTTCTGAAACACAATGAACCTTTTGCGAAAATCTCAATGGTTATTGCAACAACAGACAGATTAATACACCATAATTGCTCTTTGCCTTCATTCCTACATGACAGGCCCTATAACTCTGCTGTGAATCCCTGCAGTGAAACCACGCTAGATTGTGCAAAGAGGCCAAGTGTGGGGAAGAACTGGTTACTTTTGGTTAATCTATAAATCTCAGTCCTGCACTGGGAGCCTCCTCCTTTGTTAACTTCTACCGGAGAGGCAGTTATGCCCGTTACATGGTTTCAGATGCCTATTACAGCGAGAACAGAAGCATGACACAGCCCCTGGGATATTGAATCCGTGTAACTCAGTCTTTATTATGTTTTCCAGAAAGGTTCTTTTTGGTTCACTGCCAAGCAAAACACACTCATCATTTTAAAAAAATTCAAATATTTCAGAGGGGCCTAAGATGGAACGTTTAAGTGTCTCTTCCTCTTGCTTCAGCATCATCTAATCAGCAGAGGGAGTAGTTCGTGTCCCCCCAGAAATTGTTTCTGCATTATTATACTCATCTCTTAAAAACTCGACAGAGAAATTACTTTGAGTGAGAAGGCCTGCATCTGTATTAAAAGTCTGATTTCAGAAAACTTAAGTTGGGCTTGACTTCATCAAAGGACAGCGTGCTTTGAGCGGTAATCAGGTACCAGTCCTGAAATGGAAAACGGGAGCAGTCGGCACTGAGTCTCCCTTTCTCCACTTCTGTAACGTGGTCAGGGAGTGTTTATAGGACGTGTGGAGTCCCCAGCGCCTCCCATTTGCGCGGAACACAGGCCGTCTCCCACCCTGATTTGCTGGATGACATTTGCTTCTCTGGATTGAGTTGTGTTCTGCTCAGAGGCCTCACAGAAAGTCACACCCCATCTGTCTGCTTAGGCCTCGTTTCCTGGTTGGGGCTCTCTGGGTGGTACCTTTCTCTCATCAGTGGTGTGTGGTCTGGGTCCTCCTGTCCCTCATCCCTAAGGCCACAGTGACCTGTAGGGCTGTGCTAGCCAGGGCTCGGGGGGACGCTGTGATTTTAGAATAGAACAGAACCAGTTGTCCCACATGTAAATTAAAGTCACGATTTTGGTACCCTGAACAGCTTTCATTAATGAAGCACCTCAGAAATTCTCTCAGCTGTTTAATTGTATTTATTTGTAGGGTATATGAGAACCCTGGATACAGTAGAGCAACACTTTTCTTTCAGTAGGTATTTTGACTGTAAAAACCCCTTACCTTTGTATTTGATACCTTCCCTGTTCAGTTAGAACCATCATCACCCTTTTGACAGATGAGAGTTCTCAGGTTCGCAGAAGTGATGCGAGTCGGTGCAGGTCACCCAGGTGATCTGGCATCCAGGTCTCTTTCCGGGGCTCCGCCCTGCTGAGGTCTCACATTCTCGGGGAAGAAATCCTATTCCAAGTAGGAAATGTCAGAAACGGTTTTAGTGCAAAAACATAAATAGTGTAAATAGAAGAATTAACCTATACTTGAAAAATAACTTCATGAAATAGATTCTGGAAGGTGCTTCTGAAACAGCCGTTCCACCCGTGAATTTTATGGAAAACCAGTTGTTCTCCTCTGCATGAATGTCTTTTGTCTGGTGTCTCCTGTTTTTACCTCTGTTGTATCTTTTCCATCTGTAATCCTTTCCTGATCTCAAAAGCACTCTGTTTGGTCTTTGCTCGGGTTCAGCCAGCAGGATAAAGCCAACAAACTCCTCGTGTCTGCCCGCACGGGTGTTTCAGCAAGCCTGGAAACCATGGTCTCTGATAAGTCACAGCGCCTGCAAAGACAGCGCTCTCCCGGGGGAGCGTAGTTTATAGAAATACAGGATCTGGACGACACGCAGTGCAGTGACATGCAGACGGGGTTTTACTGGCCTGGAAAATGAATTAAAAGATAAGCACAGAAAAGCTGTAGAAAGACCAGGATCAGATACTTAGTCTGAATTTCTACCACTTTTTGCTGTAAGTTGGGGGTCAGTCTAACATAAAGGGCCAGATGCTGGAAAGAGCCAGAGAGTAAATGTTCCAGGCTTTGCAGGCTATGCCGTCTGTGTCGCAGCTGCTCAGCTCTGCAGCCGCAGCACAGGTCAGCGGCAGATAACGTGTGAATGAGCTGGTGTGTTTGTTGTTCCAATAAAACGTGATTTTCGGAAGCAGGCAGCCCATCTTGGGCCCCAGGTTGCCGGCCCCTCCTTCAGATGACAGGACCCTCCCTGTAAATACTGTATAGTAGCAGCCGACCAGATTCTTAGAGCTGTGTTCTTTTAAAAAGTTATTTTCTTCTCATCTCAAAAGTAATACATGTTCATTTTGGAAACCAAAACCTCTTTAATTAGATAGCAAATGTCCCCTGGAACTCTCCACAGTTCTTACCCTGAGATCACTGCTGGCAGCAGTTTCATGTGCATGAATTTCCAAGGGTTGCCTTTGTATGTCCTGTTTGGTTGCAGTCTCAGTTATATTTTTATCATTTGTTTGATTATCTTACCAGCTCGTTTAGCCTCATCGCCCCAGCAGGCACACAGGTCTTCCCCTAGTCCCCTGATGGTCCTTCATGCTTACCTAGAACTGGCAGAGTCTGTCATCAGAGGGGAATTGAAAACCAAAGCCCATCCTCTGCTGTTGCCCTGGGATGTGTGCTAAGTCTCAAGGAGGACTCCAGTTGCCCAAACATGCCCATGGGAGGCTCCCAGTGCGTCCCCAGGCTCCCACTGCTCCCCGGGTGTGCAGACCTCTGCCAGTGGTCGGGGAAGAAGCTGCACGGCTGGGCCAGGGCGGCGGGGAACTTCCCATTGATCACCCTTCTAGACATTTACAGTTTTATCCAGGTCAGTGTGTTATGATGTCCGAGCAGCAAGACTAAGCAATAAATGATTAAAAAGAATGAGATTTTACTGCACAGGGCTCATGTTTTATTGTAATGAGATTTTACTGGAATTACTTTCACATCATCTTTCTTGCCTGTCCAACAGAGGAACATTTGACATTTACGTGAAATGTGATGGTGTCGGAAGGTGTGTTGGTAACTACGACAACCGTGGAAGTTTTGGCGAACTGGCCTTAATGTACAACACGCCCAGGGCGGCCACGATCACGGCTACCTCTCCTGGTGCTCTGTGGGGTTTGGTGAGTATTTATCTGACCTGAAGGTTATTTGTAAAAATCGCGATGACAGAAGCCAGGGAGCTACCATAATTTAGTTCTCGTAGGAGGATTTATTTGGTCATCAGAGAATTTATGAAGCAACGAGATGCTGAACTGTTGGGCACTTAGACTGTGCTGAGGTCAGTCTGCGTGTTGTTTTCCCGAGTCCAGTCGGGAGCTCAGCCTGCTGGCTGCGGGAAAGACACTCAGATCCAAAACGCTCCTCTTTTACCCACTCTTGAAAACCAACCAGCCACACAAACAAACGAAGCCTTCAGGGCTGTTTTCAGATGGCTTTCTGCGGTAAGGACTGTAACCTATGGTTCCCAGAGTGAGGGCCCCTGGCCTGGGAACTTGCTCGAAATGCAAACAGAGGCCCCGCTTGCTGATTCAGGCCGGCCGGCCCAGGGACTCTGGAGCGGGGGCCCAGCCGTCTGTAGTTGAGCTACCAGCCCATCAAGTGATGGTGATGCCTGCTCGAGAAATCACTAGAAATGCAGCCTCATGGTGTAAACTGATAGGTAACAACTTTGCACTGCCCAGCAGCTGTGGAGAGAAGAAATACTTGATAGCTGTGCTTTTATCTGAATGCACATTACAATTACTTGAGGGTGTTTAAAAAAAATCCTCTTACCTAGGTCCCACCACGGACAGGTTTCATCAGGTTCTCAGGGTTGGGACCTGGGCTTTTAAAATGCAGTTCTACAAGACTTCAGAGTTAGTTTTAGGCCATTTGGGAGAGGTGGGAGGGAGATCCTTTCCATCCATGATATTAGGATGCCGAGTGGCTGACCCGTGTACAGCTGATTCTGGAAGACTGTTTAAGCTGATGCTCCAGGCTCACCTGGGAATCCAATTAACATGCAGATTCCGATGCCCTGGGTCTGGGATGAGGCCTGTGATTCTGCGAGTCTCATAAGCTCCCAGGAGACACCAGGGCTGCCGGTGCCCAAAACCCACTTTAAGCAGCACCTTGCTTTATGGGAATGTTGATAATACTTACATTTTCTTTTCAAATTGTTGAAAACACCCCTCCCTATAGTTTCTGTATATGTATATGATCTTTATTGAGGTATAGCCAGTTTACAATGTTGTATCAGTTTCTGATTTACAGCATAATGCTTCAGTCGTACAGGAACATACATATATTCATTTTCATATTCTTTTTCACCATAAGTTACTACAAGATATTGAATTTGGTTCCCTGTATTATACAGTAGAAACTTGTTTATCTATTTTATATATAGTACTTAGTATCTGCAAATCTCGAACTCCCAATTTATCCCTGCCCTCCCCTTCCCGCCAGTAACCCTAAGTTTGTTTTGTGTGTCTGTGAGCCTGTTTCTGTTTTATAAATAAGTTCGTTTGTCTTTTTTTTTTAGATTCCACATATAAGTGATATATGGTATTTTTCTTTCTCTTTCTTATGTACTTCACTTAGAATGACGATCTCCATGTCCATCCATGTTGCCACAAATGGCATTATTTCATTCTTTTTTATGGCTGAGTAGTATTCCACTGTATAACTATAGGAAAATTTCTTTATCCAGTCATCTCTTGATGGACATTTAGGTTGTCTCCATGTCTTGGCTATTGTAAATAGTGCTGCTGTGAACACCCTCCCTATAGTTTTGATATGCAGTTATTTCTCTTAAATCCTTCTGTGGAAGGGGGAGATGTTGAGATGACAGGCAGTTTGTTAACAGTCTGCTTCCAACGACAGTAGCGTCACAGAGGTTACACATTAACCATGGTGTAGCATTTGACTTAAGTGGATTCAGCTGATAAAAAATCTCCCTTGATTGGAGAAATAAGGCATCACGTGCATTTCTTCTTCTTAGAACCAGGCAGTTACTGTTGACTTATTAAAAATGTGATGAGTCACCTTTTAAGTTGTGGAAGGAAAACTGAAATTGTTTCAGGTGGAACAAAACTTGTCCTCTAAAGTGTTTTAAAGGACCATCAAAGATTTGAATACCCAAAGGCAGCCAAGTAAAAACTGCAAACCTGAGCGGACTTGGCCCCTAAGAGGCTTCTGCTGTGGGTTCAGTCTAGAGTTGGTGGCAACCTGTTTCACTCCTGAGGTATCACTTAAAGTGGGATGGCCAGCCAGGGTCAGGTTGTCGCACGGGATAGGCAGCTTCCTCCATGCGTGTCCTGGGAACAAATTCATGTCTTTGGCAGGTTGGCCCCTTTGAGTATTGATGGAACCTTAAACTAGGTACAGAGGCCCAGCATTTCCCAGTGTGCATGGTACTCAGAAGGATGAAGCATTTTCAGAGATTTTTTTACTCATCTGTATGTGTTTTAAACTCTATAAAAGTGGGCGGTTTGTGATGATCCCCTTGGAGTAGGTGCCTAAGTGCAATAGCTGTTTTTAAAAATTACAGTGATTCACATCATCTGTAAATACTTCAGACCTGCTTTCTTAGCAGCTGGCGTAACTAACCTAGCCTTTCAGAGAAAGTCGAGTAGAAAAGAAATTTTCCTTTTAAGATGGACAGGTTGGAGCCCTGCCCTGTAAATGCAGGTGTAATGAATGATAAGCAGATCTCAAGAGAAAGGTCCTTTATGGAGCTTTCCATAGGTAGACTGTGAATAGTCTACCTTTGTAAATAAGACTAGGTCACTGTTAGCCTTGGGAGATTAACGGGTCTTCACGGTCCTGCTGTGATTCAGAGAGGTGGTGATAGAAGTGACTAGGATGGAAATATTTGAGATGGGACTTTCTGGATTTTGTTCATAGGTCACAGTGGGTGTGAGGAGGGCCACTAATAGGATATTTTTCCTGAGACATGTAGCTCAGTGTGGTTAATTTCTAAATCGCTAAGCTAATTCTAGTCTTCTCTGTTCATAACATGGTGTTGCAGCTGGCTCCCAGACCTGATTGTGTATTAGAACCACTTAGGGAGCTTTTATTAAACATACAGATTATAATACAGTCCCACATGCAGAGATTTTGTCATTGAAGTCTGGGATCTTAGAAACTTTTTTTTTTAAACATTACAGCTGATTCTGAAGCAGAGCCAGGCTTGGAAATTATTTCAGTATTTTTACTAATTATCTTGAAATTATTTCTCTTTTTAAAAAAAATGATGAGTACAACATGTCCAAATTACAGCCCTTATAAAATTGTAATAAACTAAATTGGAGAACAGGATGTTTAATTTCCTAGAGACTTATTAACAGCCACACTGGCATTTTTCTCTATCTTATCAGTTCATTTAAATTCAGCCTTAATATGTTGGCATAGTAATTTTCAAGTTAAAGAACATATCCCAATTAATTTTATATTAAAATGGTATAGTTGTTTATCAGTGTTTGCCAAACATAATTTTGGCAGCTCTTAACTGAACTAAAATAATGTTTCATAGGAATTTTTAAAGCATAAAATTTATAGGAAAACCATTTTTTGAGCCATTACCTTTAAAATTTTCCCTAGTTCTTAATTTAGTGATGTGCCTTTGAGATTGAGTAGTAAAAACACAGGAACATTTTAGAATGAGCATGATTAACACTGGAATTAGGCTCTATTCAAGAAAGTTGTTTCTCTGTGCACATTAAAAAGAAAGAAAAGTGATAGAATGTAGATGTGGCCAAAAAACCCCAGAGTTAGTCATTTTCCAAGATCTCTCACATTGTAATTGCATGGTTTAAAAAAATTTCTAACGATGATTTCATGAATTTTTTACTGCAACTCGCAAGAAACACATTAGGAAACATCACAGTCAGTGTATATGTTTGTGTGTAACTGAAGTATAACTTAGCACTTTACTAAAAGGGATGCATACTGAGATTTTTCTATTTATATATTTTTTATATACATATAAAATATAAGTATATATAAAAATAAATGCTGGTCATAGATGAAGGTGGTCAAAAGGTACAAATTTCCAGTTCTAAGTACGTCCTGGGGATGTAATATACAGCAGAGTGACTTCAATTAATAGTACTGTATTGTACATATATATTTTTTTTTTTGAGGGGGGAGTTCATTAGGTTTATTTATTTATTATTATTATTATTTTAAATTAATGGAGATACTGGGGATTGAACCCATGACCTTTTGCAGGCTAAGCATGTGCTCTACCACTGAGCTATACCCTCCCCTGTATTGTATATTTGAAGGTTACCATGAGAGTAGATCGTAAAAATTCTCACAAGGAAAAAATGTGGTAACTGTGTGGGGTGATTGATGGATGTTAGCTAGACTCATTGTGGTGACTGGTCATTTCTCCACAGTAAGTGACTGATATATACAAATATGGAATATGTTGTACACCCTAAACTAATATAATGTATGCCAGTTATACCTCAAAAATGCTAATCAAAAATAAAAAGGAGATGTACAAAAAAAAAATGCTAATCACATCTCACCGCACTGATTTCCTAACACTCAAGGGCTGTTATCTATATAGCAAAGGAACTCAATGCGAAGTGAACTCATAGAAACTGAGTAAAATGGTGGTTGCCAGGGGCTGGGGGTGGGGTGGGGAGAGGTGGGTCAAAGAATAAAAACTTGCAGCTATAAAATGAATACATTCCGAGGATCCAGCGTACAACATGCTGATTATAGTTAACAGTATTGTATACTTGACAGCTGCTAAGAGAGTAAATCTTAAATGGTCTCACCGCAAAAAGAAATGGTAATTATGTGAGTTGATAGAGGTGTTAACTAACCCTTCTGTGGTAATCATTGCACAATATATAAGTATATCAAATCAACATGTTGTATACCTTAAACTTAACACAGTATTATAGGTTAATTGTATCTCAAAAGGCTGGAGGCAAAGAACAAGTAGCTAGTATGATTTTAAAATGGTGTGACAGCGCCACCTGGTGGATTTAGCCCTCAAGTTACATGTTGGTCAGATTGTTCTGAATAAAAAGTAAACTGGTGCTTTCTTTAAAAAACATGAAAATGACATTTTATATGGCTCTACATTTATGCTTAAAGAAATAAGAATCTGAAATGAGTTGCATTGGAAGTATGATAGTGTTTTTATTTTTTTTTTATTGAAGTATAGTCAGTTTACAATGCTGTGTTAAGTATGATACTATTCATCTTTTATTTCAAAATCTTGAATTATTGTTTGTTCCTTACTGGGAATAAAATGAAACTATCTCTTCAAACTTTCTTTCCTCATAAAGTCTACCTTTTAACTGTCTTCATATTTGATATTCTACCTTTAGGACAGGGTAACCTTCAGGAGAATAATTGTAAAAAATAATGCCAAAAAGAGAAAAATGTATGAAAGCTTTATCGAGTCACTGCCATTCCTTAAATCTTTGGAAGTAAGTATGTTTGTGCTTTTATTTTATTTTGCTTTAATCGCTCCTGTTTTGTTAGGAATAGTTAGTTCTAAGGATAATAATCTAACCATATTTTAGTTAATAGTTCTTTGAATAATAATCTATCCGTATTTTCATTTGAAAAGATTCAAGAGTGTTCAGATAGCTCAGTATTTCTTTTATTGCCTATAACTGCATTTGTTTTATTGTTTATACCTAATAGGCACCTATGAGCATCTATAACAGATTTATAGGTGGTCTGTATCTAAAAGCAAACTTCAAATAGTCATGTAAATTTAGGCTGCAACCACTAGTAATACCTTACAGGAACAGGTTATCTAAGTACAGGACATCTTCACTGGCCTCCCCTCCTCCGTCATCTTTGCTGTTTAATCCTCTTCTTGTTTCTACTTAAAATTGGCATTCCAGAGTCTCTTATTCTTGGTTCGGGCTACACTTACTCACTTGGTGACCTTGTCAAATCTCCTGGCTTTAAGTATCTATTATTTTGATGCCTCTTAAAATTGACAGAACTGGGGAGGGCCCTGCCCTGAATGCCAGGCTCATTTATCTAACTGCAGATTTAACATCTCGAGACTCTGGGATGTCTCAGACTCTGTCTCATACCAAAGACACATCCCAAATCTCCCCCTTTCCCTTCCCCTT